>NW_027102663.1:0-300000 GCF_036373705.1 Amia ocellicauda
CAGGGTACTGCTAAACAAAACCTTACGATCTGTAGTTAGAGATAGACTCTTCACCACTCTACCATAGTTCTGCAAGCTTTCCCATTCACCACCTTTCAAAACCCTGAGTCGGAGACTCAATTTTGCATTCTCTTGGACCCTCTTGCAAGCCATCTAGAGTCTTATCCACAAGCCCCAGATCTCAATTACCGTCTCAAAAGATTCCAACGTACCCTCCTTCTCTCCCAAAGCAAAAAGCTCCACTCCAACATAGCTGGGATCCCTTTTAAAGCGGTAACCCCGTCGAGCCCCCCAGAACAACACCCCGGAGCGTTCAATCTTTAAATTGGTGAGTACAGGAACCCTTGCCCGGGATTGTTTCTTGCGGGGTTTCATGTTGATGTCGCTGGACATGTTGAAGAAGCGGGATGTTTCTGATGCTGAGAATTAAAGAGGTATTGCCTAAAAGCAGCGCGGGTTCTTAAATAGAGAGGAGAGTTTCGGGGCATTGCCTTCAGAGGGGTGGGGGTATTTATGGGTGGCCTTGTTGTTCAGGGTTTTATGGGTGTACACTTTCTGACGGATATGACGTAGGAATAATTAAGGAAATAACTCTACCTAAAATCACGCCCCCCAATTACGACGTAGGAATATTAATAAGCTTAGGGCATACATCATAACAAAATAGGCCGCGCCCAAAAAACCCTACTATCTACTCTTATGTAGTTGAAGGCGCAGTATAGCTCTGATAGTCTGGTGGTGACGGAAGACCACCAGCCGTTTGAACAAGCCATTCAGCATCACCTTGTTGGGCTAAGTGCAGGCACTGTCAGAGCGCAGGGCGACCTGCCTTTGAAAGAGTTTCCTAAGTGTCCCGAAATCGGTGCACTCAGAGCGTCCGTCCGTCGACAGGTTGAAATTGTAAACGCGGGTGTAGCCACTTTTAATTAAAATCTGATGATGATGATGATGATGATGCTGTTCTTGCTGTTGTTCTTGTTGTTCTTGTTGTCGTCGTGGTCGCTGTCATTATTATTGTTAAAGTAAAGCAGTAGATAGATTTGTTGCTACCGTAAGGTGTAGAAGGCACAATAGCTCTGTGATTGTCTGATGGTGGCACAAGACGAGCAGCAGCTGTTTGAACAAGCCATTGAGCATCACCTTGTTGGGGTAAGTGTAAGTCTTGTCATAGCTCAGGGCGTTCTTCCTTTGAAAGAGTTTCCAAAGTGTCCTGATGTGCCTTTGAGCAATGCAAAATAGGTCAGTGAAAATAGAAACCATTATCTCACAGGCTGGCCCACGGGAAACGCCTGTGCGCGTTTTACCAGCCTGCTTCGATGGAAGCCATTCGAAACGCTAGGACGGGTTGGTTTCCGTAGTGTAGTGGCTATCACGTTCGCCTCACACGCGAAAGGTCCCCGGTTCGAAACCGGGCGGAAACAACCCGCGGTGCACGCGTGCCAGTACCGTGTTACCCGTCCTCATCTCCCTGCCCCAAGGCCGGCCGTCGTTTTCTCTTCCTCGGAGTGGCAAGAAATCCTGACCTTGAGAACAATCGATCGCAGAAGGGTAGCTTTGCGAGGCGCTGGAACTGACACTTTTAAAATCGATACATGTTGTTACTGTTACAATACGACCGTAGCAGGATCGGCGACATTGCTGTTACTCTTATGTAGTTGAAGGCGCAGTATAGCTCTGATAGTCTGGTGGTGACGGAAGACCACCAGCCGTTTGAACAAGCCATTCAGCATCACCTTGTTGGGCTAAGTGCAGGCACTGTCAGAGCGCAGGGCGTCCTGCCTTTGAAAGAGTTTCCGAAGTGTCCTGATGTGCCCTTTAGCAATGCCAAACAGGTCTGTGAAAATGGCATCCTTTCGCGGCACTTCAGACGCCATCTCACAGTCTAGCCGACCTGAAATTCCTGAGCCCGTTTTACCAGCAGGCTTCAACGATAACCGTTTGAAGCAAGACGCCGCGTTGTCAGTTTCCGTAGTGTAGCGGTTATCACGTTCGCCTAACGCGCGAAAGGTCCCCGGTTCGAAACCGGGCGGAAACAGCCTGCTGTGGGCCGGCCCTTTTCGTCCTGCTTGCCCTCGTGGTTCCCCGGAGGCGGTGGGTGGCTTTTCTTCATTGGAGTGCCCGAAATCGGTGCACTCAGAGCGTCCGTCTGTAGACAGGTTGAAATTGTAAACGCTGGTGTAGCCACTTTTAATTAAAATCTGATGATGTTGTTGTTGTTGTTCTTGTTGTTGTTCTTGTTGTCATCGTGGTCGCCGTCATTATTATTGTTAAAGTAAAGCAGTAGTTAGATTTGTTGCTACCGTAAGGTGTAGAAGACAACAGTAGGTATGGCGTGTGGTATCAAAACATTCAGAATACTTTTAACCTATATAATTTATAAGCTTTGTAAAATAAACCCAAATATCTCTTTTGCGGGGATAAACGCTGTTCTGAGTAGTTTGTGACTTGTTTAATACCAAACAAAGCATCGCTATTAAAAAAAAAAAAAAAATCACTGTAAAAGCGCTAGTTATTTTTGATCTTTATGCTTATTTTCTAGGCTCAGGTTGTTTTTTAGCGCTTATAAAGGCCTGAAATATTCTTAGTGGTTGTTGACTATAGGTCTTGATGCTTAAAAATGTTTTTTTGAGAGACCAAAAGGTTCTAATAAAAGTTTAGAGTAGAGAGGAGAGAGATCGTCTCCATCTTGGTTTCTATTTGAAATTTGATGCAGTGTCATTTTATTGGTTGGTTTTGATATGTTAATTGGTAACAGGGCGGCACAAAGGCCAGACCAGAACAATGCCTTACAAGCAGATCCGGCATGTGGCCATCAGTATAAGTATGAAGGTCTGGTCTTCAGCTCGACAGACTCATACTGACCTTTCGATTTAAGACTAAAGATCAACAATGTCCGGAAACAACATCAGCGACTTCGATTTAAACGAGTTTTTAGGCAAGTCTTCAGATTATTTTTATTGACTCAGAGCGTGTTGTGTGCATGTATTGTAAATAAGGCTATAACATCTGTTTTAAGTTCTGTAAAATTATTTTTCAGCCAGTCAACAGCAGTTATTTCCCAACGCTGAGGAGATAATCTGGAACAACGACGGTAAGATTTTTGTGTTTGCGCTCATGGGTTCTTATGTATGGGTGTGTGTGGTTTTGAAGAGGCTCATTAGAGTTATGAAAACGTTTTAATATATATTAATGCCGGTCTCTTTAATTACACAGATACTATCGAAAGGCCTGTGATTAATGTCTCCGAGGATCGACCAAGAGAAGTGGTTGTCCCTAGACAGGCTGTCTGCCGACCGGGTAAGAACTAAACCCCTGTTTGTTTGTATAACGTTTCTGTAAGATGTTTGAGTCCAGTTTTGTTAATTTTAAAAAATTATCCTGTCTAACAGTATTAAGAAACGTGGTTCGAGACAACGAAAGGCCTTCCACATCGAGGGCTTGTTTCGTTTTACCTACTAGAACAGTAACCTTTCAAGAATCTGAAAGGCCGTCAGCCCCGGTATCTGATAGCTGTGAGTATATATCTGCAGCCTGTAAGAGGTTAAAGCTTTTTATAAAGCGGTGTGGTTAAAGGTTAAACATGTCTCTTACCTTCACAGCGGTGCAAAAAGCTAAACCAGCCAAAAAAAATAAGAAACGATTATTCTGTGGAGGTAAGTAAGATCTTTCAAACTTTAATGTTTTTAAAAGGGCTTTGTTTGCCCGTTGAGGGCTAATATTTAAGCGATTTAAGCGTTTCCTGTAGGGCGGGGGGTTCTGGGAAAGATCTTTAGAAGTCCGGACAGGTCTAGGCTTGTTTCTGGGGAACGTGTTTAGAAATGACCGATTGCCGTACCGTCTGGTTAGGAAGTAAAGCCGTCCGAAAGGGTTTAGTAAGTTGTTTGACTTATCTCCCGCTATTATACTTCTGTTTTAAAGTGGTTGTAGGAAAAGGCTTGAAGGTGTTCATTGTATTTAATATTTAAACAGATCGTGAAAACGTTTGTGAAACAGGAAGTCCCGGGATCAGGAATCGTTTACACTTGGAAGGTTCGTTTAAAAATTAAATGTTGTTGTGTGTGTGTGTGTTTTATTAACAATATTACAGTTTTTAAAGAAACATTTAAGAAACAGTTTATTTACAGTTTATTTACAGCGGCTTCTCTGTTTTACATTTATTATCAAGTCCTAATAAATATATTGTCTGTAAATAATATTGCGTTGTATTGAATGTCTAAGGCTATTTTCAAAGGTCTAAAAAAGCTAAAGGTTTTGAATGTCCTGGACATGTTGTTTTAAGTTTGATTTCTGTCGCCGTTTAAAGATGTAAATGTAATGTATATTTTTATTCTTCCCAAGACTCTTGGGATAGTCATTCTGTGGATGAGCTATTGAGAACAATTACCCCGTCTAAGTGGGATCAAACATCTTCCCCGGTGAGATCACCAAGAGGATCCCCCACGGTGGTCATGGAGACCCCCCAACATCTACTCAGGCCACAGCCTTCTGGGGGTAATTCAACACCCCAGATTCAGCCCGCCGCATTGTCGGGCGGAACAAATAGAGGCATCCAACAACCTCATGGGTCGCCGTCAGTCAGGGCTGACACATCACCCAACGACGGCCTGGTTTCAACATCGTTCCCCCAGACCCATTTCTTGGCTACAGAAACGCGGAACAGTACCCCGCGCTTGGCCAGGGTGTCACCGCAAGGGCCTTCTTGGTCTCCGTCCATGAGTATACGCTCGCTCCCTGCCTCCTTCGACCGAGATTTACCGGAGCGACCATCCTTTGAAGCTGAGCCAGGCCACCAGCCCCCGGAGCTACTTCCTGAAGGTCAGCATGAGTTGCTACATACTTTGTTACAAAATCAAAGACTTGTGTTAGTGGGGCAAAACCTGGTGATAGAGAGCCAAAACACCCTTATTAATACCCTTACTAACGAATTGTACAGTATTTAATGTTATAATAGACACAAAACGCCTTACTATTGTGGGTTGTTGGAAAAATAAAAAATAAATTAAAAAATGTCCTGACTTGGTAAAAGAACTCACAAACTAAAGGATTATGAACAAGCTAGGGCCCCAAAAAGACCTTCCCGAGAGAACATCCCCGGCCCTGTTGTGAACTCCTCTGATGTCCCAATGAACCTGGAACTATTACAAATGATAAATGATGTAAATAACCCCCAAATACCACCGATAGAATGTGAATTAACAGACTTACCGGTGAACCCCGACCTGTTACAGATGGTCAATGATCTAAATAACCACCTCCCACCGGTAGCGCTTATAGAGGCTCACCCCCTAGTTCACCCCGATTTGTTTGAAATGGTGGAGGCTTTGGAGGAGCTACCCCGACCAAATTCTGCCCCTATTATAAATGATTTGAGACAATTAGAACACAGGATGGCGGCAGAAGCAGCCATCACTATAGAGGAGGGTCTTGACATTAACCGGTTGGATATCTTTGAAGGACTTTTACAGGCTTTAAATGAGCCTCCTCAAAAAGGGGGTTTTGTAGATGTCAGCAGTGGGGGTGTTCGGAATGTGGAGGGTTCTGAGACTGATAAGGCTGTGGAGGACATGCTCTGTGAGAATGTAGGGGGTGAAGGCTTTGTTCAAAATGATGATGTGTCCAAGAGTACCAGTGATCCCGTGATTATAGATAGACCGGCCTATAACAATTTTGAAATGATTCAGCGTTTTAATTTTGCAGAACTTTTAAATTGTGACAATTATGCAGAAATATTTGTCAACATACACGAGGCCTTGCAAAAAATGCTTGAACAGGTTGCTGAAAGGGTCAGACCTCGAGATGTTGTACAGTTAGAACTCAGAGGGGATGATTTGTTTAGCAACCTATCTGTAATGCTGAGTGGAGATAATTTAGATGTCTGGCTAAAATCGAAGCGTTATTGCAAAGTAACGCAGCCATCTTAGCTGATGAAAGTCTGTCTCTGGTAATGAATGTGGTTCGTAACCCTGAGGGTGGGGCGCTTAGAAGACTGTCGAAATGCTTGAAGAACGTCATAATTAGGACCAAGCTCAGGCAATTAGTGGTGAGTTCCAGTGGGGACAATAAGCTCTGTTTTGCTTACAGTTTAATAAAACTACTCACCCCCGACATGCCTGAACCCCAAGCTCTGCAAGAGGCTTTAATGCTTCATCAGAGGGCCGGCTTAAACTCTCAACAGATGGTTGCCTTTTCAGACATCACCAAGTTTGAGGAGTTGTTGTCTTTAAAAATTGTTGTGTGGTACCGTTGTGAGGTAAAGGAAGTATTTGTGAAATTTCAGACACATCCTGAAACCTATACACAGACACTGTTTCTCTTCCTAAGTGATAGTCATTACTTTGGAATAAAGAGTTTGACGGCTTTTTTGGGTTGTTCGTATGTTTGTCATTGGTGTTATAAGGCCTTCAATGATAAGCTTAAGCACCGCTGTGACGGTTACTGTAACGTCTGTTTCAATCCGCAATGTCATAAGGGTTTGGCCCCTACCATCCGATGTAAAGATTGCTTAAGGATTTGTCTCTCAGCGTTCTGTTTTTCCGAGCATAAGGTACAGAGGGCCGCTGCTGAGGGGGTTTAAAAACGGAGTTATTGTGATCAAACTAAATATTGCCCGCAGTGTTGCCTCCAGTACCGTTTTCATGAGGTTAAACCACACAAATATCTGGAGCCGAGATGCAGGATCTGTAGTGCTGATTTAACCCCGGGGTCCGAACACCAGTGCTTTATTCAGCCGGTTAAAAAGGAGCCGCCGCACAACCGGTATGTCTTTTTTGATTTTGAATGCCGGCAAGAAAACGGGGTCCACGTTGCTAATTATATACACTGCATTGACATGTTGGATCGTGAGTGGTCAGCTAGCGGTGAGAGTTGTGTCAGGGATTTCTTTACGCGGTATCGCGGTCCAAAATACCTCAATTACACATTTGTTGCCCACAATGCTAAGGGTTATGATTCTTACATTTTGATGAAGTATCTGGTGGAAAATGGGGTGACCCCAAAAATAATAGCTCAGGGTAGCAAGATCATGTGTTTCACCGACGAAGCTTTCAACTAACGTTACATAGACTCGTTAAATTTCCTCCCCATGAAATTGAGCGCTTTGCCTAAGGCTCTGGGTTTTGAGGCTCAGAAGAAAGGTTGGTTCTGCCATTTTTTTAATACTAAGGACACTCAAAATTATCGAGGGTCCTACCCGCCCGCCTCTTATTATGGGGTTGATACTATGATGTCTCATGAGAGGGAGGAATTCTTTAAATGGTACAATACGGTTAAGGGAGGTGTTTTTGATTTCCGAGAAGAGATGGCCGCTTATTGTAAAAATGATGTGGTGATCCTTAAAGAAGCCTGTGTGCGTTTCCGCGCCGAGGTTATCAACACATCGGGTCTCGACCCTTTGCAAAGTGTGACCATAGCGTCTCTCTGCATGAAAATGTATCGGTCCAATTTCTTGCAGAAAAACACTATAGCGGTCACCACTTCTGACAACTATCGTGCTAGACAAAAGAACTTTTCGACTGTCTCCATACAGTGGCTGGAATACCTGAGTGCCCGGGATAACATCTTCATCAGACATGCTTTAAATCAAGGGGAAGTCAAAATGGGGCCTTACTACTTAGACGATTTTAGCGACGTGTCCGGGCGGCGTACCGCTTATGAGTTTGCAGGTTGTATTTACCATGGCTGTCCTCAGTGCTTCGACCCAAACACCTTTAACCCCGTAACACAAAAACTCTGCGGTGATATGTACTATGATTTCCAGGAACGAATTGAAACTTTAAAAAACACCTATGGTTTGAACGTGCTGGTGATTTGGAAACACGAGTGGACGACCCTGAAGCAACAGGATGCGGGGGTACAACGGTTTATGGAAACCTTGGACTTTCCTGAACGTCTAGAGCCCCGGGATGTGTTATTTGGGGGTCGTACCAACGCCCTCTGTTTACATTATGAGGTAAAGGAGGGTGAGAGAGTAGATTACTATGATTTCACCAGTCTGTACCCTTATGTCAACAAGACCAAAATGTACCCGGTGGGGCGTCCAACCATTGTTTATCGTGACTTTCTCGAAATCGGACATTACTTTGGTTTGATCAAAGTCACCATGTACCCTCCTCGCGAGCTGTTCTTACCCGTGTTGCCTTACAGGTGTTCGGGAAAATTGATGTTCCCTCTGTGTAGAACGTGTGTGGAAACTGAAAATCAAACTACCTCTTGTCTGCACAGTGATGAAGAGAGAGCGCTGACGGGTGTCTAGTGTAACATTGAGCTTGACAAGGCGGTGGAGAAAGGTTACAGAGTCGGTAAGGTGCATGAGGTTTGGCATTTTTCTGAAAAATCTGATACTCTTTTTGCTGATTACATTATGACCCATCTGAAAGGGAAACAGGAGGCATCGGGCTATCCCTCATGGTGTGTTGACTCCGCGGCCAAAGAGCGATACGTTCAGCAATATTTTGAAAAGGAAGGGATCCGTCTAGAGCCGGGGAACATAACTGTAAACCCCGCCAAGAGACAAATGTCCAAACTGATTTTAAACAGTCTGTGGGGTAAGTTTGGGGAAAGAAATTACCGTCTAAACACAACCTTGATTAAAACCCCTGAACAGTTTATAGAATTTATGTTTTCCAAACAACATGCAGTATCACACTTTCAATTCTTAAATGACCACGTGGCACAGGTCCAGTGGAGGGCCCCTAAAGATTTCCCCACCAAACAGGGGAACGTTAATGTTTTCATAGCGGTTTTTACCACGGCTTACGCCCGGCTTGAACTGTACAACTTAATGGATCAGTTGCAGGAACGCACGCTCTATCATGATACTGACTCTGTAATCTTTGTCACCAGGCCAGGGGATTGGGTCCCTCCCCTCGGGGACTACCTTGGGGAGTTAACGAGCGAACTAGATCCTCAGGACCACATAGTGGAGTTTGTTTCAGGGGGTCCTAAGACTTACGCATACAGAACGGCTGCGGGTAAGACCTGTATGAAAGTTAAGGGTTTCACTCTGAACCATTGTAACAACAAGCTCATTAACATCAAGTCTCTGACGACCCTGGTAGAAAGTTTTGTAACCAAGAAAGACGCGCCTCCTCGTGAGATTATTACAGCCGGAAATCAGATCTATCGCAATAAAAAGGGGTACACGTTGGAAAATAGATCACTAAACAAACGATTCAGGGTGGTGTACAATAAAAGAGTGTTGAAGACTGATTATACCACTCTGCCTTATGGATATTAGCGGTGGTTTTGATAACAGATTTCAACACCCTTTCTCCTGTATTATAGCCGGTCCCTCCAATTCGGGGAAGAGCTATCTTATAAAGAACATCATAGAAGATGTGGACGCAACCGTGTCCCAAGCTCTTGACAACATAGTGTGGTGTTACTCTTGCTGGCAACCTCTCTACGATGATTTGGCTTCGAAAAAAAATAATCTGAAATTTGTGCAAGGTCTCCCCGCCTCGTTGTGTGACGATGACTTGTTCCCGCCCGGTCAAACTAATCTAGTGATCCTTGATGACCTGATGGAGCAGGCCGGTGACAACAGTGAAGTGGAAAAAGCTTTCACAAAGTGCACTCATCATAGGAATTTAAGTATTATTTATTTAGTTCAAAATCTATTTTTTCAAGGTAAAAAAAGCCGCACTATTAATTTAAATGCCAATTATATAATTCTTTTTAAAAACCCCAGAGATAAACTACAGGTCACCGTCTTGGCTCGTCAAATGTACCCTAACCAGACCAAGTTCTTTTTGGAGGCATTTGAGGATGCCACCAAAAAACCCTACGGGTACTTGATTGCGGACTTAAAAGCACAAACCCCAGAAGACTTTCGCCTCAGAACAGGTTTGTGCCCGCCCGATTGGCCGGCAGTGTATGTGCTAAAGAAAAGGAAATAAATAAGAATGTCTGTTCGGATTAAAAGAAATCTGCCGCTTTTGCAAATGTTATTTGAGGGGAGCCCGCGCCATAGGAAAGCTGTGCTGGCAGGGGCCCCCTCGGATTTGATCGAGACCCTGTGTGAAATAGCTTTTAACATCTTACGTGGTAATATACCCCTAACCCCTTCTCAACATTCTAAACTCAAAAAACAAAAAGCGGTTATCAAGATCATCGCTAATAAGAAGTATTCTATTAAAAGAAAAAGAAAGAAGATTAATCAAACCGGGGGTTTTATAGGACCGCTGTTGAGCATAGCCGTGCCTTTCCTAACCAGTCTTCTAGCTTCCAGAGTGGGTTAATAATGGAATATGCTCAGAAAATGTTTTTGATCCCTCAGGAGCAGCTTGAGAAACTGAGAAAAAATGTTGTCGGGCCAGAGCCCATTAGACAAACGGCCGAAAACAACCTGGACTCTGAAATGAAAGCTATACAGGCCAGGGCCGATTTAAATCAGTATTCCAAAGCCCAGTTGTATACCAACACGTTACAGCGCTACCTCCGTCTGGTTAGACAGGGTGAAAAAGATCATAACATTTTAACTTTAACCATGGCCTATCAAGAAAATGGTTCTGGGGCTGATGCGGGGGGTACGGTTGATAAAGATGTTGCGGTGACCGAACCTGTTGAGAGTTCAGAGGGAGATGTTGTAACGGATGTTTTGAGAAACATGCCGGCCAGAAGCAAAAGACATGCACAATATATCCTGCACAAAATGGTTCAGAAACCGCGGGTAACTGCTTGGAATGAACAGGGTGAATTTGTTTTTAAAGGACAACTGATCAAAGGTTCACACATGTTTGATTTGTTGAAGAGTTTCACTAGCACTAATAAGGTACCCGATAGTCGCCGACCTGTAGGCTGGAATGCTTTCCTACAGGCGATGGCCTGTCTGAACATGCCCCAATCAACAGTTCCTAACCAGGAAACGCTACAAAAAATCCGCCCCTTGTAAAGAGGTGGAGCCTGATCTGACTCCGATATCTCATTACTCTGACCGTGCTGAGCGACCATCCTCAGGATCTATCCATCGTTGGGAAGCTTATTAATATCATGTTTTTATTTGTCTCCCATGTAAATAATGACCCGACAAACAATTTTTTTTTTTTTTTTTTTTTTCAAATGTTGTACATTTATTTATACCATAACCCCTGCTTTGTATAAGAATTGTGTTGAATAAAAACAAAACTAATGATTCAAAGGCTGTTTTCATTATTTTTTCAACTTAACACGCATGACATCTTTTAAAATCCTCACAAGAACACCCCATCTGTATACATGGCTGGCTAGGGTCGTAAGTCATTGTGTTATAAGGGGGGGTCCACAGTGTACTGACAAACTCTGCCACTTTTTTATCATTTTGGCCTAAATCCTCACTGTACAAGGCCATAATATCGGGGTATGACCTTCCTTTAGATCTATGATATAAGAAAAACACACAGTGTTGACCACAAGTGAAGGTCTGAAGACTTTGTACTTGACGACCGCTGTAAATGGTTTCTTGACAGTTGTTGAGCAGAAAGTTATTTATCTTCCGAGGGAAAGGTCTGAAATCCGGGGGGTTTGCATAGGAATCAAAAAATTCACCACGGTGGTCCTCCCTTAGATAAATAGCCAGCCAATGTTCTCCGGGCATATTTTTAGGGTGTGTGTTGATTATGTACATTGCAGGTAAATTCTTGATCTTAAATTTAGGCAGCTGATCGCAGGCGTAGACTCCTTGAAACAGTTTCCGTGAGCCGGCCAGGGCATTCATGATGTGGTTGAGCTCTCTGGTGTTCATTTTAATAATAATCATACAGAACGTTTCTCCTCTGATTCTCCTCAATAATGTTGTCAAACACAGCATTCACGACCATATTTACAGTGCGTGGTAGAGGCTGCTTGAAACGCATCACCAAACGCATATTGCACGTCTTCATCAGTGAAAAATGTTGTCCACACTCTTCGTCAGGGGTCAGGTTGAAACCGTACAGGGTGTAACCGCTGCAGTATTCCCGGCGATCGATCAGCAGAGTTTGATCCTTGAGATGGCGACCCGTAGCCAGTACTAGACTGTAATATTCACGAACCGCATTGCCGTTTTCAAAGTCAGGTTGAAAAGGTCTGGATGGAACCTGCACACCATCGATGTACAACGCTATAAATTCCGCGTTATAATGTTTAAAGATAAAGGGGTTCTTGTTGTAAACCCCGGTAAATGCATCATTATCCACGAGACCTATAATAACCTGTTTTGGGAGCTGTCCTAGAAACAGATTTTCCTGGTTCATCACCCGTGTCCCTGCGGGGATACTGTGGACTTTCATATAGACTCTTTCGATCGGGTACTTGGCGTTTGCCGTCATTAACGCCTGCGCGTGTCCTAGTTTAACCGCCGGGGAGACGGACACTTTTTTCACAAACAGCGAGGCCGATAATATGGTCAGTTTATATTTTTCAGTATCAGGGGTCATCAGACAAAAAGCACTTTTACTACGGATCATTTTAATTTTAATGTCTACCCCGTTGAGCATGAGTTTTTCTTGGAAAAATATGTCTGCATGGATATGCCCCATTAGCTCAAAGGTCCTCCCTTCTGTTGAAAAGGCCGTTCTTTTTTGCAAACCCTTATTGAGTCCCTCTGGATCCTTGTCGTCCATAGCTTCCGGGATGTCTTTGAAGAAAAGGCCGGGGTTGAACTGTTTGCTTAGGGTCTCCTCACTATAATTAAGGATACACTCCATCATGGCTCTATAGGGGTAAGTATTGCTGCTTTGACTAATGAGCCGATCTCCCAGGGTCACATCCACCTGTGAAAACATGGTGGCCACCGGGTAATTGATGACCCCAGCGTTGGTCGTCTTCTCGATTGCATCGCCATCCTCATCAGTCACTTTACAGTTCATTAAAATAAATGTGTTATTCAAATCAATATAATCCTCGCCATTGCCAGCCATAAAAAACTCCAGAGGGGCCGTGTCTGAAATTGCAGAAAGAGAGGGAATCTCTACATATATGATCTTATCTATACTCGTTTGAGTGTATGGAACTGTAAACAGATCCAGTTCTGATTTGACGCATTCTTCCGAAAAGACATGTTTAAAAGATGTATCCTGAGGCTCTATTTTTCTTTCTTTTAGACTTTCTTTTTGCAGGTTTTTTCTTGTGCTGCTTCCTTCTCCGAGTGTTTCCACGATATGTTGGAGAATGAGAGATTCTTCGTTTTTTGTTAGCCACGGATCGTCGTCGCCCTGGTGGACACATGCTGTTTCTTCTTTTACCCCCCCTCCTTGCCATTACCATGAGACCCGAACCCTCCTGATGCTCATGGCTAGCTGCCCGGTTCATAACATTGGTGAACACGTCACTAACAATATTTTTAGCCTCTGATTTCAAGTGGGGTCTGGCTATAGCAAAGCCTCTCTTAAGCAGGGGTACGGCCATTCTAAAGAGACCACGAAAGAGTCCTCCTAGACCGGCGCCATACATTGTGGGGGCTCCTACAAAACCGGGCAAAGCCGTTCCATCTTGCATCTTGTAATAATCCACATAGGCGCTAGGATCTACATAACCCCTCGAGGTAGCCATTTTAATAATGTACACACTGTTTCAGGGGTCGAAAATGTAGTTTGACATTAACTTTACCGAAGCGGAAGGGTACGTTGATATTCTGATCCGATTTTACTTCGATCGTGATGTTGTCAAATTGGGTCTTTGAGACTGGTACGTAGTGTGGTTTGTCATAAGTAATTGTGACCATGTCATTGCTTTTACCTTTAATAAGTACATTTCTCAAAAGGGGGACATAACTATCCCCGACCCTCTGGTGGGTTATGATATCCGTATACACATAAAGAGTGTAAAAGCCGCCCCACCACTTCTGAGAACCTGCTCTCTGTGTCAGAATAGAACCCAAATATACGCCCCAGTTGGCCGCTGGTTTGAATGCTAATACCTGGTTTTGACACCTTGTACACTCTGTTTTTAATAGGGTTGTAATATAGCTTGATGTTGGGGGTGCCTTCTGAGAACTGTTTATGCATCTCATCTAATATTTTATCCACATTGTCATAATAACCTCCGTGTATCGTGAATGTCCATTGACTCTTTTTAACATCATCAAAAATGGCGAAGGTGGCATCCTTATCTTGTAAAACAGCCCAAGTGTAAGGATACTGTATTTCCGCCAACCCCACTTCCCACGACCCCCTTAGATCTATAGATTTTCCAAATTGTACCGTGTAACTGGATATTTCATTTTTAGGGTATATATCGAGAGAGGCGTTACTGGGTAGAGTCACGTAGAAGCCTCCTGATTCCATCTTGAGTATCGAAAGTAATGCCCACAACACACCCGCGGGCAAGTTGTTATAAGGATTGAATATCGCAAACCTGTTGTTCCGGGACCCAACTATTGAACTTTTCAGGCCATCCAAGCCATTTCATCAACACATATTTTTTCCGGTTCTGGGTTTTTTCAGCTAATATCTTTTCAACTCTGTATACACTGTCTTTACCCACAATAATTTTTTGTAACTCGGCTTCGTAAAACGTTCCTTCTATATCCTCCCCGTCATAGTCTTTTAACCGGTACACGGGTGGGTCTCTAGCCAACTGTTCGGTAACTGTAAAATATTCGTCAGAAAATGTTTGTTCATAACCTTTGGCAAAAGTACTCCTTAGCTTTGAAACGCGAACCACATCACCGATGTTGAACTTATAAGTAGTTTTTCCCTTCTTAATAAATGGTCCGTATAATTTTTTATAGACCTTAAAAGAATTACTTTGATCAACATCTATAGGCTTCATTTTAATACTGGTGTGATACCCTTGGTTGTAAGCATCGATAAAATCCTGAACTTTATCAAAATACTTGAACGTGTTGACCGCTGTAAAATATCTCCACATTTTGGTCTTTATGGTGCGGTTAAACCTCTCCACTACCGATGCCTTAAGCTCATTACCGGTGGTGAAATGATGTATTTTGTGTCTCTTCAGTAGATTCTGAAATTCTCTGTTGAGAAACTCTTTTCCTTTATCAGTCTGCAGTTTTTTAGGACATCGACCCTGGGACAATATATCCTCAAAGGCCCTTGTCACCGCCCGACCTGTTTTATTATGTAGAATGCGAGCCCAGGCATTTTTTGATAACTCATCGATACACATCAACATCAATTTGTGACCATTGTTATGTTTTGATAAATTTGACATATCGACTAGATCCATTTGCCATTGTGAGTCTATGTCAGTTGCATATACGCGGTTTCTTTTAAAGTTAATCCTGAGAGGTTTATGTAAGGTATAGGCGTCTTGTTCCCGTAACCATTCTGAAAGAACCACATCATTAACCTTCACTCCGGCCTCAGCGAGTCCTCTTTGAAAACCCTTCTTACCCGCCAAACCCCCAATCTTGGCTGGGTTGTAGTATAGTTCCTGCATTTGGGGAGCTTGCCGAGTCATTCTGTCAAATAACCACACAGACCCACACTATGCGCAAAGTTTTTATACAAGGTTTTTTATTCAACTTCAGGAGAGCAGATACCCCTTTTAAGACATTTGAGAAAAGTATAACATACACAACAATTTTTTCTACGGTCCAGACAAAAAGAAATCAGATGATTGGTTTCTTGATCTATATCAACAAATATACCTGTTTCTTTATCTAGTAGGCACACACCTCAGTTACATATGTAAATAAAACAACAATATGACCTATTTTAAAAGTAAACAGAGGTGTATTAAACATGCTCAGTAAAAGGTCATACAGATGTTGATGAAATGGCCTAATATCATTCTTGGCCCCCTTGAGCGCTTCATCCCAGTGTTCGTACCCCCCGGCCCTCCATGAGCTCCAGAGGCTGGGGATCCCCGAGACTCATTTGGACATCCATCGCACCGCATGTTGTATCGTCCTGAGGGACCGGGGTCTGAGGTCTTGGAGAGTAACCGCAGTCAAAGGGTTCCAGAGTGTATACAAAATCTGGGGAATAGAACCAGGGGTGATCCCGGGTTTGAAGAGGCCTGTAGAGCGTGTCGACGTCCGCAGCTTTCGGGTAAGACATTCTCTTTAATTTTAAACCATGAATGAATTGTTGCGCCTTTTATCCTATCTCTTCACTACGTCACGACACACCGCCCTCTTAGAAGAGAGTAGCCCCTGAGCCGTCAGACCCCCCTCCAAAACCCCACACGTCGTCTGTTTTATCATCGTCGTCGTCATTCAAGGGGAATATATAATCCATAATCCAGCATATTCTCCATCTAACCAATTCCAGTTGCGAACATTTGGTCAAGATGTCAAAACCATAATTTATACAGTTTATGACCTCTTTCAAGAACGGACAGTCCACGGCGTCAAACATAATTTCAGTAACCTGTTTTTCTGGATCCTCCACACCCCCTTCAATAGGGTTTGTAATCAGGGTACTGCTAAACAAAACCTTACGATCTGTAGTTAGAGATAGACTCTTCACCACTCTACCGTAGTTCTGCAAGCTTTCCCATTCACACCTTTCAAAACCCTGAGTCGGAGACTCCATTTCGCATTCTCTTGGACCCTCTTGCAAGCCTTCTAGAGTCTTATCCACAAGCCCCAGATCTCTCCAGGCCATCACCTTCAACCAGTCCTCATAAGAGTATTCAATTACCGTCTCAAAAGGTTCCAACGTACCCTCCTTCTCTCCCAAAGCAAAAAGCTCCACTCCAACATAGCTGGGATCCCTTTTAAAGCGGTAACCCCGTCGAGCCCCCCAGAACAACACCCAGGAGCGTTCAATCTTCAAATTGGTGAGTACAGGAACCCTTGCCCGGGATTGTTTCTTGCGGGGTTTCATGTTGATGTCGCTGGACATGTTGAAGATGCGGGATGTTTCTGATGCTGAGAATTAAAGAGGTATTGCCTAAAAGCAGCGCGGGTTCTTAAATAGAGAGGAGAGTTTCGGGTAGTTGCCTTCAGAGGGGTGGGGGTATTTATGGGTGGCCTTGTTGTTCAGGGTTTTATGGGTGTACACTTTCTGACGGATATGACGTAGGAATAATTAAGGAAATAACTCTACCTAAAATCATGCCCCCCAATTATGACGTAGGAATATTAATAAGCTTAGGGCATACGTCATAACAAAATAGGCCGCGCCCAAAAAACCCTACTATCTACTCTTATGTAGTTGAAGGCGCAGTATAGCTCTGATAGTCTGGTGGTGACGGAAGACCACCAGCCGTTTGAACAAGCCATTCAGCATCACCTTGTTGGGCTAAGTGCAGGCACTGTCAGAGCGCAGGGCGTCCTGCCTTTGAAAGAGTTTCCGAAGTATCCTGATGTGCCCTTTAGCAATGCCAAACAGGTCAGTGAAAATGGCATCCTTTCGCGGCACAACAGACGCCATCTCACAGCCTAGCCGACCTGAAACGCCTGAGCCCGTTTTACCAGCAGGCTCCAACGGTAACCATTCGAAGCAAGAGGCCACAGTGTCAGTTTCCGTAGTGTAGCAGTCATCACGTTTGCCTAACGCGCGAAAGGTCCCCCGTTCGAAACCGGGCGGAAACAGCCTGTTGTGGGCCGGTCCTTTTCATCCTGCTTGCCCTCGTGGTTCCCTGGAGGCAGTGGGTGGCTTTTCTTCATTGGAGTGCCCGAAATCGGTGCACTCAGAGCGTCCGTCCGTCGACAGGATGAAATTGTAAACGCTGGTGTAGCCACTTTTAATTAAAATCTGATGATGATGATGATGATGATGTTGTTGTTGTTGTTGTTGTTGTTGTTGTTGTCGTCGTGGTCGCCGTCATTATTATTGTTAAAGTAAAGCAGTAGTTAGATTTGTTGCTACCGTAAGGTGTAGAAGGCACAATAGCTCTGATAGTCTGGTGGTGAAGGAAGACCACCAGCCGTTTGAACAAGCCATTCAGCATCACCTTGTTGGGCTAAGTGCAGGCACTGTCAGAGCGCAGGGCGTCCTGCCTTTGAAAGAGTTTCCAAAGTGTCCTGATGTGCCCTTGAGCAATGCAAAATAGGTCAGTGAAAATAGAAACCTTTATCTCACAGGCTGGCCCACGGGATACGCCTGTGCGCGTTTTACCAGCCTGCTTCGATGGGAGCCATTCGAAACGCCAGGACGGGTCGGTTTCCTTAGTGTAGTGGCTATAACGTTCGCCTCACACGCGAAAGGTCCCTAGTTCGAAACCGGGCGGAAACAACCCGCGGTGCACGCGTGCTAGTGCCGTGTTACCTGTCCCTGTAACGCGGCTGGCCATCGTTTTCTCTTCCTCGGAGTGGCAAGAAATCCTGACCTTGAGAACAAACGATCACAGAAGGGTAGCTTTGCGAGGCGCTGGAACTGACACTTTTAAAATCGATACATGTTGTTGCTGTTATAATATGACCGTAGCAGGATCGGCGACATTGCTGTTACTCTTATGAGTAGATAGTAGGGTTTTTTGGGCGCGGCCTATTTTGTTATGACGTATGCCCTAAGCTTATTAATATTCCTACGTCATAATTGGGGGGCGTGATTCTAGGTAGAGTTATTTCCTTAATTATTCCTACGTCATATCCGTCAGAAAGTGTACACCCATAAAACCCTGAACAACAAGGCCGCCCATAACCTGTTGTTCTTGTTGTTCTTGTTGGTCAACTGTAGAGTGTGAATGGGTCGGCTCTTCCTGTAGTGGTTGGGGGTCTTTTTTAAATATACATGTAATGGTTTAGTAAATCTAAACCGTTATAAGATCAACAAGTTCTGTTGTCTGTAATGGTCCCAGGTCTTAACAATGCCAGTTTTGAATAGTGCGTTTATCATATTCACACTGTCTCTGTCTCTCTCTCTCTCTCTCTCGCCCAATCATTTTATAAGATCAACAAGTTCTGTTGTCTGTTATGATCCCAGGTCCTAACAATGCCTGTTTTGCATAGGGTACTTATGTTATCCACACTGTATCTGGCTCTGTCTCTCCCCTCAAATTTAATTAAAAATAAAATTAAAAAAGAGGGTGTGTGTGTGGGTGTTTGTGTGTATAGGTTAATTGTTTTTGTAAAAAAAAAAAAAAAAAAGCTGTGGTTATATTTTATCTCTCACATAATGTGTTCAGTCGTTTTACTTAAATACATTCTAGGGTCTTAAAGCTCATAAGAGTTAGACTTAAGATAAGGATATGCTTTTAAGGTATTTTAGCAGTCTCAATCCCTGATGATAAGGAATCATTTAAAAAATAAAAACAACTGATCACTCAATGCTAAATAGATCACATCACTCAAGGCTAAATCACTCACACCATGGGGGGCGGGGGCGGGAATGGGCTCAGACAACAGTAGGTATGGCGTGTGGTATCAAAACATTCAGAATACTTTTAACCTATATAATTTATAAGCTTTGTAAAATAAACCCAAATATCTCTTTTGCGGGGATAAATGCTGTTCTGAGTAGTTTGTGACTTGTTTAATACCAAACAAAGCATCGCTATAAAAAAAAAAAAAAATCACTGTAAAAGCGCTAGTTATTTTAGATCTTTATAGTTATTTTCTTGGCTCAGGTTGTTTTTTAGTGCTTATAAAGGCCTGAAATATTCTTAGTGGTTGTTGACTACAGGTCTTGATGCTTAAAAATGTTTTTTTGAGAGACCAAAAGGTTTTAATAAAAGTTTAGAGTAGAGAGGAGAGAGATCGTCTCCATCATGGTTTCTATTTGAAATTTGATGCAGTGTCATTTTATTGGTTGGTTTTGATATGTTAATTGGTAACAGGGCGGCACAAAGGCCAGACCAGAACAATGCCTTACAAGCAGATCCGGCATGTGGCCATCATTATAAGTATGAAGGTCTGGTCTTCAGCTCGACAGACTCTTACTGACCTTTCGATTTAAGACTAAAGATCAACAATGTCCGGAAACAACATCAGCGACTTCGATTTAAACGAGTTTTTAGGCAAGTCTTCAGATTATTTTCATTGACTCAGAGCGTGTTGTGTGCATGTATTGTAAATAAGGCTATAACATCTGTTTTAAGTTCTGTAAAATTATTTTTCAGCCAGTCAACAGGAGTTAATTCCCAACGCTGAGGAGATCATCTGGAACAACGACGGTAAGATTTTTGTGTTTGCGCTCATGGGTTCTTATGTATGGGTGTGTGTGGTTTTAAAGCGGCTCATTAGAGTTATGAAAACGTTTTAATATATATTAATGCCGGTCTCTTTAATTACACAGAAACTATCGAAAGGTCTGTGATTAATGTCTCCGAGGATCGACCAAGAGAAGTGGTTGTCCCTAGACAGGCTGTCTGCCGACCGGGTAAGAACTAAACCCCTGTTTGTTTGTATAACGTTTCTGTAAGATGTTTGAGTCCAGTTTTGTTAATTTTAAAAAATTATCCTGTCTAACAGTATTAAGAAACGTGGTTCGAGACAACGAAAGGCCTTCCACATCGAGGGCTTGTTTCGTTTTACCTTCGAGAACCGTAACCTTTCAAGAATCTGAAAGGCCGTCAGCCCCGGTATCTGATAGCTGTGAGTATATGTCTGCAGCCTGTAAGAGGTTAAAGCTTTTTATAAAGCGGTGTGGTTAAAGGTTAAACATGTCTCTTACCTTCACAGCGGTGCAAAAAGCTAAACCAGCCAAAAAACATAAGAAACGATTATTCTGTGGAGGTAAGTAAGATCTTTCAAACTTTAATGTTTTTAAAAGGGCTTTGTTTGCCCGTTGAGGGCTAATATTTAAGCGATGGGTGACCGTTTCCTGTAGGGCGGGGGGTTCTGGGAAAGATCTTTAGAAGTCCGGACAGGTCTAGGCTTGTTTCTGGGGAACGTGTTTAGAAATGACCGATTGCCGTACCGTCTGGTTAGGAAGTAAAGCCGTCCGAAAGGGTTTAGTAAGTTGTTTGGCTTATCTCCCGCTATTATACTTCTGATTTAAAGTGGTTGTAGGAAAAAGCTTGAAGGTGTTCATTGTATTTAATATTTAAACAGATCGTGAAAACGTTTGTGAAACAGGAAGTCCCGGGATCAGGAAGCGTTTACACTTGGAACGTTCGTTTAAAAATGAAATGTTGTTGTGTGTGTGTGTGTTTTATTAACAATATTACAGTTTTTAAAGAAACATTTAAGAAACAGTTTATTTACAGTGGCTTCTCTGTTTTACATTTATTATCAAGTCCTAATAAATATATTGTCTGTAAATAATAAGGCGTTGTAGTGAATGTCTAAGGCTATTTTCAAAGGTCTAAAAAAGCTAAAGCTTTTGAATGTCCAGGACATGTTGTTTTAATTTTGATTTCTGTCGCCGTTTAAAGATGTAAATGTAATGTATATTTTTATTCTTCCCTAGACTCTTGGGATAGTCATTCTGTGGATGAGCTATTGAGGACAATTACCCCGTCTAAGTGGGATCAAACATCTTCCCCGGTGAGATCACCGAGAGGATCCCCCACGGTGGTCTTGGAGACCCCCCAACATCTACTCAGGCCACAGCCTTCTGGGGGTAATTCAACACCCCAGATTCAGCCCGCCGCATTGTCGGGCGGAACAAATACAGGCATCCAACAACCTCAGGGGTCGCCGTCAGTCAGGGCGGACACACCACCCAACGACGGCCTGGTTTCAACATCGTCCCCCCAGACCCGTTTCTTGGCTACAGAAACGCGGAACAGTACCCCGCGCTTGGCCAGGGTGTCACCGCAAAGGCCTTCTTGGTCTCCGTCCATGAGTATACGCTCGCTCCCTGCCTCCTTCGACCGAGATTTACCGGAGCGACCATCCTTTGAAGCTGAGCCAGGCCACCAGACCCCGGAGCTACTTCCTGAAGGTCGGCATGAGTTGCTACATACTTTGTTACAAAATCAAAGACTTCTGTTAGTGGGGCAAAACCTGGTGATAGAGAGCCAAAACACCCTTATTAATACCCTTACTAACGAATTGTACCGTATTTAATGTTTTAATAGACACAAAACGCCTTACTATTGTGGGTTGTTGGAAAAATAAAAAATACATTAAAAAATGTCCTGACTTGGTAAAAGAACTCACAAACTAAAGGATTATGAACAAGCTAGGGCCCCAAAAAGACCTTCCCGAGAGAACATCCCCGGCCCTGTTGTGAACTCCTCTGATGTCCCAATGAACCTGGAACTATTACAAATGATAAATGATTTAAATAACCCCCAATTACCACCGATAGAATGTGAATTAACAGACTTACCGGTGAACCCCGACCTGTTACAGATGGTCAATGATCTAAATAACCACCTCCCACCGGTAGCGCTTATAGAGGTTCACCCCCTAGTTCACCCCGATTTGTTTGAAATGGTGGAGGCTTTGGAGGAGCTACCCCGACCAAATTCTGCCCCTATTATAAATGAATTGAGACAATTAGAACACAGGATGGCGGCAGAAACAGCCATCACTTTAGAGGAGGGTCTTGACATTAACCGGTTGGATATCTTTGAAGGACTTTTACAGGCTTTAAATGAGCTTCCTCAAAAAGGCGGTTTTGTAGATGTCAGCAGTGGGGGTGTTCGGAATGTGGAGGGTTCTGAGACTGATAAGGCTGTGGAGGACATGCTCTGTGAGAATGTAGGGGGTGAAGGCTTTGTTCAAAATGATGATGTGTCCAAGAGTACCAGTGATGCCGTGATTATAGATAGACCGGCCTATAACACTATATAACATGTTTGAGAAACATGCCGGCCAGAAGCAAAAGACATGCAGAATATATCCTGCACAAAATGGTTCAGAAACCGCGGGTAACGGCTTGGAATGAACAGGGTGAATTTGTTTTTAAAGGACAACTGATCAAAGGTTCACACATGTTTGATTTGTTGAAGAGTGTCACTAGCACTAATAAGGTACCCGATAGTCGCCGACCTGTAGGCTGGAATGCTTTCCTACAGGCGATGGCCTGTCTGAACATGCCCCAATCCACAGTTCCTAACCAGGAAACGCGACAAAAAATCCATCTGTGTAAAGAGGTGGAGCCTGATCTGACTCCGATATCTCATTACTCTGACCGTGCTGAGCGACCATCCTCAGGATCTATCCATCGTTGGGAAGCTTATTAATCTCATGTTTTTATTTGTCTCCCCTGTAAATAATGACCCGACAAACAATTTTTTATTTATTTTTTTTTAATTTCAAATGTTGTACATTTATTTATAACATAACCCCTGCTTTGTATTAGAATTGTTTTGAATAAAAACAAAACTAATGATTCAAAGGCTGTTTTCATTATTTTTTCACCTTAACACGCATGACATCTTTTAAAATCCTCACAAGAACACCCCATCTGTATACATGGCTGGCTAGGGTCGTAAGTCATTGTGTTATAAGGGGGGGTCCACAGTGTACTGACAAACTCTGCCACTTTTTTATCATTTTGGCCTAAATCCTCACTGTACAAGGCCATAATATCGGGGTATGACCATTCCTTTAGATATATGATATAAGAAAAACACACAGTGTTGACCACAAGTGAAGGTCTGAAGACTTTGTACTTGACGACCGCTGTAAATGGTTTCTTGACAGTTGTTGAGCAGAAAGTTATTGATCTTCCGAGGGAAAGGTCTGAAATCCGGGGGGTTTCCATAGGAATCAAAAAATTCACCACGGTGGTCCTCCCTTAGATAAATAGCCAGCCAATGTTCTCCGGGCATATTTTTAGGGTGTGTGTTGATTATGTACATTGCAGGTAAATTCTTGATCTTAAATTTAGGCAGCTGATCGCAGGCGTAGACTCCTTGAAACAGTTTCCGTGAGCCGGCCAGGGCATTCATGATGTGGTTGAGCTCTCTGGTGTTCATTTTAATAATAATCATACAGAACGTTTCTCCTCTGATTCACCTCAATAATATTGTCAAACACAGCATACACAACCATATTTACAGTGCGTGGTAGAGGCTGCTTGAAACGCATCTCCAAACGCATATTGCCCGTCTTCATCAGTGAAAAATGTTGTCCACACTCTTCGTCAGGGGTCAGGTTGAAACCGTACAGGGTGTAACCGCTGCAGTATTCCCGGCGATCGATCTTCAGAGTTTGATCCTTGAGATGGCGACCCGTAGCCAGTACTAGACTGTAATATTCACGAACCGCATTGCCGTTTTCAAAGTCAGGTTGAAAAGGTCTGGATGGAACCTGCACACCATCGACGTACAACGCTATAAATTCCGCGTTATAATGTTTAAAGTTAAAGGGGTTCTTGTTGTAAACCCCGGTAAATGCATCATTATCCACGAGACCTATAATAACCTGTTTTGGGAGCTGTCCTAGAAACAGATTTTCCTGGTTCATCACCCGTGTCCCTGCGGGGATACTGTGGACTTTCATATAGACTCTTTCGATCGGGTACTTGGCGTTTGCCGTCATTAACGCCTGCGTGTGTCCTAGTTTAACCGCCGGGGAGACGGACACTTTTTTCACAAACAGCGAGGCCGATAATATGGTCAGTTTATATTTTTCAGTATCAGGGGTCATCAGACAAAAAGCACTTTTACTACGGATCATTTTAATTTTAATGTCTACCCTGTTGAGCATGAGTTTTTCTTGGAAAAATATGTCTGCATGGTTATGCCCCATTAGCTCAAAGGTCCTCCCTTCTGTTGAAGAGGCCGTTCTTTTTTGAAAACCCTTATTGAGTCCCTCTGGATTCTTGTCGTCCATAGCTTCCGTGATGTCTTTGAAGAAAAGGCCGGGGCTGAACTGTTTGCTCAGGGTCTCCTCACTATAATTAAGGATACACTCCATCATGGCTCTATAGGGGTAAGTATTGCTGCTTTGACTAATGAGCCGATCTCCCAGGGTCACATCCACCTGTGAAAACATGGTGGCCACCGGGTAATTGATGACCCCAGCGTTGGCCGTCTTCTCGATTGCATCGCCATCCTCATCAGTCACTTTACAGTTTATTAAAATAAATGTGTTATTCAAATCAATATAATCCTCGCCATTGCCAGCTATAAAAAACTCCAGAGGGGCCGTGTCTGAAATTTCCACGATATGTTGGAGAATGAGAGATTCTTCGTTTTTTGTTAGCCACGGATCTTCGTCTCCCCCTGGTGGACACATGCTGTTTCTTCTTTTACCCCCCCTCCTCGCCATTACCATGAGACCCGAACCCTCCTGATGCTCATGGCTAGCTGCCCGGTTCATAACATTGGTGAACACGTCACTAACAATATTTTTAGCCGCTGATTTCAAGTGGGGTCTGGCTATAGCAAAGCCTCTCCTAAGCAGGGGTACGGCCATTCTAAAGAGACCACGAAAGAGTCCTCCTAGACCGGCGCCATACATTGTGGGGGCTCCTACAATACCGGGCAAGCCGTTCCCGGCTTGCATCTTGTAATAATCCACATAGGCGCTAGGATCTACATAACCCCTCGAGGTAGCCATTTTAATAATGTACACACTGTTTCAGGGGTCGAAAATGTAGTTTGACAATAACTTTACCGAAGCGGAAGGGTACGTTGATATTCTGATCCGATTTTACTTCGATCGTGATGTTGTCAAAGTGGGTCTTTGAGACTGGTACGTAGTGTGGCTTGTCATAAGTAATTGTGACCATGTCATTGCTTTTACCTTTAATAAGTACATTTCTCAAAAGGGGGACATAACTATCCCCGACCCTCTGGTGGGTTATGATATCCGTATACACATAAAGAGTGTAAAAGCCGCCCCACCACTTCTGAGAACCTGCTCTCTGTGTCAGAATAGAACCCTAATATACGCCCCAGTTGGCCGCTGGTTTGAATGCTAATACCTGGTTTTGACACCTTGTACACTCTGTTTTTAATAGGGTTGTAATATAGCTTGATGTTGGGGGTGCCTTCTGAGAACTGTTTATGCATCTCATCTAATATTTTATCCACATTGTCATAATAACCTCCTCGTATCGTGAATATCCATTGATTTTAACATCATCAAAAATGGCGAAGGTGGCATCCTTATCTTGTAAAACAGCCCAAGTGTAAGGATACTGTATTTCCGCCAACCCCACTTCCCACGACCCCCTTAGATCTATAGATTTTCCAAATTGTACCGTGTAACTGGATATTTCATTTTTAGGGTATATATCGAGAGAGGCGTTACTGGGTAGAGTCACGTAGAAGCCTCCTGATTCCATCTTGAGTACCGAAAGTAATGCCCCCAACACACCCACGGGCATGTTGTTATAAGGATTGAATATCGCAAACCTGTTGTTCCGGGACCCAACTATTGAACTTTTCAGGCCATCCAAGCCATTTCACCAACACGTATTTTTTCCGGTTCTGGGTTTTTTCAGCTAATATCTTTTCAACTCTGTATACACTGTCTTTACCCACAATCATTTTTTGTAACTCGGCTTCGTAAAACGTTCCTTCTATATCCTCCCCGTCATAGTCTTTTAACCGGTACACGGGGGGGTCTCTAGCCAACTGTTCGGTAACTGTAAAATATTCGTCAGAAAATGTTTGTTCATAACCTTTGGCAAAAGTACTCCTTAGCTTTGAAACGCGAACCACATCACCGATGTTGAACTTATAAGTAGTTTTTCCCTTCTTAATAAATGGTCCGTATAATTCTTTATAGACCTTAAAAGAATTACTTTGATCAACATCTATAGGCTTCATTTTAATACTGGTGTGATACCCTTGGTTGTAAGCATCGATAAAATCCTGAACTTTATCAAAATACTTGAACGTGTTGACCGCTGTAAAATATCTCCAGATTTTGGTCTTCATGGTGCGGTTAAACCTCTCCACTACCGATGCCTTAAGCTCATTACCGGTGGTGAAATGATGTATTTTGTGTCTCTTCAGTAGATTCTGAAATTCTCTGTTGAGAAACTCTTTTCCTTTATTAGTCTGCAGTTTTTTAGGACATCGACCCTGGGACAATATATCCTTGTCACCGCCCGACCTGTTTTATTATGTAGAATGCGAGCCCAGGCATATTTTGATAACACATCGATACACATCAACATCAATTTGTGACCATTGTTATGTTTTGATAAATTTGACATATCGACTAGATCCATTTGTCATTGTGAGTCTATGTCAGTTGCATATACGCGGTTTCTTTTAAAGTTAATCCTGAGAGGTTTATGTAAGGTATAGGCGTCTTGTTCCCGTAACCATTCTGAAACAACCACATCATTAACCTTCACTCCGGCCTCAGCGAGTCCTCTTTGAAAACTCTTCTTACCCGCCAAACCCCCAATCTTGGCTGGGTTGTAGTATAGTTCCTGCATTTGGGGAGCTTGCCGAGTCATTCTGTCAAATAACCACACAGACCCACACTATGCGCAAAGTTTTTATACAAGGTTTTTTATTCAACTTCAGGAGAGCAGATACCCCTTTTTAGACATTTGAGAAAAGTATAACATACACAACAATTTTTTCTACGGTCCAGACAAAAAGAAATCAGATGATTGGTTACTTGATCTATATCAACAAATATACCTGTTTCTTTATCTTGTAGGCACACACCTCAGTTACATATGTAAATAAAACAACAATATGACCTATTTTAAAAGTAAACAGAGGTGTATTAAACATGCTCAGCAAAAGGTCATACAGATGTTGATGAAATGGCCTAATATCATTCTTGGCCCCCTTGAGCGCTTCATCCCAGTGTTCGTACCC
Source organism: Amia ocellicauda (assembly GCF_036373705.1). Lineage (NCBI taxonomy): Eukaryota > Metazoa > Chordata > Actinopteri > Amiiformes > Amiidae > Amia > Amia ocellicauda. The sequence continues at coordinate 27,505 of NW_027102663.1, forward strand.
CCCGGTCTTTGTTACAGCAGCCATTCACTTTTCCAGGTTTGAAAGTTGATCCTCATCGATGGTTAAATCTGTAGAGAAAAGGCTCGCGTTGGCTACTTTTCTGTCAAGCACATGGTGTAATAGCGCTCTCAGGTTAGCTGCAGAGTGTTGATGACAGAACCAGTTGCAGAAGCAGTCCAGAACATTCCCCATGTTCAAAGTCCCTTAGTTCAGGTCAGAGTCTGAATCAGTGGCGTAGATGTCGAATTCCTCGTCGCTGCCCCCAGCTTTAACTTCTTTACCGAAGAAATAAGCTTTTAGCTTGCCAGCGGTTTTTCTACTCGGCTCATCCAGGTCATTGAGCAGCTGCCCAAGTTTCTCTATTATAAACGGCTCCTTTTTCAGCTCCAGCAAAATCTCATCTATGATTTTCTGGACTTGTCCCACAGTTACATGTATGTGGGAGTAAGACAGCGCCTTGATTAATGCCGGTTTCAGCCACGGTTTGTTCAGTCTTCTGTAAAACACGTTGAAATACAACAGGAAATAGTAACGGTCTGGTTCAAACAAACAACTGTGTCTCAACTGACTGGGGTGATTCACTTCACACCCCCGACAGACTTCTTTCAGAGCTCGGTCGATGAGAGCACTCAGAATATACACCAGGGTGCTTTTAACCACTCTGCTTACTTGGTCACATACCCCGGGCATAAATCCTGCATCTTCATCACGCCATTGGGACAGTCCGATGCTCATTGGGTCGCCTGGTGGTTTGTGGGGTGTTTCTACATCCATTGGACTGACCCCCTCCTGAGACGCACAGACGGTAGACAGTTCGGCAAAATCGAGGCCCTCCATGAGCTCCAGAGGCTGGGGATCCCCGAGACTCATTTGGACATCCATCGCACCGCATGTTGTTTCGTCCTGAGGGACCGGGGTCTGAGGTCTTGGAGAGTAACCGCAGTCAAAGGGTTCCAGAGTGTATACAAAATCTGGGGAATAGAACCAGGGGTGATCCCGGGTTTGAAGAGGCCTGTAGAGCCTGTCGACGTCCGCAGCTTTCGGGTAAGACATTCTCTTTAATTTTAAACCATGAATTAATTGTTGCGCCTTTTATCCTATCTCTTCACTACGTCACGACACACCGCCCTCTTAGAAGAGAGTAGCCCCTGAGCCGTCAGACCCCCCTCCAAAACCCCACACGTCGTCTGTTTTATCATCGTCGTCGTCATTCAAGGGGGATATATAATCCATAATCCAGCATATTCTCCTTCTAACCAAATCCAGTTGCGAACATTTGGTCAAGATGTCAAAACCATCATTTATACAGTTTATGACCTCTTTCAAGAACGGCCAGTCCACGGCGTCAAACATAATTTCAGTAACCTGTTTTTCTGGATCCTCCACACCCCCTTCAATAGGGTTTGTAATCAGGGTACTGCTAAACAAAACCTTACGATCTGTAGTTTGAGTTAGACTCTTCACCACTCTACCGTAGTTCTGCAAGCTTTCCCATTCACACCTTTCAAAACCCTGAGTCGGAGACTCCATTTCGCATTCTCTTGGACCCTCTTGCAAGCCTTCTAGAGTCTTATCCACAAGCCCCAGATCTCTCCAGGCCATCACCTTCAACCAGTCCTCATAAGAGTATTCAATTACCGTCTCAAAAGGTTCCAACGTACCCTCCTTCTCTCCCAAAGCAAAAAGCTCCACTCCAACATAGCTGGGATCCCTTTTAAAGCGCAGGGCGACCTGCCTTTGAAAGAGTTTCCAAAGTGTCCTGATGTGCCCTTTAGCAATGCCAAACAGGTCTGTGAAAATGGCATCCTTTCGCGGCACTTCAGACGCCATCTCACAGTCTAGCCGACCTGAAATGCCTGAGCCCGTTTTACCAGCCGGCTTTGATAGGAGTTATTCGAAACACCAGGACGGGTTGGTTTCCGTAGTGTAGTGGCTATCACGTTTGCCTCACACGCGAAAGGTCCCCGGTTTGAAACCGGGCGGAAACAGCCTGCTGTGGGCCGGCCCTTTTCGTCCTGCTTGCCCTCGTGGTTCCCCGGAGGCGGTTAGGTGGCTTTTCTTCATTGGAGTGCCCGAAAATGGTGCACTCAGAGCGTCCGTCAATCGACAGGTTGAAATTGTAAATGCTGGTGTAGGCACTTTTAATTAAAATCTGATGATGAAGTTATTGTTGTTGTTGTTGTTGTTCTTGTTGTCGTCGTGGTCGCCGTCATTATTATTGTTAAAGTAAAGCTACCGTAAGGTGTAGAAGGCACAATAGCTCTGTGATTGTCTGATGGTGGCACAAGACAAGCAGCAGCTGTTTGAACAAGCCATTGAGCATCACCTTGTTGGGGTAAGTGTAAGTCTTGTCATAGCTCAGGGCGTTCTTCCTTTGAAAGAGTTTTCAAAGTGTCCTGATGTGCCCTTGAGCAATGCAAAATAGGTCAGTGAAAATAGAAACCTTTATCTCACAGGCTGGCCCACGGGAAACGCCTGTGTGCGTTTTACCAGCCGGCTTCGATAGGAGTTATTCGAAACACCAGGACGGGTCGGTTTCTGTAGTGTAGTGGCTATCACGTTTGCCTCACACGCGAAAGGTCCCCGGTTCGAAACCGGGCGGAAACAACCCGTGGTGCACGCGTGCCAGTGCCGTGTAACCCGTCCCCCATCTCTCTGCCCCAAGGGTGGCTGTCGTTTTCTCTTCCTCGGAGTGGCAAGAAATCCTGACCTTGAGAACAAACGATGTAAGAAGGGTAGCTTTGCGAGGCGCTGGAACTGACACTTTTAAAATCGATACATGTTGTTGCTGTTACAATACGACCGTAGCAGGATCGGCGACATTGCTGTTACTCTTATGTAGTTGAAGGCGCAAAATAGCTCTGATAGTCTGGTGGTGACGGAAGACCACCAGCCGTTTGAACAAGCCATTCAGCATCACCTTGTTGGGCTAAGTGCAGGCACTGTCTGATCGCAGGGCGTCCTGCCTTTGAAAGAGTTTCCGAAGTATCCCGAAATCGGTGCACTCAGAGCGTCCGTCCGTCGACAGGATGAAATTGTAAACGCTGGTGTAGCCACTTTTAATTAAAATCTGATGATGATGATGATGATGATGTTGTTGTTGTTCTTGTTGATGTTGTTGTTCTTGTTGTTGTTCTTGTTGTCGTCGTGGTCGCCGTCATTATTATTGTTAAAGTAAAGCAGTAGTTAGATTTGTTGCTACCGTAAGGTGTAGAAGGCACAATAGCTCTGATAGTCTGGTGGTGAAGGAAGACCACCAGCCGTTTGAACAAGCCATTCAGCATCACCTTGTTGGGTTAAGTGCAGGCACTGTCAGAGCGCAGGGCGTCCTGCCTTTGATAGAGTTTCCAAAGTGTCCTGATGTGCCCTTGAGCAATGCAAAATAGGTCAGTGAAAATAGAAACCTTTATCTCACAGGCTGGCCCACGGGAAACGCCTGTGCGCGTTTTACCAGCCTGCTTCGATGGGAGCCATTCGAAACGCCAGGACGGGTCGGTTTTACCAGCAGTCTCCAACGGTAACCGTTCTAAGCAAGAGGTGACGGTGTCAGTTTCCGAAGTGTAGCGGTTATCACGTTCTCCTAACGCACGAAAGGTCCCCGGTTTGAAACCGGGCGGAAAGAGCCTGCTGTGGGCCGGCCCTTTTCGTCCTGCTTGCCCTCGTGGTTCCCCGGAGGCGGTAGGTGGCTTTTCTTCATTGGAGTTCCCGAAATTGGTGGACTCAGAGCGTCCGTCCGTCGACAGGTTGAAATTGTAAACGCTGGTGTAGCCACTTTTAATTAAAATCTGATGATGATGTTATTGTTCTTGTTGTTGTTGTTGTTGTTCTTGTTTTTCTTTTTGTCGTCGAGGTCGCCGTCATTATTATTGTTAAAGTAAAGCTACCGTAAGGTGTAGAAGGCACAATAGCTCTGTGATTGTCTGATGGTGGCACAAGATGAGCAGCAGCTGTTTGAACAAGCCAGTGAGCATGACCTTGTTGGGGTAAGTGTAAGTCTTGTCATAGCTCAGGGCGTTCTTCCTTTGTAAGAGTTTCCAAAGTGTCCTGATGTGTCCTTGAGCAATGCAAAATAGGTCAGTGAAAATAGAAACCTTTATCTCACAGGCTGGCCCACGGGAAACGCCTGTGCGCGTTTTACCAGCCGGCTTCGATGGGAGCCATTCGAAACACCAGGACAGGTCGGTTTCCGTAGTGTAGTGGCTATCACGTTCGCCTCACACGCGAAAGGTCCCTGGTTCGAAACCGGGCGGAAACAAACCGCGGTGCACGCGTGCTAGTGCTTTGTTATCTGTCCCTGTAACGCGGCCGGCCATCGTTTTCTCTTCCTCGGAGTGTCAAGAAATCCTGACCTTGAGAACAAACGATCACAGAAGGGTAGCTTTGCGAGGCGCTGGAACTGACACTTTTAAAATCGATACATGTTGTTGCTGTTACAATACGACCGTAGCAGGATCGGCGACATTGCTGTTACTCTTATGAGTAGATAGTAGGGTTTTATGGGCGCGGCCTATTTTGTTATGACGTATGCCCTAAGCTTATTAATATTCCTACGTCATAATTGGGGGGCGTGATTTTAGGTAGAGTTATTTCCTTAATTATTCCTACGTCATATCCGTCAGAAAGTGTACACCCATAAAACCCTGAACAACAAGGCCGCCCATAACCTGTTGTTCTTGTTGTTCTTGTTGGTCAACTGTAGAGTGTGAATGGGTCGGCTCTTCCTGTAGTGTTTGGGGGTCTTTTTTAAATATACATGTAATGATCTTATAACGGTTTAGATTTACTAAACCAACAAGTTCTGCTGTCTGTAATGGTCCCAGGTCTTAACAATGCCAGTTTTGAATAGTGCGTTTATCATATTCACACTGTCTCTGTCTGTCTCTCTCTCTCTCTCGCCCAATCATTTTATAAGATCAACAAGTTCTGTTGTCTGTTATGATCCCAGGTCCTAACAATGCCTGTTTTGCATAGGGTACTTATGTTATCCACACTGTATCTGGCTCTGTCTCTCCCCTCAAATTTAATTAAAAATAAAATTAAAAAAGAGGGTGTGTGTGTGGGTGTTTGTGTGTATAGGTTAATTGTTTAAAAAAAAAAAAAAAAAAAGCTGTGGTTATATTTTATCTCTCACATAATGTGTTCAGTCGTTTTACTTAAATACATTCTAGGGTCTTAAAGCTCATAAGAGTTAGACTTAAGATAAGGATATGCTTTTAAGGTATTTTAGCAGTCTCAATCCCTGATGATAAGGAATCGTTTAAAAAATAAAAACAACTGATCACTCAATGCTAAATAGATCACAACACTCAAGGCTAAATCACTCACACCATGGGTGGCGGGGGTGGGCTCAGACAACAGTACGTATGGCATGTGGTATCAAAACATTAAGAATACTTTTAACCTATATAATTTATAAGCTTTGTAAAATAAACCCAAATATCTCTTTTGCGGGGATAAACGCTGTTCTGAGTAGTTTGTGACTTGTTTAATACCAAACAAAGCATCGCTATTAAAAAAAAAAAAAAAATCACTGTAAAGGCGCTAGTTATTTTTGATCTTTATAGTTATTTTCTTGGCTCAGGTTGTTTTTTAGCGCTTATAAAGGCCTGAAATATTCTTAGTGGTTTGTTGACTATAGGTCTTGATGCTTAAAAATGTTTTTTTGAGAGACCTAAAGGTTCTAATAAAAGTTTAGAGTAGAGAGGAAGAGATCGTCTCCATCTTGGTTTCTATTTGAAATTTGATGCAGTGTCATTTTATTGGTTGGTTTTGATATGTTAATTGGTAACAGGGCGGCACAAAGGCCAGACCAGAACAATGCCTTACAAGCAGATCCGGCATGTGGCCATCAGTATAAGTATGAAGGTCTGGTCTTCAGCTCGACAGACTCATACTGACCTTTCGATTTAAGTCTAAAGATCAACAATGTCCGGAAACAACATCAGCGACTTCGATTTAAACGAGTTTTTAGGCAAGTCTTCAGATTATTTTCATTGACTCAGAGCGTGTTGTGTGCATGTATTGTAAATAAGGCTATAACATCTGTTTTAAGTTCTGTAAAATTATTTTTCAGCCAGTCAACAGGAGTTAATTCCCAACGCTGAGGAGATCATCTGGAACAACGACGGTAAGATTTTTGTGTTTGCGCTCATGGGTTCTTATGTATGGGTGTGTGTGGTTTTGAAGCGGCTCATTAGAGTTATGAAAACGTTTTAATATATATTAATGCCGGTCTCTTTAATTACACAGAAACTATCGAAAGGCCTGTGATTAATGTCTCCGAGGATCGACCAAGAGAAGTGGTTGTCCCTAGACAGGCTGTCTGCCGACCGGGTAAGAACTAAACCCCTGTTTGTTTGTATAACGTTTCTGTAAGATGTTTGAGTCCAGTTTTGTTAATTTTAAAAAATTATCCTGTCTAGCAGTATTAAGAAACGTGGTTCGAGACAACGAAAGGCCTTCCACATCGAGGGCTTGTTTCGTTTTACCTTCGAGAACCGTAACCTTTCAAGAATCTGAAAGGCCGTCAGCCCCGGTATCTGATAGCTGTGAGTATATATCTGCAGCCTGTAAGAGGTTAAAGCTTTTTATAAAGCGGTGTGGTTAAAGGTTAAACATGTCTCTTACATTCACAGCGGTGCAAAAAGCTAAACCAGCCGAAAAACATAAGAAACGATTATTCTGTGGAGGTAAGTAAGATCTTTCAAACTTTAATGTTTTTAAAAGGGCTTTGTTTTGCCCGTTGGGGGCTAATATTTAAGCGATGGGTGACCGTTTCCTGTAGGGCGGGGGGTTCTGGGAAAGATCTTTAGAAGTCCGGACAGGTCTAGGCTTGTTTCTGGGGAACGTGTTTAGAAATGACCGATTGCCGTACCGTCTGGTTAGGAAGTAAAGCCGTCCGAAAGGGTTTAGTAAGTTGTTTGGCTTATCTCCCGCTATTATACTTCTGTTTTAAAGTGGTTGTAGGAAAAGGCTTGAAGGTGTTCATTGTATTTAATATTTAAACAGATCGTGAAAACGTTTGTGAAACAGGAAGTCCCGGGATCAGGAAGCGTTTACACTTGGAAGGTTCGTTTAAAAATGAAATGTTGTTGTGTGTGTGTGTGTTTTATTAACAATATTACAGTTTTTAAAGAAACATTTAAGAAACAGTTTATTTACAGCGGCTTCTCTGTTTTACATTTATTATCAAGTCCTAATAAATATATTGTCTGTAAATAATAAGGTGTTGTAGTGAATGTCTAAGGCTATTTTCAAAGGTCTAAAAAAGCTAAAGGTTTTGAATGTCCTGGACATGTTGTTTTAAGTTTGATTTCTGTCGCCGTTTAAAGATGTAAATGTAATGTATATTTTTATTCTTCCCAAGACTCTTGGGATAGTCATTCTGTGGATGAGCTATTGAGGACAATTACCCCGTCTAAGTGGGATCAAACATCTTCCCCGGTGAGATCACCGAGAGGATCCCCCACGGTGGTCTTGGAGACCCCCCAACATCTACTCAGGCCACAGCCTTCTGGGGGTAATTCAACACCCCAGATTCAGCCCGCCGCATTGTCGGGCGGAACAAATACAGGCATCCAACAACCTCAGGGGTCGCCGTCAGTCAGGGCTGACACACCACCCAACGACGGCCTGGTTTCAACATCGTCCCCCCAGACCCGTTTCTTGGCTACAGAAACGCGGAACAGTACCCCGCGCTTGGCCAGGGTGTCACCGCAAAGGCCTTCTTGGTCTCCGTCCATGAGTATACGCTCGCTCCCTGCCTCCTTCGACCGAGATTTACCGGAGCGACCATCCTTTGAAGCTGAGCCAGGCCACCAGCCCCCGGAGCTACTTCCTGAAGGTCGGCATGAGTTGCTACATACTTTGTTACAAAATCAAAGACTTGTGTTACTGGGGCAAAACCTGGTGATAGAGAGCCAAAACACCCTTATTAATACCCTTACTAACGAATTGTACCGTATTTAATGTTTTAATAGACACAAAACGCCTTACTATTGTGGGTTGTTGGAAAAATAAAAAATAAATTAAAAAATGTCCTGACTTGGTAAAAGAACTCACAAACTAAAGGATTATGAACAAGCTAGGGCCCCAAAAAGACCTTCCCGAGAGAACATCCCCGGCCCTGTTGTGAACTCCTCTGATGTCCCAATGAACCTGGAACTATTACAAATGATAAATGATTTAAATAACCCCCAATTACCACCGATAGAATGTGAATTAACACACTTACCGGTGAACCCCGACCTGTTACAGATGGTCAATGATCTAAATAACCACCTCCCACCGGTAGCGCTTATAGAGGTTCACCCCCTAGTTCACCCCGATTTGTTTGAAATGGTGGAGGCTTTGGAGGAGCTACCCCGACCAAATTCTGCCCCTATTATAAATGATTTGAGACAATTAGAACACAGGATGGCGGCAGAAGCAGCCATCACTATAGAGGAGGGTCTTGACATTAACCGGTTGGATATCTTTGAAGGACTTTTACAGGCTTTAAATGAGCCTCCTCAAAAAGGGGGTTTTGTAGATGTCAGCAGTGGGGGTGTTCGGAATGTGGAGGGTTCTGAGACTGATAAGGCTGTGGAGGACATGCTCTGTGAGAATGTAGGGGGTGAAGGCTTGGTTCAAAATGATGATGTGTCCAAGAGTACCAGTGATCCCGTGATTATAGATAGACCGGCCTATAACAATTTTGAAATGATTCAGCGTTTTACTTTTGCAGAACTTTTAAATTGTGACAATTATGCAGAAATATTTGTCAACATACACGAGGCCTTGCAGAAAATGCTTGAACAGGTTGCTGAAAGGGTCAGACCTCGAGATGTTGTACAGTTAGAACTCAGAGGGGATGCTTTGTTTAGCAACCTATCTGCAATGCTGAGTGGAGATAATTTAGATGTCTGGCTAAAATCGAAGCGTTATTGCAAAGTAACGCAGCCATCTTAGCTGATGAAAGTCTGTCTCTGGTAATGAATGTGGTTCGTAACCCTGAGGGTGGGGCGCTTAGAAGACTGTCGAAATGCTTGAAGAACGACATAATTAGGACCAAGCTCAGGCAATTAGTGGTGAGTTCCAGTGGGGACAATAAGCTCTGTTTTGCTTACAGTTTAATAAAACTACTCACCCCCGACATGCCTGAACCCCAAGCTCTGCAAGAGGCTTTAATGCTTCATCAGAGGGCCGGCTTAAACTCTCAACAGATGGTTGCCTTTTCAGACATTACCAAGTTTGAGGAGTTGTTGTCTTTAAAAATTGTTGTGTGGTACCGTTGTGAGGTAAAGGAAGTATTTGTTAAATTTCAGACACATCCTGAAACCCATACACAGACACTGTTTCTCTTCCTAGGTGATAGACATTAATTTGGAATAAAGAGTTTGACGGCTTTTTTGGGTTGTTCGTATGTTTGTCATTGGTGTTATAAGGCCTTCAATGATAAGCTTAAGCACCGCTGTGACGGTTACTGTAACGTCTGTTTCAATCCGCAATGTCGTAAGGGTTTGGCCCCTACCATCCAATGTAAAGATTGCTTAAGGATTTGTCTCTCAACGTTCTGTTTTTCCGAGCATAAGGTACAGAGGGCCGCTGCTGAGGGGGTTAAAAAACTGAGTTATTGTGATCAAACTAAATATTGCCCGCAGTGTTGCCTCCAGTACCATTTTCATGAGGTTAAACCACACAAATGTCTGGAGCCGAGATGCAGGATCTGTAATGCTGATTTAACCTCGGGGTCCGAACACCAGTGCTTTATTCAGCCGGTTAAAAAGGAGCCGCCGCACAACCGGTATGTCTTTTTTGCTTTTGAATGCCGGCAAGAAAACGGGGTCCACGTTGCTAATTATATACACTGTATTGACATGTTGGATCGTGAGTGGTCAGCTAGCGGTGAGAGTTGTGTCAGGGATTTCTTTACGCGGTATCGCGGTCCAAAATACCTCAATTACACATTTATTGCCCACAATGCTAAGGGTTATGATTCTTACATTTTGATGAAGTATCTGGTGGAAAATGGGGTGACCCCAAAAATAATAGCTCAGGGTAGCAAGATCATGTGTTTCACCGACGAAGCTTTCAACTAACGTTACATAGACTCGTTAAATTTCCTCCCCATGAAATTGAGCGCTTTGCCTAAGGCTCTGGGTTTTGAGGCTCAGAAGAAAGGTTGGTTCTGCCATTTTTTTAATACTAAGGACACTCAAAATTATCGAGGGTCCTACCCGCCCGCCTCTTATTATGGGGTTGATACTATGATGTCTCATGAGAGGGAGGAATTCTTTAAATGGTACAATACGGTTAAGTGAGGTGTTTTTGATTTCCGAGAAGAGATGGCCGCTTATTGTAAAAATGATGTGGTGATCCTTAAAGAAGCCTGTGTGCGTTTCTGCGCCGAGGTTATCAACACATCGGGTCTCGACCCTTTGCAAAGTGTGACCATAGTGTCTCTCTGCATGAAAATGTATCGGTCCAATTTCTTGCAGAGAAACACTATAGCGGTCACCACTTCTGACAACTATCGTGCTAGACAAAATAACTTTTCGACTGTCTCCATACAGTGGCTGGAATACCTGAGTGCCCGGGATAACATATTCATCAGACATGCTTTAAATCAAGGGGAAGTCAAAATGGGGCCTTACTACTTAGACGGTTTTAGCGACGTGTTCGGGCGGCGTACCGCTTATGAGTTTGCTGGTTGTATTTACCATGGCTGTCCTCAGTGCTTCGACCCAAACACCTTTAACCCCGAATCACAAAAACTCTGCGGTGATATCTACTATGATTTCCAGGAACGAATTGAAACTTTAAAAAACACCTATGGTTTGAACGTGCTGGTGATTTGGGAACACGAGTGGACGACCCTGAAGCAACAGGATGCGGGGGTACAATGGTTTATGGAAACCTTGGACTTTCCTGAATGTCTAGAGCCCCGGGATGCGTTATTTGGGGGTCGTACCAATGCCCTCTGTTTACATTATGAGGTAAAGGAGGGTGAGAGAGTAGATTACTATGATTTCACCAGTCTGTACCCTTATGTCAACAAGACCAAAATGTACCCGGTGGGGCGTCCAACCATTGTTTATCGTGACTTTCTCGAAATCGGACATTACTTTAGTTTGATCAAAGTCACCATGTACCCTCCTCGCGAGCTGTTCTTACCCGTGTTGCCTTACAGGTGTTCGGGAAAATTGATGTTCCCTCTGTGTAGAACGTGTGTGGAAACTGAAAATCAAACTACCTCTTGTCTGCACAGTGATGAAGAGAGAGCGCTGACGGGTGTCTGGTGTAGCATTGAGCTTGACAAGGCGGTGGAGAAAGGTTACAGAGTCGGTAAGGTGTATGAGGTTTGGCATTTTTCTGAAAAAACTGATACTCTTTTTGCTGATTACATTATGACCCATCTGAAAGGGAAACAGGAGGCATCGGGCTATCCCTCATGGTGTGTTGACTCCGCGGCCAAAGAGCGATACGTTCAGCAATATTTTGAAAAGGAAGGGATCCGTCTAGAGCCGGGGAACATAACTGTAAACCCCGCCAAGAGACAAATGTCCAAACTGATTTTAAACAGTCTGTGGGGTAAGTTTGGGGAAAGAAATTACCGTCTAAACACAACCTTGATTAAAACCCCTGAACTGTTCATAGAATTTATGTTTTCCAAACAACATGCAGTATCACACTTTCAATTCTTAAATGACCACGTGGCACAGGTCCAGTGGAGGGCCCCTAAAGATTTCCCCACCAAACAGGGGAACGTTAATGTTTTCATAGCGGTTTTTACCTCGGCTTACGCCCGGCTTGAACTGTACAACTTAATGGATCAGTTGCAGGAACGCACGCTCTATCATGATACTGACTCTGTAATCTTTGTCACCAGGCCAGGGGATTGGGTCCCTCCCCTCGGGGACTACCTTGGGGAGTTAACGAGCGAACTAGATCCTCAGGACCACATAGTGGAGTTTGTTTCAGGGGGTCCTAAGACTTACGCATACAGAACGGCTGCGGGTAAGACCTGTATGAAAGTTAAGGGTTTCACTCTGAACCATTGTAACAACAAGCTCATTAACATCAAGTCTCTGACGACCCTGGTAGAAAGTTTTGTAACCGAGAAAGACGCGCCTCCTCGTGAGATTATTACAGCCGGAAATCAGATCTATCGCAATAAAAAGGGGTACACGTTGGAAAATAGATCACTAAACAAACGGTTCAGGGTGGTGTACAATAAAAGAGTGTTGAAGACTGATTATACCACTCTGCCTTATGGATATTAGCGGTGGTTTTGAAAACAGACTTCAACACCCTTTCTCCTGTATTATAGCCGGTCCCTCCAATTCGGGGAAGAGCTATCTTATAAAGAACATCATAGAAGATGTGGACGCAACCGTGTCCCAAGCTCTTGACAACATAGTGTGGTGTTTCTCTTGCTGGCAACCTCTCTACGATGATTTGGCTTGGAAAAAAAATAATCTGAAATTTGTGCAAGGTCTCCCCGCCTCGTTGTGTGGCGATGACTTGTTCCCGCCCGGTAATACTAACCTAGTGATCCTTGATGACCTGATGGAGCAGGCCGGTGACAACAGTGAAGTGGAAAAAGCTTTCACAAAGTACACTCATCATAGGAATTTAAGTATTATTTATTTAGTTCAAAATCTATTTTTTCAAGGTAAAAAAAGCCGCACTATTAATTTATATGCCAATTATATAATTCTTTTTAAAAACCCCAGAGATAAACTACAGGTCACCGTCTTGGCTCGTCAAATGTACCCTAACCAGACCAAGTTCTTTTTGGAGGCATTTGAGGATGCCACCAAAAAACCCTACGGGTACTTGATTGCGGAATTAAATGCACAAACCCCAGAAGACTTTCGCCTAAGAACAGGTTTGTGCCCGCACGATTGGCCGGCAGTCTATGTGCTAAAGAAAAGGAAATAAATAAGAATGTCTGTTCGGATTAAAAGAAATCTGCCGCTTTTGCAAATGTTATTTGAGAGGAGCCCGCGCCATAGGAAAGCTGTGCTGGCAGGGGCCCCCTCGGATTTGATCGAGACCCTGTGTGAAATAGCTTTTAACATCTTACGCGGTAATATACCCCTAACCCCTTCTCAACATTCTAAACTCAAAAAACAAAAAGCGGTTATCAAGATCATCGCTAATAAGAAGTATTCTATTAAAAGAAAAAGAAAGAAGATTAATCAAACCGGGGGTTTTATAGGACCGCTGTTGAGCATAGCCGTGCCTTTCCTAACCAGTCTTCTAGCTTCCAGAGTGGGTTAATAATGGAATATGCTCAGAAAATGTTTTTGATCCCTCAGGAGCAGCTTGAGAAACTGAGAAAAAATGTTGTCGGGCCAGAGCCCATTAGACAAACGGCCGAAAACAACCTGGACTCTGAAATGAAAGCTATACAGGCCAGGGCCGATTTAAATCAGTATTCCAAAGCCCAGTTGTATACCAACACGTTACAGCGCTACCTCCGTCTGGTTAGACAGGGTGAAAAAGATCAAAACATTTTAACTTTAACCATGGCCTCTCAAGAAAATGGTTCTGGGGCTGATGCGGGGGGAACGGTTGATAAAGATGTTGCGGTGACCGAACCTGTAGAGAGTTCAGAGGGAGATGTTGTAACGGATGTTTTGAGAAACATGCCGGCCAGAAGCAAAAGACATGCACAATATATCCTGCACAAAATGGTTCAGAAACTGCGGGTAACGGCTTGGAATGAACAGGGTGAATTTGTTTTTAAAGGACTACTGATCAAAGGTTCACACATGTTCGATTTGTTGAAGAGTGTCACTAGCACTAATAAGGTACCCGATAGTCGCCGACCTGTAGGCTGGAATGCTTTCCTACAGGCGATGGCCTGTCTGAACATGCCCCAATCAACAGTTCCTAACCAGGAAACGCGACAAAAAATCCGTCTGTGTAAAGAGGTGGAGCCTGATCTGACTCCGATATCTCATTACTCTGACCATGCTGAGCGACCATCCTCAGGATCTATCCATTGTTGGGAAGCTTATTAATCTCATGTTTTTATTTGTCTCCCCTGTAAATAATGACCCGACAAACAATTTTTTATTTTTATTTTTTATTTTTCAAATGTTGTACATTTATTTATACCATAACCCCTGCTTTGTATAAGAATTGTGTTGAATAAAAACAAAACTAATGATTCAAAGGCTGTTTTCATTATTTTTTCACCTTAACACGCATGACATCTTTTAAAATCCTCACAAGAACACCCCATCTGTATACACGGCTGGCTAGGGTCGTAAGTCATTGTGTTATAAGGGGGGGTCCACAGTGTCCTGACAAACTCTGCCACTTTTTTATCATTTTGGCCTAAATCCTCACTGTACAAGGCCATAATATCGGGGTATGACCTTCCTTTAGATCTATGAAATAAGAAAAACACACAGTGTTGACCACAAGTGAAGGTCTGAAGACTTTGTACTTGACGACCGCTGTAAATGGTTTCTTGACAGTTGTTGAGCAGAAAGTTATTGATCTTCCGAGGGAAAGGTCTGAAATCCGGGGGGTTTCCATAGGAATCAAAAAATTCACCACGGTGGTCCTCCCTTAGATAAATAGCCAGCCAATGTTCTCCGGGCATATTTTTAGGGTGTGTGTTGATTATGTACATTGCAGGTAAATTCTTGATCTTAAATTTAGGCAGCTGATCGCAGGCGTAGACTCCTTGAAACAGTTTCCGTGAGCCGGCCAGGGCATTCATGATGTGGTTGAGCTCTCTGGTGTTCATTTTAATAATAATCATACATAACATTTCTCCTCTGATTCACCTCAATAATGTTGTCAAACACTGCATACACGACCATATTTACAGTGCGTGGTAGAGGCTGCTTGAAACGCATCTCCAAACGCATATTGCCCGTCTTCATCAGTGAAAAATGTTGTCCACACTCTTCGTCAGGGGTCAGGTTGAAACCGTACAGGGTGTAACCGCTGCAGTATTCCCGGCGATCGATCAGCCGGGAGTTTGATCCTTGAGATGGCGACCCGTAGCCAGTACTAGACTGTCATATTCACGAACCACATTGCCGTTTTCAAAGTCAGGTTGAAAAGGTCTGGATGGAACCTGCACACCATCGACGTACAACGCTATAAATTCCGCGTTATAATGTTTAAAGTTAAAGGGGTTCTTGTTGTAAACCCCGGTAAATGCATCATTATCCACGAGACCTATAATAACCTGTTTTGGGAGCTGTCCTAGAAACAGATTTTCCTGGTTCATCACCCGTGTCCCTGCGGGGATACTGTGGACTTTCATATAGACTCTTTCGATCGGGTACTTGGCGTTTGCCGTCATTAACGCCTGCGCGTGTCCTAGTTTAACCGCCGGGGAGACGGACACTTTTTTCACAAACAGCGAGGCCGATAATATGGTCAGTTTATATTTTTCAGTATCAGGGGTCATCAGACAAAAAGCACTTTTACTACGGATCATTTTAATTTTAATGTCTACCCCGTTGAGCATGAGTTTTTCTAGGAAAAATATGTCTGCATGGATATGCCCCATTAGCTCAAAGGTCCTCCCTTCTGTTGAAAAGGCCGTTCTTTTTTGCAAACCCTTATTGAGTCCCTCTGGATCCTTGTCGTCCATAGCTTCCGGGATGTCTTTGAAGAAAAGGCCGGGGTTGAACTGTTTGCTTAGGGTCTCCTCACTATAATTAAGTATACACTCCATCATGGCTCTATAGGGGTAAGTATTGCTGCTTTGACTAATGAGCCGATCTCCCAGGGTCACATCCACCTGTGAAAACATGGTGGCCACCGGGTAATTGATGACCCCAGCGTTGGTCGTCTTCTCGATTGCATCGCCATCCTCATCAGTCACTTTACAGTTCATTAAAATAAATGTGTTATTCAAATCAATATAATCCTCGCCATTGCCAGCTATAAAAAACTCCAGAGGGGCCGTGTCTGAAATTGCAGAAAGAGGGGGAATCTCTACATATATGATCTTATCTATACTCGTTTGAGTGTATGGAACTGTAAACAGATCCAGTTCTGATTTGACGCATTCTTCCGATAGACTGTGGACAAAAGACATGTTTAAAAGATGTATCCTGAGGCTCTATTTTTCTTTCTTTGAGACTTTCTTTTTGCAGGTTTTTTCTTGTGCTGCTTCCTTCTCCGAGTGTTTCCACGATATGTTGGAGAATGAGAGATTCTTCGTTTTTTGTTAGCCACGGATCTTTGTCGCCCCCTGGTGGACACATGCTGTTTCTTCTTTTACCCCCCTCCTCGCCATTACCATGAGACCCGAACCCTCCTGATGCTCATGGCTAGCTGCCCGGTTCATAACATTGGTGAACACGTCACTAACAATATTTTTAGCCGCTGATTTCAAGTGGGGTCTGGCTATAGCAAAGCCTCTCTTAAGCAGGGGTATGGCCATTCTAAAGAGACCACGAAAGAGTCCTCCTAGACCGGCGCCATACATTGTGGGGGCTCCTACAATACCGGGCAAGCCGTTCCATCTTGCATCTTGTAATAATCCACATAGGCGCTAGGATCTACATAACCCCTCGAGGTAGCCATTTTAATAATGTACAAACTGTTTCAGGGGTCGAAAATGTAGTTTGACATTAACTTTACCGAAGCGGAAGGGTACGTTGATATTCTGATCCGATTTTACTTCGATCGTGATGTTGTCAAAGTGGGTCTTTGAGACTGGTACGTAGTGTGGTTTGTCATAAGTAATTGTGACCATGTCATTGCTTTTACCTTTATTAAGTACATTTCTCAAAAGGGGGACATAACTATCCCCGACCCTCTGGTGGGTTATGATATCCGTATACACATAAAGAGTGTAAAAGCCGCCCCACCACTTCTGAGAACCTGCTCTCTGTGTCAGAATAGAACCCAAATATACGCCCCAGTTGGCCGCTGGTTTGAATGCTAATACCTGGTTTTGACACCTTGTACACTCTGTTTTTAATAGGGTTGTAATATAGCTTGATGTTGGGGGTGCCTTCTGAGAACTGTTTATGCATCTCATCTAATATTTTATCCACATTGTCATAATAACCTCCTTGTATCGTGAATGTCCATTGACTCTTTTTAACATCATCAAAAATGGCGAAGGTGGCATCCTTATCTTGTAAAACAGCCCAAGTGTAAGGATACTGTATTTCCGCCAACCCCACTTCCCACGACCCCCTTAGATCTATAGATTTTCCAAATTGTACCGTGTAACTGGATATTTCATTTTTAGGATATATATCGAGAGAGGCATTACTGGGTAGAGTCACGTAGAAGCCTCCTGATTCCATCTTGAGAATCGAAAGTAATGCCCCCAACACACCCGCGGGCATGTTGTTATAAGGATTGAATATCGCAAACCTGTTGTTCCGGGACCCAACTATTGAACTTTTCAGGCCATCCAAGCCATTTCATCAACACATATTTTTTCCGGTTCTGGGTTTTTTCAGCTAATATCTTTTCAACTCTGTATACACTGTCTTTACCCACAATAATTTTTTGTAACTCGGCTTCGTAAAACGTTCCTTCTATATCCTCCCTGTCATAGTCTTTTAACCGGTACACGGGGGGGTCTCTACCCAACTGTTCGGTAACTGTAAAATATTCGTCAGAAAATGTTTGTTCATAACCTTTGGCAAAAGTACTCCTTAGCTTTGAAACGCGAACCACATCACCGATGTTGAACTAATAAGTAGTTTTTCCCTTCTTAATAAATGGTCGGTATAATTTTTTATAGACCTTAAAAGAATTACTTTGATCAACATCTAAAGGCTTCATTTTAATACTGGTGTGATACCCTTGGTTGTAAGCATCGATAAAATCTTGAACTTTATCAAAATACTTGAACGTGTTGACCGCTGTAAAATATCTCCACATTTTGGTCTTTATGGTGCGGTTAAACCTCTCCACTACCGATGCCCTAAGCTCATTACCGGTGGTGAAATGATGTATTTTGTGTCTCTTCAGTAGATTCTGAAATTCTCTGTTGAGAAACTCTTTTCCTTTATCAGTCTGCAGTTTTTTAGGACATCGACCCTGGGACAATATATCCTCAAAGGCCCTTGTCACCGCCCGACCTGTTTTATTATGTAGAATGCGAGCCCAGGCATATTTTGATAACACATCGATACACATCAACATCAATTTGTGACCATTGTTATGTTTTGATAAATTTGACATATCGACTAGATCCATTTGCCATTGTGAATCTATGTCAGTTGCATATACGCGGTTTCTTTTAAAGTTAATCCTGAGAGGTTTATGTAAGGTATAGGCGTCTTGTTCCCGTAACCATTCTGAAACAACCACATCATTAACCTTCACTCCGGCCTCAGCGAGTCCTCTTTGAAAACCCTTCTTACCCGCCAAACCCCCAATCTTGGCTGGGTTGTAGTATAGTTCCTGCATTTGGGGAGCTTGCCGAGTCATTCTGTCAAATAACCACACAGACCCACACTATGCGCAAAGTTTTTATACAAGGTTTTTTATTCAACTTCAGGAGAGCAGATACCACTTTTTAGACATTTGAGAAAAGTATAACATACACAACAATTTTTTCTACGGTCCAGACAAAAATAAATCAGATGATTGGTTACTTGATCTATATCAACAAATATACCTGTTTCTTTATCTTGTAGGCACACACCTCAGTTACATATGTAAATAAAACAACAATATGACCTATTTTAAAAGTAAACAGAGGTGTATTAAACATGCTCAGTAAAAGGTCATACAGATGTTGATGAAATGGCCTAATATCATTCTTGGCCCCCTTGAGCCCTTCATCCCAGTGTTCGTACCCCCCGGTCTTTGTTACAGCAGCCATTCACTTTTCCAGGTTTGAAAGTTGATCCTCATCGATGGTTAAATCTGTAGAGAAAAGGCTCGCGTTGGCTACTTTTCTGTCAAGCACATGGTGTAATAGCGCTCTCAGGTTAGCTGCTGAGTGTTGATGACAGAACCAGTTGCAGAAGCAGTCCAGAACATTCCCCATGTTCAAAGTCCCTTAGTTCAGGTTAGAGTCTGAATCAGTGGCGTAGATGTCGAATTCTTCGTCGCTGCCCCCAGCTTTAACTTCTTTACGGAAGAAATAAGCTTTTAGCTTGCCAGCGGTTTTTCTACTCGGCTCATCCAGGTCATTGAGCAGCTGCCCAAGTTTCTCTATTATAAACGGCTCCTTTTTCAGCTCCAGCAAAATCTCATCTATGATTTTCTGGACTTGTCCCACAGTGACATGTATGTGGGAGTAAGAGAGCGCCTTGATTAGTGCCGGTTTCAGCCACGGTTTGTTCAGTCTTCTGTAAAACACGTTGAAATAGAACAGGAAATAGTAACGGTCTGGTTCAAACAAACAACTGTGTCTCAACTGACTGGGGTGATTCACTTCACACCCCCGACAGACTTCTTTCAGAGCTCGGTCGATGAGAGCACTCAGAATATACACCAGGGTGCTTTTAACCACTCTGCTTACTTGGTCACATACCCCGGGCAAAAATCCTGCGTCTTCATCACGCCCCCGGGACAGTCCGATGCTCATTGGGTCGCCTGGTGGTTTGTGGGGTGTTTCTCCATCCATTGGACTGACCCCCTCCTGAGACGCACAGACGGTAGACAGTTCGGCAAAATCAAGGCCCTCCATGAGCTCCAGAGGCTGGGGATCCCCGAGACTCATTTGGACATCCATCGCACCGCATGTTGTTTCGTCCTGAGGGACCGGGGTCTGAGGTCTTGGAGAGTAACCACAGTCAAAGGGTTCCAGAGTGTATACAAAATCTGGGGAATAGAACCAGGGGTGATCCCGGGTTTGAAGAGGCCTGTAGAGCCTGTCGACGTCCGCAGCTTTCGGGTAAGACATTCTCTTTAATTTTAAACCATGAATGAATTGTTGCACCTTTTATCCTATCTCTTCACTACGTCACGACACACCGCCCTCTTAGAAGAGAGTAGCCCCTGAGCCGTCAGACCCCCCTCCAAAACCCCACACGTCGTCTGTCGTAGTTCTGCAAGCTTTCCCATTCACACCTTTCAAAACCCTGAGTCGGAGACTCCATTTCGCATTCTCTTGGACCCTCTTGCAAGCCTTCTAGAGTCTTATCCACAAGCCCCAGATCTCTCCAGGCCATCACCTTCAACCAGTCCTCATAAGAGTATTCAATTACCGTCTCAAAAGGTTCCAACGTACCCTCCTTCTCTCCCAAAGCAAGAAGCTCCACTCCAACATAGCTGGGATCCCTTTTAAAGCGGTAACCCCGTCGAGCCCCCCAGAACAACACCCAGGAGCGTTCAATCTTCAAATTGGTGAGTACAGGAACCCTTGCCCGGGATTGTTTCTTGCGGGGTTTCATGTTGATGTCGCTGGACATGTTGAAGAAGCGGGATGTTTCAGAAGCTGAGAATTAAAGAGGTATTGCCTAAAAGAAGCGCGGGTTCTTAAATAGAGAGGAGAGTTTCGGGGCGTTGCCTTCAGAGGGGTGGGGGTATTTATGGGTGGCCTTGTTGTTCAGGGTTTTATGGGTGCACACTTTCTGACGGATATGACGTAGGAATAATTAAGGAAATAACTCTACCTAAAATCACGCCCCCCAATTATGACGTAGGAATATTAATAAGCTTAGGGCATACGTCATAACAAAATAGGCCGCGCCCAAAAAACCCTACTATCTACTCTTATGTAGTTGAAGGCGCAGTATAGCTCTCATAGTCTGGTGGAGACGGAAGACCACCAGCCGTTTGAACAAGCCATTCAGCATCACCTTGTTGGGTTAAGTGCAGGCACTGTCAGAGCGCAGGGCGTCCTGCCTTTGAAAGAGTTTCCGAAGTGTCCTGATGTGCCCTTTAGCAATGCAAAATAGGTCAGTGAAAATAGAAACCTTTATCTCACAGGCTGGCCCACGGGAAACGCCTGTGCGCGTTTTATCAGCCTGCTTCGATGGGAGGCATTCGAAACGCCAGGACGGGTCGTTTTCCGTAGTGTAGTGGCTATCACGTTTGCCTCACACGCGAAAGGTCCCCGGTTCGAAACCGGGCGGAAACAACCCGCGGTGCACGCGTGACAGTGCCATGTTACCCGTCGCCATCTCTCTGCCCCAAGGCCGGCCGTCGTTTTCTCTTCCTCGGAGTGGCAAGAAATCCTGACCTTGAGAACAAACGATCGCAGAAGGGTAGCTTTGCGAGGCGCTGGAACTCACACTTTTAAAATCGATACATGTTGTAGCTGTTACAATACGACCGTAGCAGGATCAGCGACATTGCTGTTACTCTTATGTAGTCGAAGGCGCAGTATAGCTCTGATAGTCTGGTGGTGACGGAGGACCTCCAGCCGTTTGAACAAGCCATTCAGCATCACCTTGTTGGGCTAAGTGCAGGCACTGTCAGAGCGCAGGGCGACCTGCCTTTGATAGAGTTTCCTAAGTGTCCCGAAATCGGTGCACTCAGAGCGTCCGTCCGTCGACAGGTTGAAATTGTAAACGCTGGTGTAGCCACTTTTAATTGAAATATGATGATGATGATGATGATGTTGTTGTTCTTGTTCTTGTTGTTGTTGTTGTTCTTGTTTTTCTTGTTGTCGTCGTGGTCGCCGTCATTATTATTGTTAAAGTAAAGCAGTAGTTAGATTTGTTGCTACCGTAAGGTGTAGAAGGCACAATAGCTTTGTGATTGTCTGATGGTGGCACAAGACGAGCAGCAGCTGTTTGAACAAGCCATTGAACATCACCTTGTTGGGGTAAGTGTAAGTCTTGTCATAGCTCAGGGCGTTCTTCCTTTGAAAGAGTTTCCAAAGTGTCCTGATGTGCCCTTGAGCAATGCAAAATAGGTCAGTGAAAATAGAAACCTTTATCTCACAGGCTGGCCCACGGGAAACCCCTGTGCGCGTTTTACCAGCCGGCTTCGATGGGAGCCATTTGAAACACCAGGACGGGTCGGTTTCCGTAGTGTAGTGGCTATCACGTTCGCCTCACACGCGAAAGGTCCCTGGTTCGAAACCGGGCGGAAACAACCCGCGGTGCATGCGTGCCAGTGCTGTGTTACCCGTCGCCATCTCTCTGCCCCAAGGCCGGCCGTCGTTTTCTCTTCCTCGGAGTGGCAAGAAATCCTGACCTTGAGAACAAACGATCGCAGAAGGGTAGCTTTGCGAGGCACTGGAACTGACACTTTTAAAATCGATACATGTTGTTGCGTTACAATACGACCGTAGCAGGATCGGCGACATTGCTGTTACTCTTATGTAGTTGAAGGCGCAGTATAGCTCTGATAGTCTGGTGGTGACGGAAGACCACCAGCCGTTTGAACAAGCCATTCAGCATCACCTTGTAGGGCTAAACGCAGGCACTGTCAGAGCGCAGGTCGTCCTGCCTTTGAAAGAGTTTCCGAAGTGTCCCGAAATCGGTGCACTCAGAGCGTTCGTCCATCGACAGGTTGAAATTGTAAACGCTGGTGTAGCCACTTTTAATTAAAATCTGATGATGATGATGTTGTTGTTGTTATTCTTGTTGTCGTCGTAGTCGCCGTCATTATTAATGTTAAAGTAAAGCAGTAGTTAGATTTGTTGCTACCGTAAGGTGTAGAAGGCACAATAGCTCTGATAGTCTGGTGGTGAAGGAAGACCACCAGACGTTTGAACAAGCCATTCAGCATCACCTTGTTGGGTTAAGTGCAGGCACTGTCAGAGCGCAGGGCGTCCTGCCTTTAAAAGAGTTTCCGAAGTGTCCTGATGTGCCCTTTAGCAATGCCAAACAGGTCAGTGAAAATGGCATCCTTTCGCCGCACTTCAGACGCCATCTCACAGCCTAGCCGACCTGAAACACCTGAGCCCGTTTTACCAGCAGGCTTTAACGGTAACCATTTGAAGCAAGAGGCAGCGGTGTCAGTTTCCGTAGTGTAGCGGTTATCACGTTCGCCTAACGCGCGAAAGGTCCCCGGTTCGAAACCGGGCGGAAACAGCCTACTGTGGGCTGGCCCTTTTCGTCATTCTTGCCCTCGTGGTTCCCCGGAGGCGGTGGGTGTCTTTTCTTCATTGGAGTGCCCGCAATCGATGCACTCAGAGCGTCCGTCCGTCGACAGGTTGAAATTGTAAACGCTGGTGTAGCCACTTTTAATTAAAATCTGATGATGATGATGATGATGATGTTGTTGTTGTTGTTCTTGTTGTTGTTGTTCTTGTTGTCATCGTGGTCGCCGTCATTATTATTGTTAAAGTAAAGCAGTAGTTAGATTTGTTGCTACCGTAAGGTGTAGAAGACAACAGTTGGTATGGCGTGTGATATCAAAACATTCAGAATACTTTTAACCTATATAATTTATAAGCTTTGTAAAATAAACCCAAATATATCTTTTGCGGGGATAAACGCTGTTCTGAGTAGTTTGTGACTTGTTTAATACCAAACATAGCATCGCTATAAAAAAAAAAAAAAAATCACTGTAAAAGCGCTAGTTATTTTTGATCTTTATAGTTATTTTCTAGGCTCAGGTTGTTTTTTAGTGCTTATAAAGGCCTGAAATATTCTTAGTGGTTGTTGACTATAGGTCTTGATGTTTAAAAATGTTTTTTTGAGAGACCAAAAGGTTCTAATAAAAGTTTAGAGTAGAGAGGAGAGAGATCGTCTCCATCTTGGTTTCTATTTGAAATTTGATGCAGTGTCATTTTATTGGTTGGTTTTGATATGTTAATTGGTAACAGGGCGGCACAAAGGCCAGACCAGAACAATGCCTTACAAGCAGATCCGGCATGTGGCCATCAGTATAAGTATGAAGGTCTGGTCTTCAGCTCGACAGACTCATACTGACCTTTCGATTTAAGACTAAAGATCAACAATGTCCGGAAACAACATCAGCGATTCGATTTAAACGAGTTTTTAGGCAAGTCTTCAGATTATTTTCATTGACTCAGAGCGTGTTGTGTGCATGTATTGTAAATAAGGCTATAACATCTGTTTTAAGTTCTGTAAAATAATTTTTCAGCCAGTCAACAGGAGTTAATTCCCAACGCTGAGGAGATCATCTGGAACAACGACGGTAAGATTTTTGTGTTTGCGCTCATGGGTTCTTATGCATGGGTGTGTGTGGTTTGAAGCGGCTCATTAGAGTTATGAAAACGTTTTAATATATATTAATGCCGGTCTCTTTAATTACACAGAAACTATCGAAAGGCCTGTGATTAATGTCTCCAAGGATCGACCAAGAGAAGTGGTTGTCCCTAGACAGGCTGTCTGCCGACCGGGTAAGAACTAAACCCCTGTTTGTTTGTATAACGTTTCTGTAAGATGTTTGAGTCCAGTTTTGTTAATTTTAAAAAATTATCCTGTCTAACAGTATTAAGAAACGTGGTTCGAGACAACGAAAGGCCTTCCACATCGAGGGCTTGTTTCGTTTTACCTTCGAGAACCGTAACCTTTCAAGAATCTGAAAGGCCGTCAGCCCCGGTATCTGATAGCTGTGAGTATATATCTGCAGCCTGTAAGAGGTTAAAGCTTTTTATAAAGCGGTGTGGTTAAAGGTTAAACATGTCTCTTACCTTCACAGCGGTGCAAAAAGCTAAACCAGCCGAAAAACATAAGAAACGATTATTCTGTGGAGGTAAGTAAGATCTTTCAAACTTTAATGTTTTTAAAAGGGCTTTGTTTGCCCGTTGAGGGCTAATATTTAAGCGATTTAAGCGTTTCCTGTAGGGCGGGGGGTTCTGGGAAAGATCTTTAGAAGTCCGGACAGGTCTAGGCTTGTTTCTGGGGAACGTGTTTAGAAATGACCGATTGCCGTACCGTCTGGTTAGGAAGTAAAGCCGTCCGAAAGGGTTTAGTAAGTTGTTTGGCTTATCTCCCGCTATTATACTTCTGTTTTAAAGTGGTTGTAGGAAAAGGCTTGAAGGTGTTCATTGTATTTAATATTTAAACAGATCGTGAAAACGTTTGTGAAACAGGAAGTCCCGGGATCAGGAAGCGTTTACACTTGGAAGGTTCGTTTAAAAATGAAATGTTGTTGTGTGTGTGTGTGTTTTATTAACAATATTACAGTTTTTAAAGAAACATTTAAGAAACAGTTTATTTACAGCGGCTTCTCTGTTTTAAATTTATTATCAAGTCCTAATAAATATATTGTCTGTAAATAATAAGGCGTTGTAGTGAATGTCTAAGGCTATTTTCAAAGGTCTAAAAAAGCTAAAGGTTTTGAATGTCCTGGACATGTTGTTTTAAGTTTGATTTCTGTCGCCGTTTAAAGATGTAAATGTAATGTATATTTTTATTCTTCCCAAGACTCTTGGGATAGTCATTCTGTGAATGAGCTATTGAGGACAATTACCCCGTCTAAGTGGGATCAAACATCTTTCCCGGTGAGATCACCGAGAGGATCCCCCACGATGGTCTTGGAGACCCCCCAACATCTACTCAGGCCACAGCCTTCTGGGGGTAATTCAACACCCCAGATTCAGCCCGCCGCATTGTCGGGCGGAACAAATACAGGCATCCAACAACCTCAGGGGTCGCCGTCAGTCAGGGCTGACACACCACCCAACGACGGCCTAGTTTCAACATCGTCCCCCCAGACCCGTTTCTTGGCTACCGAAACGCGAAACAGTAACCCCGCGCTTGGCCAGGGTGTCACCGCAAAGGCCTTCTTGGTCTCCGTCCATGAGTATACACTCGCTCCCTGCCTCCTTCGACCGAGATTTACCGGAGCGACCATCCTTTGAAGCTGAGCCAGGCCACCAGCCCCCGGAGCTACTTCCTGAAGGTCGGCATGAGTTGCTACATACTTTGTTACAAAATCAAAGACTTGTGTTAGTGGGGCAAAACCTGGTGATAGAGAGCCAAAACACCCTTATTAATACCCTTACTAACGAATTGTACCGTATTTAATGTTTTAATAGACACAAAACGCCTTACTATTGTGGGTTGTTGGAAAAATAAAAAATAAATTAAAAAATGTCCTGACTTGGTAAAAGAACTCACAAACTAAAGGATTATGAACAAGCTAGGGCCCCAAAAAGACCTTCCCGAGAGAACATCCCCGGCCCTGTTGTGAACTCCTCTGATGTCCCAATGAACCTGGAACTATTACAAATGATAAATGATTTAAATAACCCCCAATTACCACCGATAGAATGTGAATTAACAGAATTACCGGTGAACCCCGACCTGTTACAGATGGTCAATGATCTAAATAACCACCTCCCACCGGTAGCGCTTATAGAGGTTCACCCCCTAGTTCACCCCGATTTGTTTGAAATGGTGGAGTCTTTGGAGGAGCTACCCCGACCAAATTCTGCCCCTATTATAAATGATTTGAAACAATTAGAACACAGGATGGCGGCAGAAGCAGCCATCACTATAGAGGAGGGTCTTGACATTAACCGGTTGGATATCTTTGAAGGACTTTTACAGGCTTTAAATGAGCCTCCTCAAAAAGGGGGTTTTGTAGATGTCAGCAGTGGGGGTGTTCGGAATGTGGAGGGTTCTGAGACTGATAAGGCTGTGGAGGACATGCTCTGTGAGAATGTAGGGGGTGAAGGCTTTGTTCAAAATGATGATGTGTCCAAGAGTACCAGTGATCCCGTGATTATAGATAGACCGGCCTATAACAATTTTGAAATGATTCAGTGTTTTAATTTTGCAGAACTTTTAAATTGTGACAATTATGCAGAAATATTTGTCAACATACACGAGGCTTTGCAGAAAATGCTTGAACAGGTTGCTGAAAGGGTCAGACCTCGAGATGTTGTACAGTTAGAACTCAGAGGGGATGATTTGTTTAGCAACCTATCTGTAATGCTGAGTGGAGATAATTTAGATGTCTGGCTAAAATCGAAGCGTTATTGCAAAGTAACGCAGCCATCTTAGCTGATGAAAGTCTGTCTCTGGTAATGAATGTGGTTCGTAACCCTGAGGGTGGGGCGCTTAGAAGACTGTCGAAATGCTTGAAGAACGACATAATTAGGACCAAGCTCAGGCAATTAGTGGTGAGTTCCAGTAGGGACAATAAGCTCTGTTTTGCTTACAGTTTAATAAAACTACTCACCCCCGACATGCCTGAACCCCAAGCTCTGCAAGAGGCTTTAACGCTTCATCAGAGGGCTGGCTTAAACTCTCAACAGAGGGTTGCCTTTTCAGACATCACCAAGTTGCAGGAACATAACTGTAAACCCCGCCAAGAGACAAATGTCCAAACTGATTTTAAACAGTCTGTGGGGTAAGTTTGGGGAAAGAAATTACCGTCTAAACACAACCTTGATTAAAACCACTGAACAGTTTATAGAATTTATGTTTTCCAAACAACATGCAGTATCACACTTTCAATTCTTAAATGACCACGTGGCACAGGTCCAGTGGAGGGCCCCTAAAGATTTCCCCACCAAACAGGGGAACGTTAATGTTTTCATAGCGGTTTTTACCACGGCTTACGCCCGGCTTGAACTGTACAACTTAATGGATCAGTTGCAGGAACGCACACTCTATCATGATTCTGACTCTGTAATCTTTGTCACCAGGCCAGGGGATTGGGTCCCTCCCCTCGGGGACTACCTTGGGGAGTTAACGAGCGAACTAGATCCTCAGGACCACATAGTGGAGTTTGTTTCAGGGGGTCCTAAGACGCATACAGAACGGCTGCGGGTAAGACCTGTATGAAAGTTAAGGGTTTCACTCTGAACCATTGTAACAACAAGCTCATTAACATCAAGTCTCTGACGACCCTGGTAGAAAGTTTTGTAACCGAGAAAGACGCGCCTCCTCGTGAGATTATTACAGCCGGAAATCAGATCTATCGCAATAAAAAGGAGTACACGTTGGAAAATAGATCACTAAACAAACGGTTCAGGGTGGTGTACAATAAAGGAGTGTTGAAGACTGATTATACCACTCTGCCTTATGGATATTAGCGGTGGTTTTGATAACAGACTTCAACACCCTTTCTCCTGTATTATAGCTGGTCCCTCCAATTCGGGGAAGAGCTATCTTATAAGGAACATCATAGAAGATGTGGACGCAACCGTGTCCCAAGCTCTTGACAACATAGTGTGGTGTTACTCTTGCTGGCAACCTCTCTACGATGATTTGGCTTCGAAAAAAAATAATCTGAAATTTGTGCAAGGTCTCCCCGCCTCGTTGTAAGACGATGACTTGTTCCCGCCCGGTCAAACTAACCTAGTGATCCTTGATGACCTGATGGAGCAGGCCGGTGACAACAGTGAAGTGGAAAAAGCTTTCACAAAGTACACTCATCATAGGAATTTAAGTATTCTTTATTTAGTTCAAAATCTATTTTTTCAAGGTAAAAAAAGCCGCACTATTAATTTAAATGCCAATTATATAATTCTTTTTAAAAACCCCAGAGATAAACTACAGGTCACCGTCTTGGCTCGTCAAATGTACCCTAACCAGACCAAGTTCTTTTTGGAGGCATTTGAGGATGCCACCAAAAAACCCTACGGGTACTTGATTGCGGACTTAAAAGCACAAACCCCAGAAGACTTTCGCCTCAGAACAGGTTTGTGCCCGCCCGATTGGCCGGCAGTGTATGTGCTAAAGAAAAGGAAATAAATAAGAATGTCTGTTCGGATTAAAAGAAATCTGCCACTTTTGCAAATGTTATTTGAGGGGAGCCTGCGCCATAGGAAAGCTGTGCTGGCAGGGGCCCCCTCGGATTTGATCGAGACCATGTGTGAAATAGCTTTTAACATCTTACACGGTAATATACCCCTAACCCCTTCTTAACATTCTAAACTCAAAAAACAAAAAGCGGTTATCAAGATCATCGCTAATAAGAAGTATTCTATTAAAAGAAAAAGAAAGAAGATTAATCAAACCAGGGGTTTTATAGGACCGCTGTTGAGCATAGCCGTGCCTTTCCTAACCAGTCTTCTAGCTTCCAGAGTGGGTTAATAATGGAATATGCTCAGAAAATGTTTTTGATCCCTCAGGAGCAGCTTGAGAAACTGAGAAAAAATGTTGTCGGGCAAGAGCCCATTAGACAAACGGCCGAAAACAACCTGGACTCTGAAATGAAAGCTATACAGGCCAGGGCCGATTTAAATCAGTATTCCAAAGCCCAGTTGTATACCAACACGTTACAGCGTTACCTCCGTCTGGTTAGACAGGGTGAAAAAGATCAAAACATTTTAACTTTAACCATGGCCTCTCAAGAAAATGGTTCTGGGGCTGATGCGGGGGGTACGGTTGATAAAGATGTTGCGGTGACCGAACCTGTTGAGAGTTCAGAGGGAGATGTTGTAACGGATGTTTTGAGAAACATGCCGGCCAGAAGCAGGAGACATGCAGAATATATCCTGCGCAAAATGGTTCAGAAACCGCGGGTAACGGCTTGGAATGAACAGGGTGAATTTGTTTTTAAAGGACAACTGATCAAAGGTTCACACATGTTTGATTTGTTGAAGAGTGTCAATAGCACTAATAAGGTACCCGAGAGTCGCCGACCTGTAGGCTGGAATGCTTTCCTACAGGCGATGGCCTGTCTGAACATGCCCCAATCCACAGTTCCTAACCAGGAAACGCGACAAAAAATCCATCTGTGTAAAGAGGTGTAGCCTGATCTGACTCCGATATCTCATTACTCTGACCGTGCTTAGCGACCATCCTCAGGATCTATCCATCGTTGGGAAGCTTATTAATCTCATGTTTTTATTTGTCTCCCCTGTAAATAATGACCCGACAAACAATTTTTTATTTATTTTTTTTATTTTCAAATGTTGTACATTTATTTATAACATAACCCCTGCTTTGTATAAGAATTGTTTTGAATAAAAACAAAACTAATGATTCAAAGGCTGTTTTCATTATTTTTTCACCTTAACACGCATGACATCTTTTAAAATCCTCACAAGAACACCCCATCTGTATACATGACTGGCTAGGGTCGTAAGTCATTGTGTTATAAGGGGGGTCCACAGTGTACTGACAAACTCTGCCACTTTTTTATCATTTTGGCCTAAATCCTCACTGTACAAGGCCATAATATCGGGGTATGACCTTCCTTTAGATCTATGATATAAGAAAAACACACAGTGCTGACCACAAGTGAAGGTCTGAAGACTTTGTACTTGACGACCGCTGTAAATGGTTTCTTGACAGTTGTTGAGCAGAAAGTTATTGATCTTCCGAGGGAAAGGTCTGAAATCCGGGGGGTTTCCATAGGAATCAAAAAATTCACCACGGTGGTCCTCCCTTAGATAAATAGCCAGCCAATGTTCTCCGGGCATATTTTTAGGGTGTGTGTTGATTATGTACATTGCAGGTAAATTCTTGATCTTAAATTTAGGTAGCTGATCGCAGGCGTAGACTCCTTGAAACAGTTTCCGTGAGCCGGCCAGGGCATTCATGATGTGGTTGAGCTCTCTGGTGTTCATTTTAATAATAATCATACAGAACGTTTCTCCTCCGATTCACCTCAATAATGTTGTCAAACACAGCATACACGACCATATTTACAGTGCGTGGTAGAGGCTGCTTGAAACGCATCTCCAAACGCATATTGCCCGTCTTCATCAGTGAAAAATGTTGTCCACACTCTTCGTCAGGGGTCAGGTTGAAACCGTACAGGGTGTAACCGCTGCAGTATTCCCGGCGATCGATCAGCAGAGTTTGATCCTTGAGATGGCGACCCGTAGCCAGTACTACACTGTAATATTCACGAACCGCATTGCCGTTTTCAAAGTCAGGTTGAAAAGGTCTGGATGGAACCTGCACACCATCGACGTACAACGCTATAAATTCCGCGTTATAATGTTTAAAGTTAAAAAGGTTCTTGTTGTAAACCCCGGTAAATGCATCATTATCCACGAGACCAATAATAACCTGTTTTGGGAGCTGTCCTAGAAACAGATTTTCCTGGTTCATCACCCGTGTCCCTGCAGGGATACTGTGGACTTTCATATAGACTCTTTCGATCGGGTACTTAACGCCTGCGCGTGTCCTAGTTTAACCGCCGGGGAGACGGACACTTTTTTCACAAACAGCGAGGCCGATAATATGGTCAGTTTATATTTTTCAGTATCAGGGGTCATCAGATAAAAAGCACTTTTACTACGGATCATTTTAATTTTAATGTCTACCCCGTTGAGCATGAGTTTTTCTTGGAAAAATATGTCTGCATTGATATGCCCCATTAGCTCAAAGGTCCTCCCTTCTGTTGAAGAGGCCGTTCTTTTTTGCAAACCCTTATTGAGTCCCTCTGGATCCTTGTCGTCCATAGCTTCCGGGTTGTCTTTGAAGAAAAGGCCGGGGCTGAACTGTTTGCTTAGGGTCTCCTCACTATAATTAAGTTTACACTCCATCATGGCTCTATAGGGGTAAGTATTGCTGCTTTGACTAATGAGCCGATCTCCCAGGGTCACATCCACCTGTGAAAACATGGTGGCCACCGGGTAATTGATGACCCCAGCGTTGGCCGTCTTCTCGATTGCATCGCCATCCTCATTAGTCACTTTACAGTTCATTAAAATAAATGTGTTTTTCAAATCATTATAATCCTCGCCATTGCCAGCTATAAAAAACTCCAGAGGGGCCATGTCTGAAATTGCAGAAAGAGGGGGAATCTCTACATATATGCTCTTATCTATACTCGTTTGAGTGTATGGAACTGTAAACAGATCCAGTTCTGATTTGACGCATTCTTCCAATAGACTGTGGACAAAAGACATGTTTAAAAGATATATCCTGAGGCTCTATTTTTCTTTCTTTGAGACTTTCTTTTTGCAGGTTTTTTCTTGTGCTGCTTCCTTCTCCGAGTGTTTCCACGATATGTTGGAGAATGAGAGATTCTTCGTTTTCTGTTAGCCACGGATCATCGTCGCCCTGGTGGACACATGCTGTTTCTTCTTTTACCCCCCCTCCTCGCCATTACCATGAGACCCGAACCCTCCTGATGCTCATGGCTAGCTGCCCGGTTCATAACATTGGTGAACACGTCACTAACAATATTTTTAGCCGCTGATTTCAAGTGGGGTCTGGCTATAGCAAAGCCTCTCTTAAGCAGGGGTACGGCCATTCTAAAGAGACCACGAAAGAGTCCTCCTAGACCGGCGCCATACATTGTGGGGGCTCCTACAAAACCGGGCAAGCCGTTCCATCTTGCATCTTGTAATAATCCACATTGGCGCTAGGATCTACATAACCCCTCGAGGTAGCCATTTTAATAATGTACACACTGTTTCAGGGGTCGAAAATGTAGTTTGACAACTTAACTTTACCGAAGCGGAAGGGTACGTTGATATTCTGATCCGATTTGACTTCGATCGTGATGTTGTCAAAGTGGGTCTTTGAGACTGGTACGTAGTGTGGCTTGTCATAAGTAATTGTGACCATGTCATTGCTTTTACCTTTAATAAGTACATTTCTCAAAAGGGGGACATAACTATCCCTGACCCTCTGGTGGGTTATGATATCCGTATACACATAAAGAGTGTAAAAGCCGCCCCACCACTTCTGAGAACCTGCTCTCTGTGTCAGAATAGAACCCTAATATACGCCCCAGTTGGCCGCTGGTTTGAATGCTAATACCTGGTTTTGACACCTTGTACACTCTGTTTTTAATAGGGTTGTAATATAGCTTGATGTTGGGGGTGCCTTCTGAGAACTGTTTATGCATCTCATCTAATATTTTATCCACATTGTCATAATAACCTCCTTGTATCGTGAATGTCCATTGACTCTTTTTAACATCATCAAAAATGGCGAAGGTGGCATCCTTATCTTGTAAAACAGCCCAAGTGTAAGGATACTGTATTTCCGCCAACCCCACTTCCCACGACCCTCTTAGATCTATAGATTTTCCAAATTGTACCGTGTAACTGGATATTTCATTTTTAGGGTATATATCGAGAGAGGCGTTACTGGGTAGAGTCACGTAGAAGCCTCCTGATTCCATCTTGAGTATCGAGAGTAATGCCCCCAACACACCCGCGGGCATGTTGTTATAAGGATTGAATATCGCAAACCTGTTGTTCCGGGACCCAACTATTGAACTTTTCAGGCCATCCAAGCCATTTCACCAACACATATTTTTTCCGGTTCTGGGTTTTTTCAGCTAATATCTTTTCAACTCTGTATACACTGTCTTTACCCACAATAATTTTTTGTAACTCGGCTTCGTAAAACGTTCCTTCTATATCCTCCCCGTCATAGTCTTTTAACCGGTACACGGGGGGGGCTCTAGCCAACTGTTCGGTAACTGTAAAATATTCGTCAGAAAATGTTTGTTCATAACCTTTGGCAAAAGTACTCCTTAGCTTTGAAACGCGAACCACATCACCGATGTTGAACTTATAAGTAGTTTTTCCCTTCTTAATAAATGGTCCGTATAATTTTGTATAGACCTGAAAAGAATTACTTTGATCAACATCTATAGACTTCATTTTAATACTGGTGTGATACCCTTGGTTGTAAGCATCAATAAAATCCTGAACTTTATCAAAATACTTGAACGTGTTGACCGCTGTAAAATATCTCCACATTTTGGTCTTTATGGTGCGGTTAAACCTCTCCACTACCGATGCTTTAAGCTCATTTCCGGTGGTGAAATGATGTATTTTGTGTCTCTTCAGTAGATTCTGAAATTCTCTGTTGAGAAACTCTTTTCCTTAATCAGTCTGCAGTTTTTTAGGACATCGACCCTGGGACAATATATCCTCAAAGACCCTCGTCACCGCTCAACCTGTTTTATTATGTAGAATTCGAGCCCAGGCATATTTTGATTAAACATCGATACACATCAACATCAATTTGTGACCATTGTTATGTTTTGATAAATTTGACATATCGACTAGATCCATTTGCCATTGTGAGTCTATGTCAGTTGCATATACGCGGTTTCTTTTAAAGTTAATCCTGAGAGGTTTATGTAAGGTATAGGCGTCTTGTTCCCGTAACCATTCTGAAACAACCACATCATTAACCTTCACTCCGGCCTCAGCGAGTCCTCTTTGAAAACCCTTCTTACCCGCCAAACCCCCAATCTTGGCTGGGTTGTAGTATAGTTCCTGCATTTGGGGAGCTTGCCGAGTCATTCTGTCAAATAACCACACAGACCCACACTATGCGCAAAGTTTTTTACAAGGTTTTTTATTCAACTTCAGGAGAGCAGATACCCCTTTTTAGACATTTGAGAAAAGTATAACATACACAACAATTTTTTCTACGGTCCAGACAAAAAGAAATCAGATGATTGGTTACTTGATCTATATCAACAAATATACCTGTTTCTTTATCTTGTAGGCACACACCTCAGTTACATATGTAAATAAACAACAATATGACCTATTTTAAAATTAAACAGAGGTGTATTAAACATGCTCAGTAAAAGGTCATACAGATGTTGATGAAATGGCCTAATATCATTCTTGGCCCCCTTGAGCGCTTCATCCCAGTGTTCGTACCCCCCGATCTTTGTTACAGCAGCCATTAACTTTTCCAGGTTTGAAAGTTGATCCTCATCGATGGTTAAATCTGTAGAGAAAAGGCTCGCGTTGGCTACTTTTCTGTCAAGCACATGGTGTAATAGCGCTCTCAGGTTAGCTGCAGAGTGTTGATGACAGAACCAGTTGCAGAA
Source organism: Amia ocellicauda (assembly GCF_036373705.1). NCBI lineage: Eukaryota > Metazoa > Chordata > Actinopteri > Amiiformes > Amiidae > Amia > Amia ocellicauda. The sequence continues at coordinate 62,050 of NW_027102663.1, forward strand.
GCAGTCCAGAACATTCCCCATGTTCAAAGTCCCTTAGTTCAGGTCAGAGTCTGAATCAGTGGCGTAGATGTCGAATTCTTCGTCGCTGTCCCCAGCTTTAACTTCTTTACGGAAGAAATAAGCTTTTAGCTTGCCAGCGGTTTTTCTACTCGGCTCATCCAGGTCATTGAGCAGCTGCCCAAGTTTCTCTATTATAAACGGCTCCTTTTTCAGCTCCAGCAAAATCTCATCTATGATTTTCTGGACTTGTCCCGCAGTGACATGTATGTGGGAGTAAGACAGCGCCTTGATTAGTGCCGGTTTCAGCCACGGTTTGTTCAGTCTTCTGTAAAACACGTTGAAATAGAACAGGAAATAGTAACGGTCTGGTTCAAACAAACAACTGTGTCTCAACTGACTGGGGTGATTCACTTCACACCCCCGACAGACTTCTTTCAGAGCTCGGTCGATGAGAGCACTCAGAATATACACCAGGGTGCTTTTAACCACTCTGCTTACTTGGTCACATACCCCGGGCATAAATCCTTCGTCTTCATCACGCCCCCGGGACTGTCCGATGCTCATTGGTTCGCCTGGTGGTTTGTGGGGTGTTTCTACATCCATTGGACTGACCCCCTCCTGAGACGCACAGACGGTAGACAGTTCGGCAAAATCGAGGCCCTCCATGAGCTCCAGAGGCTGGGGATCCCCGAGACTCATTTGGACATCCATCGCACCGCATGTTGTTTCGTCCTGAGGGACCGGGGTCTGAGGTCTTGGAGAGTAACCGCAGTCAAAGGGTTCCAGAGTGTATACAAAATCTGGGGAATAGAACCAGGGGTGATCCCGGGTTTGAAGAGGCCTGTAGAGCCTGTCGACGTCCGCAGCTTTCGGGTAAGACATTCTCTTTAATTTTAAACCATGAATGAATTGTTGCGCCTTTTATCCTATCTCTTCACTACGTCATGACACACCGCCCTCTTAGAAGAGAGTAGCCCCTGAGCCGTCAGACCCCCCTCCAAAACCCCACACGTCGTCTGTTTTATCATCGTCGTCGTCATTCAAGGGGGATATATAATCCATAATCCAGCATATTCTCCTTCTAACCAAATCCAGTTGCGAACATTTGGTCAAGATGTCAAAACCATCATTTATACAGTTTATGACCTCTTTCAAGAACGGCCAGTCCACGGCGTCAAACATCATTTCAGTAACCTGTTTTTCTGGATCCTCTTGCCCTTGAGCAATGCAAAATAGGTCAGTGAAATTAGAAACCTTTATCTCACAGGCTGGCCCAAGGGAAACGCCTGTGCGCGTTTTACCAGCCTGCTTCGATGGGAGCCATTCGAAACGCCAGGACGGGTCGGTTTCCGTAGTGTAGTGGCTATCACGTTCGCCTCACACGCGACAGGTCCCCGGTTCGAAACTGGGCGGAAACAACCCGCGGTGCACGTGTGCTAGTGCCGTGTTACCTGTCCCTGTAACGCGGCCGGCCATCGTTTTCTCTTCCTCGGAGTGGCAAGAAATCCTGACCTTGAGAACAAACGATCGAAGAAGGGTAGCTTTGCGAGGCGCTGGAACTGACACTTTTAAAATCGATACATGTTGTTGCTGTTACAATACGACCGTAGCAGGATCGGCGACATTGCTGTTACTCTTATGTAGTTGAAGGCGCAGTATAGCTCTGATAGTCTGGTGGTGACGGAAGACCACCAGCCGTTTGAACAAGCCATTCAGCATCACCTTGTTGGTATAAGTGCAGGCACTGTCTGAGCGCAGGGCGTCCTGCCTTTGAAAGAGTTTCCAAAGTGTCCTGATGTGCCCTTGAGCAATGCAAAAAAGGTCAGTGAAAATAGAAACCTTTATCTCACAGGCTGGCCCACGGGAAACGCCTGTGCGCGTTTTACCAGCCTGCTTCGATGGGAGCCATTCGAAACGCCAGGACGGGTCGGTTTTACCAGCAGTCTCCAACGGTAACCGTTCTAAGCAACAGGTGACGGTGTCAGTTTCCGAAGTGTAGCGGTTATCACGTTCGCCTAACGCACGAAAGATCCCCGGTTTGAAACCGGGCGGAAAGAGCCTGCTGTGGGCCGGCCCTTTTCGTCCTGCTTACCCTCGTGGTTCCCCGGAGGCGGTAGGTGGTTTTTCTTCATTGGAGTTCCCGAAATTGGTGGACTCAGAGCGTCCGTCCGTCGACAGGTTGAAATTGTAAACGCTGGTGTAGCCACTTTTAATTAAAATCTGATGATGATGTTATTGTTGTTGTTGTTGTTCTTGTTGTCGTCGTGGTCGCCGTCATTATTATTGTTAAAGTAAAGCTACCGTAAGGTGTAGAAGGCACAATAGCTCTGTGATTGTCTGATGGTGGCACAAGACAAGCAGCAGCTGTTTGAACAAGCCATTGAGCATCACCTTGTTGGGGTAAGTGTAAGTCTTGTCATAGCTCAGGGCGTTCTTCCTTTGAAAGAGTTTCCAAAGTGTCCTGATGTGCCCTTGAGCAATGCAAAATAGGTCAGTGAAAATAGAAACCTTTATCTCACAGGCTGGCCCACGGGAAACGCCTGTGTGCGTTTTACCAGCCGGCTTCGATGGGAGCCATTCGAAACACCAGGACGGGTTGGTTTCCGTAGTGTAGTGGCTATGATGTTTGCCTCACACGCGAAAGGTCCCCGGTTCAAAACCGGGCGGAAACAACCCACGGTGCACGCGTGCCAGTGCCGTGTTACCCGTCCCCATCTCTCTGCCCCAAGGCTGGCCGTTGTTTTCTCTTCCTCGGAGTGGCAAGTAATCCCGACCTTGAGAACAAACGATCGCAGAAGGGTAGCTTTGCGAGGCGCAGGAACTGACACTTTTAAAATCGATACATGTTGTTGCTGTGACAATACGACCGTAGCAGGATCGGCGACATTGCTGTTACTCTTATGAGTAGATAGTTGTTTTTTTTGGGTGCGGCCTATTTTGTTATGACGTATGCCCTAAGCTTATTAATATTCCTACGTCATAATTGGGGGGCGTGATTCTAGGTAGAGTTATTTCCTTAATTATTCCTACGTCATATCCGTCAGAAAGTGTACACCCATAAAACCCTGAACAACAAGGCCGCCCATAACCTGTTGTTCTTGTTGTTCTTGTTGGTCAACTGTAGAGTGTGAATGGGTCGGCTCTTCCTGTAGTGGTTGGGGGTCTTTTTTAAATATACATGTAATGGTTTAGTAAATCTAAACCGTTATAAGATCAACAAGTTCTGTTGTCTGTAATGGTCCCAGGTCTTAACAATGCCAGTTTTGAATAGTGCGTTTATCATATTCACACTGTCTCTGTCTGTCTCTCTCTCTCTCTCGCCCAATCATTTTATAAGATCAACAAGTTCTGTTGTCTGTTATGATCCCAGGTCCTAACAATGCCTGTTTTGCATAGGGTACTTATGTTATCCACACTGTATCTGGCTCTGTCTCTCCCCTCAAATTTAATTAAAAATAAAATTAAAAAAGAGGGTGTGTGTGTGGGTGTTTGTGTGTATAGGTTAATTGTGTTTGTAAAAAAAAAAAAAAAAAAGCTGTGGTTATATTTTATCTCTCACATAATGTGTTCAGTCGTTTTACTTAAATACATTCTAGGGTCTTAAAGCTCATAAGAGTTAGACTTAAGATAAGGATATGCTTTTAAGGTATTTTAGCAGTCTCAATCCCTGATGATAAGGAATCGTTTAAAAAATAAAAACAACTGATCACTCAATGCTAAATAGATCACAACACTCAAGGCTAAATCACTCACACCATGGGGGGCGGGTGTGGGCTCAGACAACAGTAGGTATGGCGTGTGGTATCAAAACATTCAGAATACTTTTAACCTATATAATTTATAAGCTTTGTAAAATAAACCCAAATATCTCTTTTGCGGGGATAAACGCTGTTCTGAGTAGTTTGTGACTTGTTTATTACCAAACAAAGCATCGCTATTAAAAAAAAAAAAAATCACTGTAAAAGCGCTAGTTATTTTAGATCTTTATAGTTATTTTCTTGGCTCAGGTTGTTTTTTAGCGCTTATAAAGGCCTGAAATATTCTTAGTGGTTGTTGACTATAGGTCTTGATGCTTAAAAATGTTTTTTTGAGAGACCAAAAGGTTCTAATAAAAGTTTAGAGTAGAGAGGAGAGAGATCGTCTCCATCTTGGTTTCTATTTGAAATTTGATGCAGTGTCATTTTATTGGTTGGTTTTGATATGTTAATTGGTAACAGGGCGGCACAAAGGCCAGACCAGAACAATGCCTTACAAGCAGATCCGGCATGTGGCCATCAGTATAAGTATGAAGGTCTGGTCTTCAGCTCGACAGACTCATACTGACCTTTCGATTTAAGACTAAAGATCAACAATGTCCGGAAACAACATCAGCGACTTCGATTTAAACGAGTTTTTAGGCAAGTCTTCAGATTATTTTCATTGACTCAGAGCGTGTTGTGTGCATGTATTGTAAATAAGGCTATAACATCTGTTTTAAGTTCTGTAAAATTATTTTTCAGCCAGTCAACAGCAGTTATTTCCCAACGCTGAGGAGATAATCTGGAACAACGACGGTAAGATTTTTGTGTTTGCGCTCATGGGTTCTTATGTATGGGTGTGTGTGGTTTTGAAGAGGCTCATTAGAGTTATGAAAACGTTTTAATATATATTAATGCCGGTCTCTTTAATTACACAGATACTATCGAAAGGCCTGTGATTAATGTCTCCGAGGATCGACCAAGAGAAGTGGTTGTCCCTAGACAGGCTGTCTGCCGACCGGGTAAGAACTAAACCCCTGTTTGTTTGTATAACGTTTCTGTAAGATGTTTGAGTCCAGTTTTGTTAATTTAAAAAAATTATCCTGTCTAACAGTATTAAGAAACGTGGTTCGAGACAACGAAAGGCCTTCCACATCGAGGGCTTGTTTCGTTTTACCTACGAGAACAGTAACCTTTCAAGAATCTGAAAGGCCGTCAGCCCCGGTATCTGATAGCTGTGAGTATATATCTGCAGCCTGTAAGAGGTTAAAGCTTTTTATAAAGCGGTGTGGTTAAAGGTTAAACATGTCTCTTACCTTCACAGCGGTGCAAAAAGCTAAACCAGCCGAAAAACATAAGAAACGATTATTCTGTGGAGGTAAGTAAGATCTTTCAAACTTTAATGTTTTTAAAAGGGCTTTGTTTGCCCGTTGAGGGCTAATATTTAAGCCATGGGTGACCGTTTCCTGTAGGGCGGGGGCTTCTGGGAAAGATCTTTAGAAGTCCGGACAGGTCTAGGCTTGTTTCTGGGGAACGTGTTTAGAAATGACCGATTGCCGTACCGTCTGGTTAGGAAGTAAAGCCGTCTGAAAGGGTTTAGTAAGTTGTTTGGCTTATCTCCCGCTATTATACTTCTGTTTTAAAGTGGTTGTAGGAAAAGGCTTGAAGGTGTTCATTGTATTTAATATTTAAACAGATCGTGAAAACGTTTGTGAAACAGGAAGTCCCGGGATCAGGAAGCGTTTACACTTGGAAGGTTCGTTTAAAAATGAAATGTTGTTGTGTGTGTGTGTGTTTTATTAACAATATTACAGTTTTTAAAGAAACATTTAAGAAACAGTTTATTTACAGCGGCTTCTCTGTTTTACATTTATTATCAAGTCCTAATAAATATATTGTCTGTAAATAATAAGGTGTTGTAGTGAATGTCTAAGGCTATTTTCAAAGGTCTAAAAAAGCTAAAGGTTTTGAATGTCCTGGACATGTTGTTTTAAGTTTGATTTCTGTCGCCGTTTAAAGATGTAAATGTAATGTATATTTTTATTCTTCCCAAGACTCTTGGGATAGTCATTCTGTGGATGAGCTATTGAGGACAATTACCCCGTCTAAGTGGGATCAAACATCTTCCCCGGTGAGATCACCGAGAGGATCCCCCACGGTGGTCTTGGAGACCCCCCAACATCTACTCAGGCCACAGCCTTCTGGGGGTAATTCAACACCCCAGATTCAGCCCGCCGCATTGTCGGGCGGAACAAATACAGGCATCCAACAACCTCAGGGGTCGCCGTCAGTCAGGGCTGACACACCACCCAACGACGGCCTGGTTTCAACATCGTCCCCCCAGACCCGTTTCTTGGCTACAGAAACGCGGAACAGTACCCCGCGCTTGGCCAGGGTGTCACCGCAAAGGCCTTCTTGGTCTCCGTCCATGAGTATACGCTCGCTCCCTGCCTCCTTCGACCGAGATTTACCGGAGCGACCATCCTTTGAAGCTGAGCCAGGCCACCAGCCCCCGGAGCTACTTCCTGAAGGTCGGCATGAGTTGCTACATACTTTGTTACAAAATCAAAGACTTGTGTTACTGGGGCAAAACCTGGTGATAGAGAGCCAAAACACCCTTATTAATACCCTTACTAACGAATTGTACCGTATTTAATGTTTTAATAGACACAAAACGCCTTACTATTGTGGGTTGTTGGAAAAATAAAAAATAAATTAAAAAATGTCCTGACTTGGTAAAAGAACTCACAAACTAAAGGATTATGAACAAGCTAGGGCCCCAAAAAGACCTTCCCGAGAGAACATCCCCGGCCCTGTTGTGAACTCCTCTGATGTCCCAATGAACCTGGAACTATTACAAATGATAAATGATTTAAATAACCCCCAATTACCACCGATAGAATGTGAATTAACACACTTACCGGTGAACCCCGACCTGTTACAGATGGTCAATGATCTAAATAACCACCTCCCACCGGTAGCGCTTATAGAGGTTCACCCCCTAGTTCACCCCGATTTGTTTGAAATGGTGGAGGCTTTGGAGGAGCTACCCCGACCAAATTCTGCCCCTATTATAAATGATTTGAGACAATTAGAACACAGGATGGCGGCAGAAGCAGCCATCACTATAGAGGAGGGTCTTGACATTAACCGGTTGGATATCTTTGAAGGACTTTTACAGGCTTTAAATGAGCCTCCTCAAAAAGGGGGTTTTGTAGATGTCAGCAGTGGGGGTGTTCGGAATGTGGAGGGTTCTGAGACTGATAAGGCTGTGGAGGACATGCTCTGTGAGAATGTAGGGGGTGAAGGCTTGGTTCAAAATGATGATGTGTCCAAGAGTACCAGTGATCCCGTGATTATAGATAGACCGGCCTATAACAATTTTGAAATGATTCAGCGTTTTACTTTTGCAGAACTTTTAAATTGTGACAATTATGCAGAAATATTTGTCAACATACACGAGGCCTTGCAGAAAATGCTTGAACAGGTTGCTGAAAGGGTCAGACCTCGAGATGTTGTACAGTTAGAACTCAGAGGGGATGCTTTGTTTAGCAACCTATCTGCAATGCTGAGTGGAGATAATTTAGATGTCTGGCTAAAATCGAAGCGTTATTGCAAAGTAACGCAGCCATCTTAGCTGATGAAAGTCTGTCTCTGGTAATGAATGTGGTTCGTAACCCTGAGGGTGGGGCGCTTAGAAGACTGTCGAAATGCTTGAAGAACGACATAATTAGGACCAAGCTCAGGCAATTAGTGGTGAGTTCCAGTGGGGACAATAAGCTCTGTTTTGCTTACAGTTTAATAAAACTACTCACCCCCGACATGCCTGAACCCCAAGCTCTGCAAGAGGCTTTAATGCTTCATCAGAGGGCCGGCTTAAACTCTCAACAGATGGTTGCCTTTTCAGACATTACCAAGTTTGAGGAGTTGTTGTCTTTAAAAATTGTTGTGTGGTACCGTTGTGAGGTAAAGGAAGTATTTGTTAAATTTCAGACACATCCTGAAACCCATACACAGACACTGTTTCTCTTCCTAGGTGATAGACATTAATTTGGAATAAAGAGTTTGACGGCTTTTTTGGGTTGTTCGTATGTTTGTCATTGGTGTTATAAGGCCTTCAATGATAAGCTTAAGCACCGCTGTGACGGTTACTGTAACGTCTGTTTCAATCCGCAATGTCGTAAGGGTTTGGCCCCTACCATCCAATGTAAAGATTGCTTAAGGATTTGTCTCTCAACGTTCTGTTTTTCCGAGCATAAGGTACAGAGGGCCGCTGCTGAGGGGGTTAAAAAACTGAGTTATTGTGATCAAACTAAATATTGCCCGCAGTGTTGCCTCCAGTACCATTTTCATGAGGTTAAACCACACAAATGTCTGGAGCCGAGATGCAGGATCTGTAATGCTGATTTAACCTCGGGGTCCGAACACCAGTGCTTTATTCAGCCGGTTAAAAAGGAGCCGCCGCACAACCGGTATGTCTTTTTTGCTTTTGAATGCCGGCAAGAAAACGGGGTCCACGTTGCTAATTATATACACTGTATTGACATGTTGGATCGTGAGTGGTCAGCTAGCGGTGAGAGTTGTGTCAGGGATTTCTTTACGCGGTATCGCGGTCCAAAATACCTCAATTACACATTTATTGCCCACAATGCTAAGGGTTATGATTCTTACATTTTGATGAAGTATCTGGTGGAAAATGGGGTGACCCCAAAAATAATAGCTCAGGGTAGCAAGATCATGTGTTTCACCGACGAAGCTTTCAACTAACGTTACATAGACTCGTTAAATTTCCTCCCCATGAAATTGAGCGCTTTGCCTAAGGCTCTGGGTTTTGAGGCTCAGAAGAAAGGTTGGTTCTGCCATTTTTTTAATACTAAGGACACTCAAAATTATCGAGGGTCCTACCCGCCCGCCTCTTATTATGGGGTTGATACTATGATGTCTCATGAGAGGGAGGAATTCTTTAAATGGTACAATACGGTTAAGTGAGGTGTTTTTGATTTCCGAGAAGAGATGGCCGCTTATTGTAAAAATGATGTGGTGATCCTTAAAGAAGCCTGTGTGCGTTTCTGCGCCGAGGTTATCAACACATCGGGTCTCGACCCTTTGCAAAGTGTGACCATAGTGTCTCTCTGCATGAAAATGTATCGGTCCAATTTCTTGCAGAGAAACACTATAGCGGTCACCACTTCTGACAACTATCGTGCTAGACAAAATAACTTTTCGACTGTCTCCATACAGTGGCTGGAATACCTGAGTGCCCGGGATAACATATTCATCAGACATGCTTTAAATCAAGGGGAAGTCAAAATGGGGCCTTACTACTTAGACGGTTTTAGCGACGTGTTCGGGCGGCGTACCGCTTATGAGTTTGCTGGTTGTATTTACCATGGCTGTCCTCAGTGCTTCGACCCAAACACCTTTAACCCCGAATCACAAAAACTCTGCGGTGATATCTACTATGATTTCCAGGAACGAATTGAAACTTTAAAAAACACCTATGGTTTGAACGTGCTGGTGATTTGGGAACACGAGTGGACGACCCTGAAGCAACAGGATGCGGGGGTACAATGGTTTATGGAAACCTTGGACTTTCCTGAATGTCTAGAGCCCCGGGATGCGTTATTTGGGGGTCGTACCAATGCCCTCTGTTTACATTATGAGGTAAAGGAGGGTGAGAGAGTAGATTACTATGATTTCACCAGTCTGTACCCTTATGTCAACAAGACCAAAATGTACCCGGTGGGGCGTCCAACCATTGTTTATCGTGACTTTCTCGAAATCGGACATTACTTTAGTTTGATCAAAGTCACCATGTACCCTCCTCGCGAGCTGTTCTTACCCGTGTTGCCTTACAGGTGTTCGGGAAAATTGATGTTCCCTCTGTGTAGAACGTGTGTGGAAACTGAAAATCAAACTACCTCTTGTCTGCACAGTGATGAAGAGAGAGCGCTGACGGGTGTCTGGTGTAGCATTGAGCTTGACAAGGCGGTGGAGAAAGGTTACAGAGTCGGTAAGGTGTATGAGGTTTGGCATTTTTCTGAAAAAACTGATACTCTTTTTGCTGATTACATTATGACCCATCTGAAAGGGAAACAGGAGGCATCGGGCTATCCCTCATGGTGTGTTGACTCCGCGGCCAAAGAGCGATACGTTCAGCAATATTTTGAAAAGGAAGGGATCCGTCTAGAGCCGGGGAACATAACTGTAAACCCCGCCAAGAGACAAATGTCCAAACTGATTTTAAACAGTCTGTGGGGTAAGTTTGGGGAAAGAAATTACCGTCTAAACACAACCTTGATTAAAACCCCTGAACTGTTCATAGAATTTATGTTTTCCAAACAACATGCAGTATCACACTTTCAATTCTTAAATGACCACGTGGCACAGGTCCAGTGGAGGGCCCCTAAAGATTTCCCCACCAAACAGGGGAACGTTAATGTTTTCATAGCGGTTTTTACCTCGGCTTACGCCCGGCTTGAACTGTACAACTTAATGGATCAGTTGCAGGAACGCACGCTCTATCATGATACTGACTCTGTAATCTTTGTCACCAGGCCAGGGGATTGGGTCCCTCCCCTCGGGGACTACCTTGGGGAGTTAACGAGCGAACTAGATCCTCAGGACCACATAGTGGAGTTTGTTTCAGGGGGTCCTAAGACTTACGCATACAGAACGGCTGCGGGTAAGACCTGTATGAAAGTTAAGGGTTTCACTCTGAACCATTGTAACAACAAGCTCATTAACATCAAGTCTCTGACGACCCTGGTAGAAAGTTTTGTAACCGAGAAAGACGCGCCTCCTCGTGAGATTATTACAGCCGGAAATCAGATCTATCGCAATAAAAAGGGGTACACGTTGGAAAATAGATCACTAAACAAACGGTTCAGGGTGGTGTACAATAAAAGAGTGTTGAAGACTGATTATACCACTCTGCCTTATGGATATTAGCGGTGGTTTTGAAAACAGACTTCAACACCCTTTCTCCTGTATTATAGCCGGTCCCTCCAATTCGGGGAAGAGCTATCTTATAAAGAACATCATAGAAGATGTGGACGCAACCGTGTCCCAAGCTCTTGACAACATAGTGTGGTGTTTCTCTTGCTGGCAACCTCTCTACGATGATTTGGCTTGGAAAAAAAATAATCTGAAATTTATGCAAGGTCTCCCCGCCTCGTTGTGTGGCGATGACTTGTTCCCGCCCGGTAATACTAACCTAGTGATCCTTGATGACCTGATGGAGCAGGCCGGTGACAACAGTGAAGTGGAAAAAGCTTTCACAAAGTACACTCATCATAGGAATTTAAGTATTATTTATTTAGTTCAAAATCTATTTTTTCAAGGTAAAAAAAGCCGCACTATTAATTTATATGCCAATTATATAATTCTTTTTAAAAACCCCAGAGATAAACTACAGGTCACCGTCTTGGCTCGTCAAATGTACCCTAACCAGACCAAGTTCTTTTTGGAGGCATTTGAGGATGCCACCAAAAAACCCTACGGGTACTTGATTGCGGAATTAAATGCACAAACCCCAGAAGACTTTCGCCTAAGAACAGGTTTGTGCCCGCACGATTGGCCGGCAGTCTATGTGCTAAAGAAAAGGAAATAAATAAGAATGTCTGTTCGGATTAAAAGAAATCTGCCGCTTTTGCAAATGTTATTTGAGAGGAGCCCGCGCCATAGGAAAGCTGTGCTGGCAGGGGCCCCCTCGGATTTGATCGAGACCCTGTGTGAAATAGCTTTTAACATCTTACGCGGTAATATACCCCTAACCCCTTCTCAACATTCTAAACTCAAAAAACAAAAAGCGGTTATCAAGATCATCGCTAATAAGAAGTATTCTATTAAAAGAAAAAGAAAGAAGATTAATCAAACCGGGGGTTTTATAGGACCGCTGTTGAGCATAGCCGTGCCTTTCCTAACCAGTCTTCTAGCTTCCAGAGTGGGTTAATAATGGAATATGCTCAGAAAATGTTTTTGATCCCTCAGGAGCAGCTTGAGAAACTGAGAAAAAATGTTGTCGGACCAGAGCCCATTAGACAAACGGCCGAAAACAACCTGGACTCTGAAATGAAAGCTATACAGGCCAGGGCCGATTTAAATCAGTATTCCAAAGCCCAGTTGTATACCAACACGTTACAGCGCTACCTCCGTCTGGTTAGACAGGGTGAAAAAGATCAAAACATTTTAACTTTAACCATGGCCTCTCAAGAAAATGGTTCTGGGGCTGATGCGGGGGGAACGGTTGATAAAGATGTTGCGGTGACCGAACCTGTAGAGAGTTCAGAGGGAGATGTTGTAACGGATGTTTTGAGAAACATGCCGGCCAGAAGCAAAAGACATGCACAATATATCCTGCACAAAATGGTTCAGAAACTGCGGGTAACGGCTTGGAATGAACAGGGTGAATTTGTTTTTAAAGGACTACTGATCAAAGGTTCACACATGTTCGATTTGTTGAAGAGTGTCACTAGCACTAATAAGGTACCCGATAGTCGCCGACCTGTAGGCTGGAATGCTTTCCTACAGGCGATGGCCTGTCTGAACATGCCCCAATCAACAGTTCCTAACCAGGAAACGCGACAAAAAATCCGTCTGTGTAAAGAGGTGGAGCCTGATCTGACTCCGATATCTCATTACTCTGACCATGCTGAGCGACCATCCTCAGGATCTATCCATTGTTGGGAAGCTTATTAATCTCATGTTTTTATTTGTCTCCCCTGTAAATAATGACCCGACAAACAATTTTTTATTTTTATTTTTTATTTTTCAAATGTTGTACATTTATTTATACCATAACCCCTGCTTTGTATAAGAATTGTGTTGAATAAAAACAAAACTAATGATTCAAAGGCTGTTTTCATTATTTTTTCACCTTAACACGCATGACATCTTTTAAAATCCTCACAAGAACACCCCATCTGTATACACGGCTGGCTAGGGTCGTAAGTCATTGTGTTATAAGGGGGGGTCCACAGTGTCCTGACAAACTCTGCCACTTTTTTATCATTTTGGCCTAAATCCTCACTGTACAAGGCCATAATATCGGGGTATGACCTTCCTTTAGATCTATGAAATAAGAAAAACACACAGTGTTGACCACAAGTGAAGGTCTGAAGACTTTGTACTTGACGACCGCTGTAAATGGTTTCTTGACAGTTGTTGAGCAGAAAGTTATTGATCTTCCGAGGGAAAGGTCTGAAATCCGGGGGGTTTGCATAGGAATCAAAAAATTCACCACGGTGGTCCTCCCTTAGATAAATAGCCAGCCAATGTTCTCCGGGCATATTTTTAGGGTGTGTGTTGATTATGTACATTGCAGGTAAATTCTTGATCTTAAATTTAGGCAGCTGATCGCAGGTGTAGACTCCTTGAAACAGTTTCCGTGAGCTGGCCAGGGCATTCATGATGTGGTTGAGCTCTCTGGTGTTCATTTTAATAATAATCATACATAACGTTTCTCCTCTGATTCACCTCAATAATATTGTCAAACACTGCATACACGACCATATTTACAGTGCGTGGTAGAGGCTGCTTGAAACGCATCTCCAAACGCATATTGCCCGTCTTCATCAGTGAAAAATGTTGTCCACACTCTTCGTCAGGGGTCAGGTTGAAACCGTACAGGGTGTAACCGCTGCAGTATTCCCGGCGATCGATCAGCCGGGAGTTTGATCCTTGAGATGGCGACCCGTAGCCAGTACTAGACTGTCATATTCACGAACCACATTGCCGTTTTCAAAGTCAGGTTGAAAAGGTCTGGATGGAACCTGCACACCATCGACGTACAACGCTATAAATTCCGCGTTATAATGTTTAAAGTTAAAGGGGTTCTTGTTGTAAACCCCGGTAAATGCATCATTATCCACGAGACCTATAATAACCTGTTTTGGGAGCTGTCCTAGAAACAGATTTTCCTGGTTCATCACCCGTGTCCCTGCGGGGATACTGTGGACTTTCATATAGACTCTTTCGATCGGGTACTTGGCGTTTGCCGTCATTAACGCCTGCGCGTGTCCTAGTTTAACCGCCGGGGAGACGGACACTTTTTTCACAAACAGCGAGGCCGATAATATGGTCAGTTTATATTTTTCAGTATCAGGGGTCATCAGACAAAAAGCACTTTTACTACGGATCATTTTAATTTTAATGTCTACCCCGTTGAGCATGAGTTTTTCTTGGAAAAATATGTCTGCATGGATATGCCCCATTAGCTCAAAGGTCCTCCCTTCTGTTGAAAAGGCCGTTCTTTTTTGCAAACCCTTATTGAGTCCCTCTGGATCCTTGTCGTCCATAGCTTCCGGGATGTCTTTGAAGAAAAGGCCGGGGTTGAACTGTTTGCTTAGGGTCTCCTCACTATAATTAAGTATACACTCCATCATGGCTCTATAGGGGTAAGTATTGCTGCTTTGACTAATGAGCCGATCTCCCAGGGTCACATCCACCTGTGAAAACATGGTGGCCACCGGGTAATTGATGACCCCAGCGTTGGTCGTCTTCTCGATTGCATCGCCATCCTCATCAGTCACTTTACAGTTCATTAAAATAAATGTGTTATTCAAATCAATATAATCCTCGCCATTGCCAGCTATAAAAAACTCCAGAGGGGCCGTGTCTGAAATTGCAGAAAGAGGGGGAATCTCTACATATATGATCTTATCTATACTTGTTTGAGTGTATGGAACTGTAAACAGATCCAGTTCTGATTTGACGCATTCTTCCGATAGACTGTGGACAAAAGACATGTTTAAAAGATGTATCCTGAGGCTCTATTTTTCTTTCTTTGAGACTTTCTTTTTGCAGGTTTTTTCTTGTGCTGCTTCCTTCTCCGAGTGTTTCCACGATATGTTGGAGAATGAGAGATTCTTCGTTTTTTGTTAGCCACGGATCTTTGTCGCCCCCTGGTGGACACATGCTGTTTCTTCTTTTACCCCCCTCCTCGCCATTACCATGAGACCTGAACCCTCCTGATGCTCATGGCTAGCTGCCCGGTTCATAACATTGGTGAACACGTCACTAACAATATTTTTAGCCGCTGATTTCAAGTGGGGTCTGGCTATAGCAAAGCCTCTCTTAAGTAGGGGTATGGCCATTCTAAAGAGACCACGAAAGAGTCCTCCTAGACCGGCGCCATACATTGTGGGGGCTCCTACAATACCGGGCAAGCCGTTCCATCTTGCATCTTGTAATAATCCACATAGGCGCTAGGATCTACATAACCCCTCGAGGTAGCCATTTTAATAATGTACAAACTGTTTCAGGGGTCGACAATGTAGTTTGACATTAACTTTAACGAAGCGGAAGGGTACGTTGATATTCTGATCTGATTTTACTTCGATCGTGATGTTGTCAAAGTGGGTCTTTGAGACTGGTACGTAGTGTGGTTTGTCATAAGTAATTGTGACCATGTCATTGCTTTTACCTTTATTAAGTACATTTCTCAAAAGGGGGACATAACTATCCCCGACCCTCTGGTGGGTTATGATATCCGTATACACATAAAGAGTGTAAAAGCCGCCCCACCACTTCTGAGAACCTGCTCTCTGTGTCAGAATAGAACCCAAATATACGCCCCAGTTGGCCGCTGGTTTGAATGCTAATACCTGGTTTTGACACCTTGTACACTCTGTTTTTAATAGGGTTGTAATATAGCTTGATGTTGGGGGTGCCTTCTGAGAACTGTTTATGCATCTCATCTAATATTTTATCCACATTGTCATAATAACCTCCTTGTATCGTGAATGTCCATTGACTCTTTTTAACATCATCAAAAATGGCGAAGGTGGCATCCTTATCTTGTAAAACAGCCCAAGTGTAAGGATACTGTATTTCCGCCAACCCCACTTCCCACGACCCCCTTAGATCTATAGATTTTCCAAATTCCAAATATTTCATTTTTAGGGTATATATCGAGAGAGGCGTTACTGGGTAGAGTCACGTAGAAGCCTCCTGATTCGATCTTGAGTATCGAAAGTAATGCCCCCAACACACCCGCGGGCAAGTTGTTATAAGGATTGAATATCGCAAACCTGTTGTTCCGGGACCCAACTATTGAACTTTTCAGGCCATCCAAGCCATTTCATCAACACATATTTTTTCCGGTTCTGGGTTTTTTCAGCTAATATCTTTTCAACTCTGTATACACTGTCTTTACCCACAATAATTTTTTGTAACTCGGCTTCGTAAAACGTTCCTTCTATATCCTCCCTGTCATAGTCTTTTAACCGGTACACGGGGGGGTCTCTAGCCAACTGTTCGGTAACTGTAAAATATTCGTCAGAAAATGTTTGTTCATAACCTTTGGCAAAAGTACTCCTTAGCTTTGAAACGCGAACCACATCACCGATGTTGAACTAATAAGTAGTTTTTCCCTTCTTAATAAATGGTCGGTATAATTTTTTATAGACCTTAAAAGAATTACTTTGATCAACATCTAAAGGCTTCATTTTAATACTGGTGTGATACCCTTGGTTGTAAGCATCGATAAAATCTTGAACTTTATCAAAATACTTGAACGTGTTGACCGCTGTAAAATATCTCCACATTTTGGTCTTTATGGTGCGGTTAAACCTCTCCACTACCGATGCCCTAAGCTCATTACCGGTGGTGAAATGATGTATTTTGTGTCTCTTCAGTAGATTCTGAAATTCTCTGTTGAGAAACTCTTTTCCTTTATCAGTCTGCAGTTTTTTAGGACATCGACCCTGGGACAATATATCCTCAAAGGCCCTTGTCACCGCCCGACCTGTTTTATTATGTAGAATGCGAGCCCAGGCATATTTTGATAACACATCGATACACATCAACATCAATTTGTGACCATTGTTATGTTTTGATAAATTTGACATATCGACTAGATCCATTTGCCATTGTGAATCTATGTCAGTTGCATATACGCGGTTTCTTTTAAAGTTAATCCTGAGAGGTTTATGTAAGGTATAGGCGTCTTGTTCCCGTAACCATTCTGAAACAACCACATCATTAACCTTCACTCCGGCCTCAGCGAGTCCTCTTTGAAAACCCTTCTTACCCGCCAAACCCCCAATCTTGGCTGGGTTGTAGTATAGTTCCTGCATTTGGGGAGCTTGCCGAGTCATTCTGTCAAATAACCACACAGACCCACACTATGCGCAAAGTTTTTATACAAGGTTTTTTATTCAACTTCAGGAGAGCAGATACCACTTTTTAGACATTTGAGAAAAGTATAACATACACAACAATTTTTTCTACGGTCCAGACAAAAATAAATCAGATGATTGGTTACTTGATCTATATCAACAAATATACCTGTTTCTTTATCTTGTAGGCACACACCTCAGTTACATATGTAAATAAAACAACAATATGACCTATTTTAAAAGTAAACAGAGGTGTATTAAACATGCTCAGTAAAAGGTCATACAGATGTTGATGAAATGGCCTAATATCATTCTTGGCCCCCTTGAGCCCTTCATCCCAGTGTTCGTACCCCCCGGTCTTTGTTACAGCAGCCATTCACTTTTCCAGGTTTGAAAGTTGATCCTCATCGATGGTTAAATCTGTAGAGAAAAGGCTCGCGTTGGCTACTTTTCTGTCAAGCACATGGTGTAATAGCGCTCTCAGGTTAGCTGCTGAGTGTTGATGACAGAACCAGTTGCAGAAGCAGTCCAGAACATTCCCCATGTTCAAAGTCCCTTAGTTCAGGTCAGAGTCTGAATCAGTGGCGTAGATGTCGAATTCTTCGTCGCTGCCCCCAGCTTTAACTTCTTTACGGAAGAAATAAGCTTTTAGCTTGCCAGCGGTTTTTCTACTCGGCTCATCCAGGTCATTGAGCAGCTGCCCAAGTTTCTCTATTATAAACGGCTCCTTTTTCAGCTCCAGCAAAATCTCATCTATGATTTTCTGGACTTGTCCCACAGTGACATGTATGTGGGAGTAAGAGAGCGCCTTGATTAGTGCCGGTTTCAGCCACGGTTTGTTCAGTCTTCTGTAAAACACGTTGAAATAGAACAGGAAATAGTAACGGTCTGGTTCAAACAAACAACTGTGTCTCAACTGACTGGGGTGATTCACTTCACACCCCCGACAGACTTCTTTCAGAGCTCGGTCGATGAGAGCACTCAGAATATACACCAGGGTGCTTTTAACCACTCTGCTTACTTGGTCACATACCCCGGGCAAAAATCCTGCGTCTTCATCACGCCCCCGGGACAGTCCGATGCTCATTGGGTCGCCTGGTGGTTTGTGGGGTGTTTCTCCATCCATTGGACTGACCCCCTCCTGAGACGCACAGACGGTAGACAGTTCGGCAAAATCAAGGCCCTCCATGAGCTCCAGAGGCTGTGGATCCCCGAGACTCATTTGGACATCCATCGCACCGCATGTTGTTTCGTCCTGAGGGACCGGGGTCTGAGGTCTTGGAGAGTAACCACAGTCAAAGGGTTCCAGAGTGTATACAAAATCTGGGGAATAGAACCAGGGGTGATCCCGGGTTTGAAGAGGCCTGTAGAGCCTGTCGACGTCCGCAGCTTTCGGGTAAGACATTCTCTTTAATTTTAAACCATGAATGAATTGTTGCACCTTTTATCCTATCTCTTCACTACGTCACGACACACCGCCCTCTTAGAAGAGAGTAGCCCCTGAGCCGTCAGACCCCCCTCCAAAACCCCACACGTCGTCTGTCGTAGTTCTGCAAGCTTTCCCATTCACACCTTTCAAAACCCTGAGTCGGAGACTCCATTTCGCATTCTCTTGGACCCTCTTGCAAGCCTTCTAGAGTCTTATCCACAAGCCCCAGATCTCTCCAGGCCATCACCTTCAACCAGTCCTCATAAGAGTATTCAATTACCGTCTCAAAAGGTTCCAACGTACCCTCCTTCTCTCCCAAAGCAAGAAGCTCCACTCCAACATAGCTGGGATCCCTTTTAAAGCGGTAACCCCGTCGAGCCCCCCAGAACAACACCCAGGAGCGTTCAATCTTCAAATTGGTGAGTACAGGAACCCTTGCCCGGGATTGTTTCTTGCGGGGTTTCATGTTGATGTCGCTGGACATGTTGAAGAAGCGGGATGTTTCAGAAGCTGAGAATTAAAGAGGTATTGCCTAAAAGAAGCGCGGGTTCTTAAATAGAGAGGAGAGTTTCGGGGCGTTGCCTTCAGAGGGGTGGGGGTATTTATGGGTGGCCTTGTTGTTCAGGGTTTTATGGGTGCACACTTTCTGACGGATATGACGTAGGAATAATTAAGGAAATAACTCTACCTAAAATCACGCCCCCCAATTATGACGTAGGAATATTAATAAGCTTAGGGCATACGTCATAACAAAATAGGCCGCGCCCAAAAAACCCTACTATCTACTCTTATGTAGTTGAAGGCGCAGTATAGCTCTCATAGTCTGGTGGAGACGGAAGACCACCAGCCGTTTGAACAAGCCATTCAGCATCACCTTGTTGGGTTAAGTGCAGGCACTGTCAGAGCGCAGGGCGTCCTGCCTTTGAAAGAGTTTCCGAAGTGTCCTGATGTGCCCTTTAGCAATGCAAAATAGGTCAGTGAAAATAGAAACCTATATCTCACAGGCTGGCCCACGGGAAACGCCTGTGCGCGTTTTATCAGCCTGCTTCGATGGGAGGCATTCGAAACGCCAGGACGGGTCGTTTTCCGTAGTGTAGTGGCTATCACGTTTGCCTCACACGCGAAAGGTCCCCGGTTCGAAACCGGGCGGAAACAACCCGCGGTGCACGCGTGCCAGTGCCATGTTACCCGTCGCCATCTCTCTGCCCCAAGGCAGGCCGTCGTTTTCTCTTCCTCGGAGTGGCAAGAAATCCTGACCTTGAGAACAAGCGATCGCAGAAGGGTAGCTTTGCGAGGCGCTGGAACTCACACTTTTAAAATCGATACATGTTGTAGCTGTTACAATACGACCGTAGCAGGATCAGCGACATTGCTGTTACTCTTATGTAGTCGAAGGCGCAGTATAGCTCTGATAGTCTGGTGGTGACGGAGGACCTCCAGCCGTTTGAACAAGCCATTCAGCATCACCTTGTTGGGCTAAGTGCAGGCACTGTCAGAGCGCAGGGCGACCTGCCTTTGATAGAGTTTCCTAAGTGTCCCGAAATCGGTGCACTCAGAGCGTCCGTCCGTCGACAGGTTGAAATTGTAAACGCTGGTGTAGCCACTTTTAATTGAAATATGATGATGATGATGATGATGTTGTTGTTCTTGTTCTTGTTGTTGTTGTTGTTCTTGTTTTTCTTGTTGTCGTCGTGGTCGCCGTCATTATTATTGTTAAAGTAAAGCAGTAGTTAGATTTGTTGCTACCGTAAGGTGTAGAAGGCACAATAGCTTTGTGATTGTCTGATGGTGGCACAAGACGAGCAGCAGCTGTTTGAACAAGCCATTGAACATCACCTTGTTGGGGTAAGTGTAAGTCTTGTCATAGCTCAGGGCGTTCTTCCTTTGAAAGAGTTTCCAAAGTGTCCTGATGTGCCCTTGAGCAATGCAAAATAGGTCAGTGAAAATAGAAACCTTTATCTCACAGGCTGGCCCACGGGAAACCCCTGTGCGCGTTTTACCAGCCGGCTTCGATGGGAGCCATTTGAAACACCAGGACGGGTCGGTTTCCGTAGTGTAGTGGCTATCACGTTCGCCTCACACGCGAAAGGTCCCTGGTTCGAAACCGGGCGAAAACAACCCGCGGTGCATGCGTGCCAGTGCCGTGTTACCCGTCGCCATCTCTCTGCCCCAAGGCCGGCCGTCGTTTTCTCTTCCTCGGAGTGGCAAGAAATCCTGACCTTGAGAACAAACGATCGCAGAAGGGTAGCTTTGCGAGGCACCGGAACTGACACTTTTAAAATCGATACATGTTGTTGCGTTACAATACGACCGTAGCAGGATCGGCGACATTGCTGTTACTCTTATGTAGTTGAAGGCGCAGTATAGCTCTGATAGTCTGGTGGTGACGGAAGACCACCAGCCGTTTGAACAAGCCATTCAGCATCACCTTGTAGGGCTAAACGCAGGCACTGTCAGAGCGCAGGTCGTCCTGCCTTTGAAAGAGTTTCCGAAGTGTCCCGAAATCCGTGCACTCAGAGCGTTCGTCCATCGACAGGTTGAAATTGTAAACGCTGGTGTAGCCACTTTTAATTAAAATCTGATGATGATGATGTTGTTGTTGTTATTCTTGTTGTCGTCGTAGTCGCCGTCATTATTAATGTTAAAGTAAAGCAGTAGTTAGATTTGTTGCTACCGTAAGGTGTAGAAGGCACAATAGCTCTGATAGTCTGGTGGTGAAGGAAGACCACCAGACGTTTGAACAAGCCATTCAGCATCACCTTGTTGGGTTAAGTGCAGGCACTGTCAGAGCGCAGGGCGTCCTGCCTTTAAAAGAGTTTCCGAAGTGTCCTGATGTGCCCTTTAGCAATGCCAAACAGGTCAGTGAAAATGGCATCCTTTCGCCGCACTTCAGACGCCATCTCACAGCCTAGCCGACCTGAAACACCTGAGCCCGTTTTACCAGCAGGCTTTAACGGTAACCATTTGAAGCAAGAGGCAGCGGTGTCAGTTTCCGTAGTGTAGCGGTTATCACGTTCGCCTAACGCGCGAAAGGTCCCCGGTTCGAAACCGGGCGGAAACAGCCTACTGTGGGCTGGCCCTTTTCGTCATTCTTGCCCTCGTGGTTCCCCGGAGGCGGTGGGTGTCTTTTCTTCATTGGAGTGCCCGCAATCGATGCACTCAGAGCGTCCGTCCGTCGACAGGTTGAAATTGTAAACGCTGGTGTAGCCACTTTTAATTAAAATCTGATGATGATGATGATGATGATTTTGTTGTTGTTGTTCTTGTTGTTGTTGTTCTTGTTGTCATCGTGGTCGCCGTCATTATTATTGTTAAAGTAAAGCAGTAGTTAGATTTGTTGCTACCGTAAGGTGTAGAAGACAACAGTTGGTATGGCGTGTGATATCAAAACATTCAGAATACGTTTAACCTATATAATTTATAAGCTTTGTAAAATAAACCCAAATATATCTTTTGCGGGGATAAACGCTGTTCTGAGTAGTTTGTGACTTGTTTAATACCAAACATAGCATCGCTATAAAAAAAAAAAAAAAATCACTGTAAAAGCGCTAGTTATTTTTGATCTTTATAGTTATTTTCTAGGCTCAGGTTGTTTTTTAGTGCTTATAAAGGCCTGAAATATTCTTAGTGGTTGTTGACTATAGGTCTTGATGTTTAAAAATGTTTTTTTGAGAGACCAAAAGGTTCTAATAAAAGTTTAGAGTAGAGAGGAGAGAGATCGTCTCCATCTTGGTTTCTATTTGAAATTTGATGCAATGTCATTTTATTGGTTGGTTTTGATATGTTAATTGGTAACAGGGCGGCACAAAGGCCAGACCAGAACAATGCCTTACAAGCAGATCCGGCATGTGGCCATCAGTATAAGTATGAAGGTCTGGTCTTCAGCTCGACAGACTCATACTGACCTTTCGATTTAAGACTAAAGATCAACAATGTCCGGAAACAACATCAGCGATTCGATTTAAACGAGTTTTTAGGCAAGTCTTCAGATTCTTTTCATTGACTCAGAGCGTGTTGTGTGCATGTATTGTAAATAAGGCTATAACATCTGTTTTAAGTTCTGTAAAATAATTTTTCAGCCAGTCAACAGGAGTTAATTCCCAACGCTGAGGAGATCATCTGGAACAACGACGGTAAGATTTTTGTGTTTGCGCTCATGGGTTCTTATGCATGGGTGTGTGTGGTTTGAAGCGGCTCATTAGAGTTATGAAAACGTTTTAATATATATTAATGCCGGTCTCTTTAATTACACAGAAACTATCGAAAGGCCTGTGATTAATGTCTCCAAGGATCGACCAAGAGAAGTGGTTGTCCCTAGACAGGCTGTCTGCCGACCGGGTAAGAACTAAACCCCTGTTTGTTTGTATAACGTTTCTGTAAGATGTTTGAGTCCAGTTTTGTTAATTTTAAAAAATTATCCTGTCTAACAGTATTAAGAAACGTGGTTCGAGACAACGAAAGGCCTTCCACATCGAGGGCTTGTTTCGTTTTACCTTCGAGAACCGTAACCTTTCAAGAATCTGAAAGGCCGTCAGCCCCGGTATCTGATAGCTGTGAGTATATATCTGCAGCCTGTAAGAGGTTAAAGCTTTTTATAAAGCGGTGTGGTTAAAGGTTAAACATGTCTCTTACCTTCACAGTGGTGCAAAAAGCTAAACCAGCCGAAAAACATAAGAAACGATTATTCTGTGGAGGTAAGTAAGATCTTTCAAACTTTAATGTTTTTAAAAGGGCTTTGTTTGCCCGTTGAGGGCTAATATTTAAGCGATTTAAGCGTTTCCTGTAGGGCGGGGGGTTCTGGGAAAGATCTTTAGAAGTCCGGACAGGTCTAGGCTTGTTTCTGGGGAACGTGTTTAGAAATGACCGATTGCCGTACCGTCTGGTTAGGAAGTAAAGCCGTCCGAAAGGGTTTAGTAAGTTGTTTGGCTTATCTCCCGCTATTATACTTCTGTTTTAAAGTGGTTGTAGGAAAAGGCTTGAAGGTGTTCATTGTATTTAATATTTAAACAGATCGTGAAAACGTTTGTGAAACAGGAAGTCCCGGGATCAGGAAGCGTTTACACTTGGAAGGTTCGTTTAAAAATGAAATGTTGTTGTGTGTGTGTGTGTTTTATTAACAATATTACAGTTTTTAAAGAAACATTTAAGAAACAGTTTATTTACAGCGGCTTCTCTGTTTTAAATTTATTATCAAGTCCTAATAAATATATTGTCTGTAAATAATAAGGCGTTGTAGTGAATGTCTAAGGCTATTTTCAAAGGTCTAAAAAAGCTAAAGGTTTTGAATGTCCTGGACATGTTGTTTTAAGTTTGATTTCTGTCGCCGTTTAAAGATGTAAATGTAATGTATATTTTTATTCTTCCCAAGACTCTTGGGATAGTCATTCTGTGAATGAGCTATTGAGGACAATTACCCCGTCTAAGTGGGATCAAACATCTTTCCCGGTGAGATCACCGAGAGGATCCCCCACGATGGTCTTGGAGACCCCCCAACATCTACTCAGGCCACAGCCTTCTGGGGGTAATTCAACACCCCAGATTCAGCCCGCCGCATTGTCGGGCGGAACAAATACAGGCATCCAACAACCTCAGGGGTCGCCGTCAGTCAGGGCTGACACACCACCCAACGACGGCCTAGTTTCAACATCGTCCCCCCAGACCCGTTTCTTGGCTACCGAAACGCGAAACAGTAACCCCGCGCTTGGCCAGGGTGTCACCGCAAAGGCCTTCTTGGTCTCCGTCCATGAGTATACACTCGCTCCCTGCCTCCTTCGACCGAGATTTACCGGAGCGACCATCCTTTGAAGCTGAGCCAGGCCACCAGCCCCCGGAGCTACTTCCTGAAGGTCGGCATGAGTTGCTACATACTTTGTTACAAAATCAAAGACTTGTGTTAGTGGGGCAAAACCTGGTGATAGAGAGCCAAAACACCCTTATTAATACCCTTACTAACGAATTGTACCGTATTTAATGTTTTAATAGACACAAAACGCCTTACTATTGTGGGTTGTTGGAAAAATAAAAAATAAATTAAAAAATGTCCTGACTTGGTAAAAGAACTCACAAACTAAAGGATTATGAACAAGCTAGGGCCCCAAAAAGACCTTCCCGAGAGAACATCCCCGGCCCTGTTGTGAACTCCTCTGATGTCCCAATGAACCTGGAACTATTACAAATGATAAATGATTTAAATAACCCCCAATTACCACCGATAGAATGTGAATTAACAGACTTACCTGTGAACCCCGACCTGTTACAGATGGTCAATGATCTAAATAACCACCTCCCACCGGTAGCGCTTATAGAGGTTCACCCCCTAGTTCACCCCGATTTGTTTGAAATGGTGGAGTCTTTGGAGGAGCTACCCCGACCAAATTCTGCCCCTATTATAAATGATTTGAAACAATTAGAACACAGGATGGCGGCAGAAGCAGCCATCACTATAGAGGAGGGTCTTGACATTAACCGGTTGGATATCTTTGAAGGACTTTTACAGGCTTTAAATGAGCCTCCTCAAAAAGGGGGTTTTGTAGATGTCAGCAGTGGGGGTGTTCGGAATGTGGAGGGTTCTGAGACTGATAAGGCTGTGGAGGACATGCTCTGTGAGAATGTAGGGGGTGAAGGCTTTGTTCAAAATGATGATGTGTCCAAGAGTACCAGTGATCCCGTGATTATAGATAGACCGGCCTATAACAATTTTGAAATGATTCAGTGTTTTAATTTTGCAGAACTTTTAAATTGTGACAATTATGCAGAAATATTTGTCAACATACACGAGGCTTTGCAGAAAATGCTTGAACAGGTTGCTGAAAGGGTCAGACCTCGAGATGTTGTACAGTTAGAACTCAGAGGGGATGATTTGTTTAGCATCTGTAATGCTGAGTGGAGATAATTTAGATGTCTGGCTAAAATCGAAGCGTTATTGCAAAGTAACGCAGCCATCTTAGCTGATGAAAGTCTGTCTCTGGTAATGAATGTGGTTCGTAACCCTGAGGGTGGGGCGCTTAGAAGACTGTCGAAATGCTTGTAGAACGACATAATTAGGACCAAGCTCAGGCAATTAGTGGTGAGTTCCAGTGGGGACAATAAGCTCTGTTTTGCTTACAGTTTAATAAAACTACTCACCCCCGACATCCCTGAACCCCAAGCTCTGCAAGAGGCTTTAACGCTTCATCAGAGGGCTGGCTTAAACTCTCAACAGAGGGTTGCCTTTTCAGACATCACCAAGTTGCAGGAACATAACTGTAAACCCCGCCAAGAGACAAATGTCCAAACTGATTTTAAACAGTCTGTGGGGTAAGTTTGGGGAAAGAAATTACCGTCTAAACACAACCTTGATTAAAACCCCTGAACAGTTTATAGAATTTATGTTTTCCAAACAACATGCAGTATCACACTTTCAATTCTTAAATGACCACGTGGCACAGGTCCAGTGGAGGGCCCTTAAAGATTTCCCCACCAAACAGGGGAACGTTAATGTTTTCATAGCGGTTTTTACCACGGCTTACGCCCGGCTTGAACTGTACAACTTAATGGATCAGTTGCAGGAACGCACACTCTATCATGATTCTGACTCTGTAATCTTTGTCACCAGGCCAGGGGATTGGGTCCCTCCCCTCGGGGACTACCTTGGGGAGTTAACGAGCGAACTAGATCCTCAGGACCACATAGTGGAGTTTGTTTCAGGGGGTCCTAAGACGCATACAGAACGGCTGCGGGTAAGACCTGTATGAAAGTTAAGGGTTTCACTCTGAACCATTGTAACAACAAGCTCATTAACATCAAGTCTCTGACGACCCTGGTAGAAAGTTTTGTAACCGAGAAACACGCGCCTCCTCGTGAGATTATTACAGCCGGAAATCAGATCTATCGCAATAAAAAGGAGTACACGTTGGAAAATAGATCACTAAACAAACGGTTCAGGGTGGTGTACAATAAAGGAGTGTTGAAGACTGATTATACCACTCTGCCTTATGGATATTAGCGGTGGTTTTGATAACAGACTTCAACACCCTTTCTCCTGTATTATAGCTGGTCCCTCCAATTCGGGGAAGAGCTATCTTATAAGGAACATCATAGAAGATGTGGACGCAACCGTGTCCCAAGCTCTTGACAACATAGTGTGGTGTTACTCTTGCTGGCAACCTCTCTACGATGATTTGGCTTCGAAAAAAAATAATCTGAAATTTGTGCAAGGTCTCCCCGCCTCGTTGTAAGACGATGACTTGTTCCCGCCCGGTCAAACTAACCTAGTGATCCTTGATGACCTGATGGAGCAGGCCGGTGACAACAGTGAAGTGGAAAAAGCTTTCACAAAGTACACTCATCATAGGAATTTAAGTATTCTTTATTTAGTTCAAAATCTATTTTTTCAAGGTAAAAAAAGCCGCACTATTAATTTAAATGCCAATTATATAATTCTTTTTAAAAACCCCAGAGATAAACTACAGGTCACCGTCTTGGCTCGTCAAATGTACCCTAACCAGACCAAGTTCTTTTTGGAGGCATTTGAGGATGCCACCAAAAAACCCTACGGGTACTTGATTGCGGACTTAAAAGCACAAACCCCAGAAGACTTTCGCCTCAGAACAGGTTTGTGCCCGCCCGATTGGCCGGCAGTGTATGTGCTAAAGAAAAGGAAATAAATAAGAATGTCTGTTCGGATTAAAAGAAATCTGCCACTTTTGCAAATGTTATTTGAGGGGAGCCTGCGCCATAGGAAAGCTGTGCTGGCAGGGGCCCCCTCGGATTTGATCGAGACCATGTGTGAAATAGCTTTTAACATCTTACACGGTAATATACCCCTAACCCCTTCTTAACATTCTAAACTCAAAAAACAAAAAGCGGTTATCAAGATCATCGCTAATAAGAAGTATTCTATTAAAAGAAAAAGAAAGAAGATTAATCAAACCAGGGGTTTTATAGGACCGCTGTTGAGCATAGCCGTGCCTTTCCTAACCAGTCTTCTAGCTTCCAGAGTGGGTTAATAATGGAATATGCTCAGAAAATGTTTTTGATCCCTCAGGAGCAGCTTGAGAAACTGAGAAAAAATGTTGTCGGGCAAGAGCCCATTAGACAAACGGCCGAAAACAACCTGGACTCTGAAATGAAAGCTATACAGGCCAGGGCCGATTTAAATCAGTATTCCAAAGCCCAGTTGTATACCAACACGTTACAGCGTTACCTCCGTCTGGTTAGACAGGGTGAAAAAGATCAAAACATTTTAACTTTAACCATGGCCTCTCAAGAAAATGGTTCTGGGGCTGATGCGGGGGGTACGGTTGATAAAGATGTTGCGGTGACCGAACCTGTTGAGAGTTCAGAGGGAGATGTTGTAACGGATGTTTTGAGAAACATGCCGGCCAGAAGCAGGAGACATGCAGAATATATCCTGCGCAAAATGGTTCAGAAACCGCGGGTAACGGCTTGGAATGAACAGGGTGAATTTGTTTTTAAAGGACAACTGATCAAAGGTTCACACATGTTTGATTTGTTGAAGAGTGTCAATAGCACTAATAAGGTACCCGAGAGTCGCCGACCTGTAGGCTGGAATGCTTTCCTACAGGCGATGGCCTGTCTGAACATGCCCCAATCCACAGTTCCTAACCAGGAAACGCGACAAAAAATCCATCTGTGTAAAGAGGTGTAGCCTGATCTGACTCCGATATCTCATTACTCTGACCGTGCTTAGCGACCATCCTCAGGATCTATCCATCGTTGGGAAGCTTATTAATCTCATGTTTTTATTTGTCTCCCCTGTAAATAATGACCCGACAAACAATTTTTTATTTATTTTTTTTTATTTTCAAATGTTGTACATTTATTTATAACATAACCCCTGCTTTGTATAAGAATTGTTTTGAATAAAAACAAAACTAATGATTCAAAGGCTGTTTTCATTATTTTTTCACCTTAACACGCATGACATCTTTTAAAATCCTCACAAGAACACCCCATCTGTATACATGACTGGCTAGGGTCGTAAGTCATTGTGTTATAAGGGGGGTCCACAGTGTACTGACAAACTCTGCCACTTTTTTATCATTTTGGCCTAAATCCTCACTGTACAAGGCCATAATATCGGGGTATGACCTTCCTTTAGATCTATGATATAAGAAAAACACACAGTGCTGACCACAAGTGAAGGTCTGAAGACTTTGTACTTGACGACCGCTGTAAATGGTTTCTTGACAGTTGTTGAGCAGAAAGTTATTGATCTTCCGAGGGAAAGGTCTGAAATCCGGGGGGTTTCCATAGGAATCAAAAAATTCACCACGGTGGTCCTCCCTTAGATAAATAGCCAGCCAATGTTCTCCGGGCATATTTTTAGGGTGTGTGTTGATTATGTACATTGCAGGTAAATTCTTGATCTTAAATTTAGGTAGCTGATCGCAGGCGTAGACTCCTTGAAACAGTTTCCGTGAGCCGGCCAGGGCATTCATGATGTGGTTGAGCTCTCTGGTGTTCATTTTAATAATAATCATACAGAACGTTTCTCCTCCGATTCACCTCAATAATGTTGTCAAACACAGCATACACGACCATATTTACAGTGCGTGGTAGAGGCTGCTTGAAACGCATCTCCAAACGCATATTGCCCGTCTTCATCAGTGAAAAATGTTGTCCACACTCTTCGTCAGGGGTCAGGTTGAAACCGTACAGGGTGTAACCGCTGCAGTATTCCCGGCGATCGATCAGCAGAGTTTGATCCTTGAGATGGCGACCCGTAGCCAGTACTACACTGTAATATTCACGAACCGCATTGCCGTTTTCAAAGTCAGGTTGAAAAGGTCTGGATGGAACCTGCACACCATCGACGTACAACGCTATAAATTCCGCGTTATAATGTTTAAAGTTAAAAAGGTTCTTGTTGTAAACCCCGGTAAATGCATCATTATCCACGAGACCAATAATAACCTGTTTTGGGAGCTGTCCTAGAAACAGATTTTCCTGGTTCATCACCCGTGTCCCTGCAGGGATACTGTGGACTTTCATATAGACTCTTTCGATCGGGTACTCGGCGTTTGCCGTCATTAACGCCTGCGCGTGTCCTAGTTTAACCGCCGGGGAGACGGACACTTTTTTCACAAACAGCGAGGCCGATAATATGGTCAGTTTATATTTTTCCGTATCAGGGGTCATCAGACAAAAAGCATTTTTACTACGGATCATTTTAATTTTAATGTCTACCCCGTTGAGCATGAGTTTTTCTTGGAAAAATATGTCTGCATGGATATGCCCCATTAGCTCAAAGGTCCTCCCTTCTGTTGAAGAGGCCGTTCTTTTTTGCAAACCCTTATTGAGTCCCTCTGGATCCTTGTCGTCCATAGCTTCCGAGATGTCTTTGAAGAAAAGGCCGGGGCTGAACTGTTTGCTTAGGGTCTCCTCACTATAATTAAGTTTACACTCCATCATGGCTCTATAGGGGTAAGTATTGCTGCTTTGACTAATGAGCCGATCTCCCAGGGTCACATCCACCTGTGAAAACATGGTGGCCACCGGGTAATTGATGACCCCAGCGATGGCCGTATTCTCGATTGCATCGCCATCCTAATCAGTCACTTTACAGTTCATTAAAATAAATGTGTTATTCAAATCAATATAATCCTCGCCATTGCCAGCTATAAAAAACTCCAGAGGGGCCGTGTTTGAAATTGCAGATAGAGGGGGAATCTCTACATATATGATCTTATCTATACTCGTTTGAGTGTATGGAACTGTAAACAGATCCAGTTCTGATTTGACGCATACTTCCGATAGACTGTGGAAAAAAGACATGTTTAAAAGATGTATCCTGAGGCTCTATTTTTCTTTCTTTGAGACTTTCTTTTTGCAGGTTTTTTCTTGTGCTGCTTCCTTCTCCGAGTGTTTCCACGATATGTTGGAGAATGAGAGATTCTTCGTTTTTTGTTAGCCACGGATCTTCGTCGCCCTGGTGGACACATGCTGTTTCTTCTTTTACCCCCCCTCCTCGCCATTACCATGAGACCCGAACCCTCCTGATGCTCATGGCTAGCTGCCCGGTTCATAACATTGGTGAACACGTCACTAACAATATTTTTAGCCGCTGATTTCAAGTGGGGTCTGGCTATAGCAAAGCCTCTCTTAAGCAGGGGTACGGCCATTCTAAAGAGACCATGAAAGAGTCCTCCTAGACCGGCGCCATACATTGTGGGGGCTCCTACAAAACCGGGCAAGCCGTTCCATCTTGCATCTTGTAATAATCCACATAGGCGCTAGGATCTACATAACCCCTCGAGGTAGCCATTTTAATAATGTACACACTGTTTCAGGGGTCGAAAATGTAGTTTGACATTAACTTTACCGAAGCGGAAGGGTACGTTGATATTCTGATCCGATTTTACTTCGATCGTGATGTTGTCAAAGTGGGTCATTGAGACTGGTACGTAGTGTGGTTTGTCATAAGTAATTGTGACCATGTCATTGCTTTTACCTTTAATAAGTACATTTCTCAAAAGGGGGACATAACTATCCCAGACCCTCTGGTGGGTTATGATATCCGTATACACATAAAGAGTGTAAAAGCCGCCACACCACTTCTGAGAACCTGCTCTCTGTGTCCGAATAGAACCCTAATATACGCCCCAGTTGGCCGCTGGTTTGAATGCTAATACCTGGTTTTGACACCTTGTACACTCTGTTTTTAATAGGGTTGTAATATAGCTTGATGTTGGGGGTGCCTTCTGAGAACTGTTTATGCATCTCATCTAATATTTTATCCACATTGTCATAATAACCTCCTTGTATCGTGAATGTCCATTGACTCTTTTTAACATCATCAAAAATGGCGAAAGTGGCATCCTTATCTTGTAAAACAGCCCAAGTGTAAGGATACTGTATTTCCGCCAACCCCACTTCCCACGACCCCCTTAGATCTATAGATTTTCCAAATTCCAAATATTTCATTTTTAGGGTATATATCGAGAGAGGCGTTACTGGGTAGAGTCACGTAGAAGCCTCCTGATTCGATCTTGAGTATCGAAAGTAATGCCCCCAACACACCCGCGGGCAAGTTGTTATAAGGATTGAATATCGCAAACCTGTTGTTCCGGGACCCAACTATTGAACTTTTCAGGCCATCCAAGCCATTTCATCAACACATATTTTTTCCGGTTCTGGGTTTTTTCAGCTAATATCTTTTCAACTCTGTATACACTGTCTTTACCCACAATAATTTTTTGTAACTCGGCTTCGTAAAACGTTCCTTCTATATTCTCCCCGTCATAGTCTTTTAACCGGTACACGGGGGGGTCTCTAGCCAACTGTTTGGTAACTGTAAAAGTACTCCTTAGCTTTGAAACGCGAACCACATCACAGATGTTGAACTTATAAGTAGTTTTTCCCTTCTTAATAAATGGTCCGTATAATTTTTTATAGACCTTAAAAGAATTACTTTGATCCACATCTATAGGCTTCATTTTAATACTGGTGTGATACCCTTGGTTGTAAGTATCGATAAAATCCTGAACTTTATCAAAATACTTGAACGTGTTGACCGCTGTAAAATATCTCCACATTTTGGTCTTTATGGTGCGGTTAAACCTCTCCACTACCGATGCCTTAAGCTCATTACCGGTGGTGAAATGATGTATTTTGTGTCTCTTCAGTAGATTCTGAAATTCTCTGTTGAGAAACTCTTTTCCTTTATCAGTCTGCAGTTTTTTAGGACATCGACCCTGGGACAATATATCCTCAAAGGCCCTTGTCACCGCCCGACCTGTTTTATTATGTAGAATGCGAGCCCAGGCATATTTTGATAACACATCGATACACATCAACATCAATTTGTGACCATTGTTATGTTTTGATAAATTTGACATATCGACTAGATCCATTTGCCATTGTGAGTCTATGTCAGTTGCATATACGCGGTTTCTTTTAAAGTTAATCCTGAGAGGTTTATGTAAGGTATAGGCGTCTTGTTCCCGTAACCATTCTGAAACAACCACATCATTAACCTTCACTCCGGCCTCAGCGAGTCCTCTTTGAAAACCCTTCTTACCCGCCAAACCCCCAATCTTGGCTGGGTTGTAGTATAGTTCCTGCATTTGGGGAGCTTGCCGAGTCATTCTGTCAAATAACCACACAGACCCACACTATGCGCAAAGTTTTTATACAAGGTTTTTTATTCAACTTCAGGAGAGCAGATACCCCTTTTTAGACATTTGAGAAAAGTATAACATACACAACAATTTTTTCTACGGTCCAGACAAAAAGAAATCAGATGATTGGTTACTTGATCTATATCAACAAATATACCTGTTTCTTTATCTTGTAGGCACACACCTCAGTTACATATGTAAATAAAACAACAATATGACCTATTTTAAAAGTAAACAGAGGTGTATTAAACATGCTCAGTAAAAGGTCATACAGATGTTGATGAAATGGCCTAATATCATTCTTGGCCCCCTTGAGCGCTTCATCCCAGTGTTCGTACCCCCCGGTCTTTGTTACAGCAGCCATTAACTTTTCCAGGTTTGAAAGTTGATCCTCATCGATGGTTAAATCTGTAGAGAAAAGGCTCGCATTGGCTACTTTTCTGTCAAGCACATGGTGTAATAGCGCTCTCAGGTTAGCTGCAGAGTGTTGATGACAGAACCAGTTGCAGAAGCAGTCCAGGGTCTGAGGTCTTGGAGAGTAACCGCAGTCAAAGGGTTCCAGAGTGTATACAAAATCTGGGGAATAGAACCAGGGGTGATCCCGGGTTTGAAGAGGCCTGTAGAGCCTGTCGACGTCCGCAGCTTTCAGGTAAGACATTCTCTTTAATTTTAAACCATGATTGAATTGTTGCGCCTTTTATCCTATCTCTTCACTACGTCACGACACACCGCCCTCTTAGAAGAGAGTAGCCCCTGAGCCGTCAGACCCCCCTCCAAAACCCCACACGTCGTCTGTTTTATCATCGTCGTCGTCATTCAAGGGGGATATATAATCCATAATCCAGCATATTCTCCTTCTAACCAAATCCAGTTGCGAACATTTGGTCAAGATGTCAAAACCATCATTTATACAGTTTATGACCTCTTTCAAGAACGGCCAGTCCACGGCGTCAAACATAATTTCAGTAACCTGTTTTTCTGGATCCTCCACACCCCCTTCAATAGGGTTTGTAATCAGGGTACTGCTAAACAAAACCTTACGATCTGTAGTTAGAGATAGACTCTTCACCACTCTACCGTAGTTCTGCAAGCTTTCCCATTCACACCTTTCAAAACCCTGAGTCGGAGACTCCATTTCGCATTCTCTTGGACCCTCTTGCAAGCCTTCTAGAGTCTTATCCACAAGCCCCAGATCTCTCCAGGCCATCACCTTCAACCAGTCCTCATAAGAGTATTCAATTACCGTCTCAAAAGGTTCCAACGTACCCTCCTTCTCTCCCAAAGCAAAAAGCTCCACTCCAACATAGCTGGGATCCCTTTTAAAGCGGTAACCCCGTCGAGCCCCCCAGAACAACACCCAGGAGCGTTCAATCTTCAAATTGGTGAGTACAGGAACCCTTGCCCGGGATTGTTTCTTGCGGGGTTTCATGTTGATGTCGCTGGACATGTTGAAGAAGCGGGATGTTTCTGATGCTGAGAATTAAAGAGGTATTGCCTAAAAGCAGCGCGGGTTCTTAAATAGAGAGGAGAGTTTCGGGGCGTTGCCTTCAGAGGGGTGGGGGTATTTATGGGTGGCCTTGATGTTCAGGGTTTTATGGGTGTACACTTTCTGACGGATATGACGTAGGAATAATTAAGGAAATAACTCTACCTAAAATCACGCCCCCCAATTATGACGTAGGAATATTAATAAGCTTAGGGCATACGTCATAACAAAATAGGCCGCGCCCAAAAAACCCTACTATCTACTCTTATGTAGTTGAAGGCGCAGTATAGCTCTGATAGTCTGGTGGTGACGGAAGACCACCAGCCGTTTGAACAAGCCATTCAGCATCACCTTGTTGGGCTAAGTGCAGGCACTGTCAGAGCGCAGGGCGTCCTGCCTTTGAAAGAGTTTCCGAAGTGTCCTGATGTGCCCTTTAGCAATGCCAAACAGGTCTGTGAAAATGGCATCCTTTCGCGGCACTTCAGACGCCATCTCACAGTCTAGCCGACCTGAAATGCCTGAGCCCGTTTTACCAGCAGGCTTCAACGGTAACCGTTTGAAGCAAGACGTGGCGGTGTCAGTTTCCGTAGTGTAGCGGTTATCACGTTCGCCTAACACGCGAAAGGTCCCCGGTTCGAAACCGGGCGGAAACAGCCTGCTGTGGGCCGGCCCTTTTCGTCCTGTTTGCCCTCGTGGTTCCCCGGAGGCGGTGGGTAGCTTTTCTTCATTGGAGTGCCCGAAATCGGTGCTCTCAGAGCGTCCGTCCGTCGACAGGTTGAAATTGTAAACGCTGGTGTAGCCACTTTTAATTAAAATCTGATGATGATGATGATGATGATGTTGTTGTTGTTGTTCTTGTTGTCATCGTGGTCGCCGTCATTATTATTGTTAAAGTAAAGCAGTAGTTAGATTTGTTGCTACCGTAAGGTGTAGAAGGCACAATAGCTCTGTGATTGTCTGATGGTGGCACAAGACGAGCAGCAGCTGTTTGAACAAGCCATTGAGCATCACCTTGTTGGGGTAAGTGTAAGTCTTGTCATAGCTCAGGGCATTCTTCCTTTAAAAGAGTTTCCAAAGTGTCCTGATGTGCCCTTGAGCAATGCAATATAGGTCAGTGAAAATAGAAACCTTTATCTCACAGGCAGGCCCACGGGAAACGCCTGTGCGCGTTTTACCAGCCTGCTTCGATGGGAGCCAATCGAAACCCCAGGACAGGTTGGTTTCTGTAGTGTAGTGGCTATCATGTTCGCCTCACACGCGAGAAGTCCCTGGTTCGAAACTGGGCGGAAACAACCCGCGGTGCACGCGTGCCAGTGCCGTGTTACCCGTCCTCATCTCTCTGCCCCATGGCCGGCCGTCGTTTTCTCTTCCTCGGAGTGGCAAGAAATCCTGACCTTGAGAACAAATGATCGCAGAAGGGTAGCTTTGCGAGGCGCTGGAACTGACACTTTTAAAATCGATACATGTCGTTGCTGTTGCAATACGACCGTAGCAGGATCGGTGACATTGCTGTTACTCTTATGTAGTTGAAGGCGCAAAATAGCTCTGATAGTCTGGTGGTGACGGAAGACCACCAGCCGTTTGAACAAGCCATTCAGCATCACCTTGTTGGGCTAAGTGCAGGCACTGTCTGATCGCAGGGCGTCCTGCCTTTGAAAGAGTTTCCGAAGTATCCCGAAATCGGTGCACTCAGAGCGTCCGTCCGTCGACAGGTTGAAATTGTAAACGCTGGTGTAGCCACTTTTAATTAAAATCTGATGATGATGATGATGATGTTGTTGTTGTTCTTGTTGATGTTGTTGTTGTTGTTGTTGTTCTTGTTGTCGTCGTAGTCGCCGTCATTATTAATGTTAAAGTAAAGCAGTAGTTAGATTTGTTGCTACCGTAAGGTGCAGAAGGCACAATAGCTCTGTGATTGTCTGATGGTGGCACAAGACGAGCAGCAGCTGTTTGAACAAGCCATTGAGCATCACCTTGTTGGGGTAAGTGTAAGTCTTGTCATTGCTCAGGGCGTTCTTCCTTTGAAAGAGTTTCCAAAGTGTCCTGATGTGCCCTTGAGCAATGCAAAATAGGTCAGTGAAAATAGAAACCTTTATCTCACAGGCTGGCCCACGGGAAACGCCTGTGTGCGTTTTACCAGCCGGCTTCGATAGGAGTTATTCGAAACACCAGGACGGGTTGGTTTCCGTAGTGTAGTGGCTATCACGTTCGCCTAACGCACGAAAGGTCCCCGGTTTGAAACCGGGCGGAAAGAGCCTGCTGTGGGCCGGCCCTTTTCGTCCTGCTTGCCCTCGTGGTTCCCCAGAGGCGGTAGGTGGCTTTTCTTCATTGGAGTTCCCGAAATTGTTGGACTCAGAGCGTCCGTCCGTCGACAGGTTGAAATTGTAAACGCTGGTGTAGCCACTTTTAATTAAAATCTGATGATGATGTTATTGTTCTTGTTGTTGTTGTTGTTGTTCTTGTTTTTCTTTTTGTCGTCGTGGTCGCCGTCATTATTATTGTTAAAGTAAAGCTACCGTAAGGTGTAGAAGGCACAATAGCTCTGTGATTGTCTGATGGTGGCACAAGACGAGCAGCAGCTGTTTGAACAAGCCATTGAGCATCACCTTGTTGGGGTAAGTGTAAGTCTTGTCATAGCTCAGGGCGTTCTTCCTTTGAAAGAGTTTCCAAAGTGTCCTGATGTGTCCTTGAGCAATGCAAAATAGGTCAGTGAAAATACACTCACCTAAAGGATTATTAGGAACACCATACTAATACTATGTTTGACACCCTTTCGCCTTCAGAACTGACTTAATTCTACGTGGCATTGATTCAACAAGGTGCTGAAAGCATTCTTTAGAAATGTTGGCCCATATTGATAGGATAGCATCTTGCAGTTGATGGAGATTTGTGGGATGCACATCCAGGGCACGA
Organism: Amia ocellicauda; assembly: GCF_036373705.1. Lineage (NCBI taxonomy): Eukaryota > Metazoa > Chordata > Actinopteri > Amiiformes > Amiidae > Amia > Amia ocellicauda. The sequence goes on from NW_027102663.1 coordinate 98,859, forward strand.
AGCTCCCGTTCCACCACATCCCAAAGATGCTCTATTGGGTTGAGATCTGGTGACTGTGGGGGCCAGTTTAGTACAGTGAACTCATTGTCATGTTCAAGAAACCAATTTGAAATGATTCAACCTTTGTGACATGGTGCATTATCCTGCTGGAAGTAGCCATCAGAGGATGGGTACATGGTGGTCATAAAGGGATGGACATGGTCAGAAACAATGCTCAGGTAGGCCGTGGCATTTAAACGATGCCCAATTGGCACTAAGGAGCCTAAAGTGTGCCAAGAAAACATCCCCCACACCATTACACCACCACCACCAGCCTGCACAGTGGTAACAAGGCATGATGGATCCATGTTCTCATTCTGTTTACGTCAAATTCTGACTCTACCATCTGAATGTCTCAACAGAAATCGAGACTCATCAGACCAGGCAACAACTGTCCAATTTTGGTGAGTTTGTGCAAATTGTAGCCTCTTTTTCCTATTTGTAGTGGAGATGAGTGGTACCCGGTGGGGTCTTCTGCTGTTGTAGCCCATCCGCCTCAAGGTTGTACGTGTTGTGGCTTCACAAATGCTTTGCTGCATACCTCGGTTGTAACGAGTGGTTATTTCAGTCAAAGTTGCTCTTCTATCAGCTTGAATCAGTCGGCCCATTCTCCTCTGACCTCTAGCATCAACAAGGCATTTTCGCCCACAGGACTGCCGCATACTGGATGTTTTTCCCTTTTCACACCATTCTTTGTAAACCCTAGAAATGGTTGTGCGTGAAAATCCCAGTAACTGAGCAGATTGTGAAATACTCAGACCAGCCCGTCTGGCACCAACAACCATGCCACGCTCAAAATTGCTTAAATCACCTTTCTTTCCCATTCAGACTTTCAGTTTGGAGTTCAGGAGATTGTCTTGACCAGGACCACACCCCTAAATGCATTGAAGCAACTGCCATATGATTGGTTGGTTATTGAACAGGTGTTCCTAATAATCCTTTAGGTGAGTGTAGAAACCTTTATCTCACAGGCTGGCCCACGGGAAACGCCTGTGCGCGTTTTACCAGCCGGCTTCGATGGGAGCCATTCGAAACACCAGGACAGGTCGGTTTCCGTAGTGTAGTGGCTATCACGTTCGCCTCACACGCGAAAGGTCCCTGGTTCGAAACCGGGCGGAAACAACCCGCGGTGCATGCGTGCTAGTGCACACAGTGCTGACCACAAGTGAAGGTCTGAAGACTTTGTACTTGACGACCGCTGTAAGTGGTTTCTTGACAGTTGTTGAGCAGAAAGTTATTGATCTTCCGAGGGAAAGGTCTGAAATCCGGGGGGTTTGCATAGGAATCAAAAAATTCACCACGATGGTCCTCCCTTAGATAAATAGCCAGCCAATGTTCTCCGGGCATATTTTTAGGGTGTGTGTTGATTATGTACATTGCAGGTAAATTCTTGATCTTAAATTTAGGCAGCTGATCGCAGGCGTTGACTCCTTGAAACAGTTTCCGTGAGCCGGCAAGGGCATTCATGATGTGGTTGAGCTCTCTGGTGTTCATTTTAATAATAATCATACGGAACGTTTCTCCTCTGATTCACCTCAATAATGTTGTCAAACACAGCATACACGACCATATTTACAGTGTGTGGTAGAGGCTGCTTGAAACGCATCTCCAAACGCATATTGCCCGTCTTCATCAGTGAAATATGTTGTCCACACTCTTCGTCAGGGGTCAGGTTGAAACCGTACAGGGTGTAACCGCTGCAGTATTCCCGGCGATCGATCAGCAGAGTTTGATCCTTGAGATGGCGACCCGTAGCCAGTACTAGACTGTAATATTCACGAACCGCATTGCCGTTTTCAAAGTCAGGTTGAAAAGGTCTGGATGGAACCTGCACACCATCGACGTACAATGCTATAAATTCCGCGTTATAATGTTTAAAGTTAAAGGTGTTCTTGTTGTAAACCCCGGTAAATGCATCATTATCCACGAGACCTATAATAACCTGTTTTGGGAGCTGTCCTAGAAACAGATTTTCCTGGTTCATCACCCGTGTCCCTGCGGGGATACTGTGGACTTTCATATAGACTCTTTCGATCGGGTACTTGGCGTTTGCCGTCACTAACGCCAGCGCGTGTCCTAGTTTAACCGCCGGGGAGACGGACACTTATTTCACAAACAGCGAGGCCGATAATATGGTCAGTTTATATTTTTCCGTATCAGGGGTCATCAGACAAAAAGCACTTTTACTACGGATCATTTTAATTTTAATGTCTACCCCGTTGAGCATGAGTTTTTCTTGGAAAAATATGTCTGCATGGATATGCCCCATTAGCTCAAAGGTCCTCCCTTCTGTTGAAGAGGCCGATCTTTTTTGCAAACCCTTATTGAGTCCCTCTGGATCCTTGTCGTCCATAGCTTCCGGGATGTCTTTGAAGAGAAGGCCGGGGCTGAACTGTTTGCTTAGGGTCTCCTCACTATAATTAAGGATACACTCCATCATGACTCTATAGGGGTAAGTATTGCTGCTTTGACTAATGAGCCGATCTCCCAGGGTCACATCCACCTGTGAAAACATGGTGGCCACCGGGTAATTGATTAATTGATGACCCCAGCGTTGGCCGTCTTCTCGATTGCATCGCCATCCTAATCAGTCACTTTACAGTTCATTAAAATAAATGTGTTATTCAAATCAATATAATCCTCGCCATTGCCAGCTATAAAAAACTCCAGAGGGGCCGTGTCTGAAATTGCAGAAAGAGGGGGAATCTCTACATATATGATCTTATCTATACTCGTTTGAGTGTATGGAACTGTAAACAGATCCAGTTCTGATTTGACGCATTCTTCCGATAGACTGTTGACAAAAGACATGTTTAAAAGATGTATCCTGAGGCTCTATTTTTCTTTCTTTGAGACTTTCTTTTTGCAGGTTTTTTCTTGTGCTGCTTCCTTCTCCGAGTGTTTCCACGATATGTTGGAGAATGAGAGATTCTTCGTTTTTTGTTAGCCACGGATCTTCGTCGCCCTGGTGGACACATGCTGTTTCTTCTTTTACCCCCCCTCCTCGCCATTACCATGAGACCCGAACCCTCCTGATGCTCATGGCTAGCTGCCCGGTTCATAACATTGGTGAACACGTCACTAACAATATTTTTAGCCGCTGATTTCAAGTGGGGTCTGGCTATAGCAAAGCCTCTCTTAAGCAGGGGTACGGCCATTCTAAAGAGACCATGAAAGAGTCCTCCTAGACCGGCGCCATACATTGTGGGGGCTCCTACAAAACCGGGCAAGCCGTTCCCGGCTTGCATCTTGTAATAATCCACATAGGCGCTAGGATCTACATAACCCCTCGAGGTAGCCATTTTAATAATGTACAAACTGTTTCAGGGGTCGAAAATGTAGTTTGACAATAACTTTACTGAAGCGGAAGGGTACGTTGATATTCTGATCCGATTTTACTTCGATCGTGATGTTGTCAAATTGGGTCTTTGAGACTGGTACGTAGTGTGGCTTGTCATAAGTTATTGTGACCATGTCATTGCTTTTACCTTTAATAAGTACATTTCTCAAAAGGGGGACATAACTATCCCCGACCCTCTGGTGGGTTATGATATCCGTATACACATAAAGAGTGTAAAAGCCGCCCCACCACTTCTGAGAACCTGCTCTCTGTGTCAGAATAGATCCCAAATATACGCCCCAGTTGGCCGCTGGTTTGAATGCTAATACCTGGTTTTGACACCTTGTACACTCTGTTTTTAATAGGGTTGTAATATAGCTTGATGTTGGGGGTGCCTTCTGAGAACTGTTTATGCATCTCATCTAATATTTTATCCACATTGTCATAATAACCTCCTTGTATCGTGAATGTCCATTGACTCTTTTTAACATCATCAAAAATGGCGAAGGTGGCATCCTTATCTTGTAAAACAGCCCAAGTGTAAGGATACTGTATTTCCGCCAACCCCACTTCCCACGACCCCCTTAGATCTATAGATTTTCCAAATTGTACCGTGTAACTGGATATTTCATTTTTAGGGTATATATCGAGAGAGGCGTTACTGGGTAGAGTCACGTAGAAGCCTCCTGATTCCATCTTGAGTATCGAAAGTAATGCCCACAACACACCCGCGGGCAAGTTGTTATAAGGATTGAATATCGCAAACCTGTTGTTCCGGGACCCAACTATTGAACTTTTCAGGCCATCCAAGCCATTTCATCAACACATATTTTTTCCGGTTCTGGGTTTTTTCAGCTAATATCTTTTCAACTCTGTATACACTGTCTTTACCCACAATAATTTTTTGTAACTCGGCTTCGTAAAACGTTCCTTCTATATCCTCCCCGTCATAGTCTTTTAACCGGTACACGGGTGGGTCTCTAGCCAACTGTTCGGTAACTGTAAAATATTCGTCAGAAAATGTTTCTTCATAACCTTTGGCAAAAGTACTCCTTAGCTTTGAAACGCGAACCACATCACCGATGTTGAACTTATAAGTAGTTTTTCCCTTCTTAATAAATGGTCCGTATAATTTTTTATAGACCTTAAAAGAATTACTTTGATCAACATCTTTAGGCTTCATTTTAATACTGGTGTGATACCCTTGGTTGTAAGCATCGATAAAATCCTGAACTTTATCAAAATACTTGAACGTGTTGACCGCTGTAAAATATCTCCACATTTTGGTCTTTATGGTGCGGTTAAACCTCTCCACTACCGATGCCCTAAGCTCATTACCGGTGGTGAAATGATGTATTTTGTGTCTCTTCAGTAGATTCTGAAATTCTCTGTTGAGAAACTCTTTTCCTTTATCAGTCTGCAGTTTTTTAGGACATCGACCCTGGGACAATATATCCTCAAAGGCCCTTGTCACCGCCCGACCTGTTTTATTATGTAGAATGCGAGCCCAGGCATATTTTGATAACACATCGATACACATCAACATCAATTTGTGACCATTGTTATGTTTTGATAAATTTGACATATCGACTAGATCCATTTGCCATTGTGAGTCTATGTCAGTTGCATATACGCGGTTTCTTTTAAAGTTAATCCTGAGAGGTTTATGTAAGGTATAGGCGTCTTGTTCCCGTAACCATTCTGAAACAACCACATCATTAACCTTCACTCCGGCCTCAGCGAGTCCTCTTTGAAAACCCTTCTTACCCGCCAAACCCCCAATCTTGGCTGGGTTGTAGTATAGTTCCTGCATTTGGGGAGCTTGCCGAGTCATTCTGTCAAATAACCACACAGACCCACACTATGCGCAAAGTTTTTATACAAGGTTTTTTATTCAACTTCAGGAGAGCAGATACCCCTTTTTAGACATTTGAGAAAAGTATAACATACACAACAATTTTTTCTACGGTCCAGACAAAAAGAAATCAGATGATTGGTTACTTGATCTATATCAACAAATATACCTGTTTCTTTATCTTGTAGGCACACACCTCAGTTACATATGTAAATAAAACAACAATATGACCTATTTTAAAAGTAAACAGAGGTGTATTAAACATGCTCAGTAAAAGGTCATACAGATGTTGATGAAATGGCCTAATATCATTCTTGGCCCCCTTGAGCGCTTCATCCCAGTGTTCGTACCCCCCGGTCTTTGTTACAGCAGCCATTAACTTTTCCAGGTTTGAAAGTTGATCCTCATCGATGGTTAAATCTGTAGAGAAAAGGCTCGCGTTGGCTACTTTTCTGTCAAGCACATGGTGTAATAGCGCTCTCAGGTTAGCTGCAGAGTGTTGATGACAGAACCAGTTGCAGAAGCAGTCCAGGGTCTGAGGTCTTGGAGAGTAACCGCAGTCAAAGGGTTCCAGAGTGTATACAAAATCTGGGGAATAGAACCAGGGGTGATCCCGGGTTTGAAGAGGCCTGTAGAGCCTGTCGACGTCCGCAGCTTTCAGGTAAGACATTCTCTTTAATTTTAAACCATGATTGAATTGTTGCGCCTTTTATCCTATCTCTTCACTACGTCACGACACACCGCCCTCTTAGAAGAGAGTAGCCCCTGAGCCGTCAGACCCCCCTCCAAAACCCCACACGTCGTCTGTTTTATCATCGTCGTCGTCATTCAAGGGGGATATATAATCCATAATCCAGCATATTCTCCTTCTAACCAAATCCAGTTGCGAACATTTGGTCAAGATGTCAAAACCATCATTTATACAGTTTATGACCTCTTTCAAGAACGGCCAGTCCACGGCGTCAAACATAATTTCAGTAACCTGTTTTTCTGGATCCTCCACACCCCCTTCAATAGGGTTTGTAATCAGGGTACTGCTAAACAAAACCTTACGATCTGTAGTTAGAGATAGACTCTTCACCACTCTACCGTAGTTCTGCAAGCTTTCCCATTCACACCTTTCAAAACCCTGAGTCGGAGACTCCATTTCGCATTCTCTTGGACCCTCTTGCAAGCCTTCTAGAGTCTTATCCACAAGCCCCAGATCTCTCCAGGCCATCACCTTCAACCAGTCCTCATAAGAGTATTCAATTACCGTCTCAAAAGGTTCCAACGTACCCTCCTTCTCTCCCAAAGCAAAAAGCTCCACTCCAACATAGCTGGGATCCCTTTTAAAGCGGTAACCCCGTCGAGCCCCCCAGAACAACACCCAGGAGCGTTCAATCTTCAAATTGGTGAGTACAGGAACCCTTGCCCGGGATTGTTTCTTGCGGGGTTTCATGTTGATGTCGCTGGACATGTTGAAGAAGCGGGATGTTTCTGATGCTGAGAATTAAAGAGGTATTGCCTAAAAGCAGCGCGGGTTCTTAAATAGAGAGGAGAGTTTCGGGGCGTTGCCTTCAGAGGGGTGGGGGTATTTATGGGTGGCCTTGATGTTCAGGGTTTTATGGGTGTACACTTTCTGACGGATATGACGTAGGAATAATTAAGGAAATAACTCTACCTAAAATCACGCCCCCCAATTATGACGTAGGAATATTAATAAGCTTAGGGCATACGTCATAACAAAATAGGCCGCGCCCAAAAAACCCTACTATCTACTCTTATGTAGTTGAAGGCGCAGTATAGCTCTGATAGTCTGGTGGTGACGGAAGACCACCAGCCGTTTGAACAAGCCATTCAGCATCACCTTGTTGGGCTAAGTGCAGGCACTGTCAGAGCGCAGGGCGTCCTGCCTTTGAAAGAGTTTCCGAAGTGTCCTGATGTGCCCTTTAGCAATGCCAAACAGGTCTGTGAAAATGGCATCCTTTCGCGGCACTTCAGACGCCATCTCACAGTCTAGCCGACCTGAAATGCCTGAGCCCGTTTTACCAGCAGGCTTCAACGGTAACCGTTTGAAGCAAGACGTGGCGGTGTCAGTTTCCGTAGTGTAGCGGTTATCACGTTCGCCTAACACGCGAAAGGTCCCCGGTTCGAAACCGGGCGGAAACAGCCTGCTGTGGGCCGGCCCTTTTCGTCCTGTTTGCCCTCGTGGTTCCCCGGAGGCGGTGGGTAGCTTTTCTTCATTGGAGTGCCCGAAATCGGTGCTCTCAGAGCGTCCGTCCGTCGACAGGTTGAAATTGTAAACGCTGGTGTAGCCACTTTTAATTAAAATCTGATGATGATGATGATGATGATGTTGTTGTTGTTGTTCTTGTTGTCATCGTGGTCGCCGTCATTATTATTGTTAAAGTAAAGCAGTAGTTAGATTTGTTGCTACCGTAAGGTGTAGAAGGCACAATAGCTCTGTGATTGTCTGATGGTGGCACAAGACGAGCAGCAGCTGTTTGAACAAGCCATTGAGCATCACCTTGTTGGGGTAAGTGTAAGTCTTGTCATAGCTCAGGGCATTCTTCCTTTAAAAGAGTTTCCAAAGTGTCCTGATGTGCCCTTGAGCAATGCAATATAGGTCAGTGAAAATAGAAACCTTTATCTCACAGGCAGGCCCACGGGAAACGCCTGTGCGCGTTTTACCAGCCTGCTTCGATGGGAGCCAATCGAAACCCCAGGACAGGTTGGTTTCTGTAGTGTAGTGGCTATCATGTTCGCCTCACACGCGAGAAGTCCCTGGTTCGAAACTGGGCGGAAACAACCCGCGGTGCACGCGTGCCAGTGCCGTGTTACCCGTCCTCATCTCTCTGCCCCATGGCCGGCCGTCGTTTTCTCTTCCTCGGAGTGGCAAGAAATCCTGACCTTGAGAACAAATGATCGCAGAAGGGTAGCTTTGCGAGGCGCTGGAACTGACACTTTTAAAATCGATACATGTCGTTGCTGTTGCAATACGACCGTAGCAGGATCGGTGACATTGCTGTTACTCTTATGTAGTTGAAGGCGCAAAATAGCTCTGATAGTCTGGTGGTGACGGAAGACCACCAGCCGTTTGAACAAGCCATTCAGCATCACCTTGTTGGGCTAAGTGCAGGCACTGTCTGATCGCAGGGCGTCCTGCCTTTGAAAGAGTTTCCGAAGTATCCCGAAATCGGTGCACTCAGAGCGTCCGTCCGTCGACAGGTTGAAATTGTAAACGCTGGTGTAGCCACTTTTAATTAAAATCTGATGATGATGATGATGATGTTGTTGTTGTTCTTGTTGATGTTGTTGTTGTTGTTGTTGTTCTTGTTGTCGTCGTAGTCGCCGTCATTATTAATGTTAAAGTAAAGCAGTAGTTAGATTTGTTGCTACCGTAAGGTGCAGAAGGCACAATAGCTCTGTGATTGTCTGATGGTGGCACAAGACGAGCAGCAGCTGTTTGAACAAGCCATTGAGCATCACCTTGTTGGGGTAAGTGTAAGTCTTGTCATTGCTCAGGGCGTTCTTCCTTTGAAAGAGTTTCCAAAGTGTCCTGATGTGCCCTTGAGCAATGCAAAATAGGTCAGTGAAAATAGAAACCTTTATCTCACAGGCTGGCCCACGGGAAACGCCTGTGTGCGTTTTACCAGCCGGCTTCGATAGGAGTTATTCGAAACACCAGGACGGGTTGGTTTCCGTAGTGTAGTGGCTATCACGTTCGCCTAACGCACGAAAGGTCCCCGGTTTGAAACCGGGCGGAAAGAGCCTGCTGTGGGCCGGCCCTTTTCGTCCTGCTTGCCCTCGTGGTTCCCCAGAGGCGGTAGGTGGCTTTTCTTCATTGGAGTTCCCGAAATTGTTGGACTCAGAGCGTCCGTCCGTCGACAGGTTGAAATTGTAAACGCTGGTGTAGCCACTTTTAATTAAAATCTGATGATGATGTTATTGTTCTTGTTGTTGTTGTTGTTGTTCTTGTTTTTCTTTTTGTCGTCGTGGTCGCCGTCATTATTATTGTTAAAGTAAAGCTACCGTAAGGTGTAGAAGGCACAATAGCTCTGTGATTGTCTGATGGTGGCACAAGACGAGCAGCAGCTGTTTGAACAAGCCATTGAGCATCACCTTGTTGGGGTAAGTGTAAGTCTTGTCATAGCTCAGGGCGTTCTTCCTTTGAAAGAGTTTCCAAAGTGTCCTGATGTGTCCTTGAGCAATGCAAAATAGGTCAGTGAAAATACACTCACCTAAAGGATTATTAGGAACACCATACTAATACTATGTTTGACACCCTTTCGCCTTCAGAACTGACTTAATTCTACGTGGCATTGATTCAACAAGGTGCTGAAAGCATTCTTTAGAAATGTTGGCCCAAATTGATAGGATAGCATCTTGCAGTTGATGGAGATTTGTGGGATGCACATCCAGGGCACGAAGCTCCCGTTCCACCACATCCCAAAGATGCTCTATTGGGTTGAGATCTGGTGACTGTGGGGGCCAGTTTAGTACAGTGAACTCATTGTCATGTTCAAGAAACCAATTTGAAATGATTCAACCTTTGTGACATGGTGCATTATCCTGCTGGAAGTAGCCATCAGAGGATGGGTACATGGTGGTCATAAAGGGATGGACATGGTCAGAAACAATGCTCAGGTAGGCCGTGGCATTTAAACGATGCCCAATTGGCACTAAGGAGCCTAAAGTGTGCCAAGAAAACATCCCCCACACCATTACACCACCACCACCAGCCTGCACAGTGGTAACAAGGCATGATGGATCCATGTTCTCATTCTGTTTACGTCAAATTCTGACTCTACCATCTGAATGTCTCAACAGAAATCGAGACTCATCAGACCAGGCAACAACTGTCCAATTTTGGTGAGTTTGTGCAAATTGTAGCCTCTTTTTCCTATTTGTAGTGGAGATGAGTGGTACCCGGTGGGGTCTTCTGCTGTTGTAGCCCATCCGCCTCAAGGTTGTACGTGTTGTGGCTTCACAAATGCTTTGCTGCATACCTCGGTTGTAACGAGTGGTTATTTCAGTCAAAGTTGCTCTTCTATCAGCTTGAATCAGTCGGCCCATTCTCCTCTGACCTCTAGCATCAACAAGGCATTTTCGCCCACAGGACTGCCGCATACTGGATGTTTTTCCCTTTTCACACCATTCTTTGTAAACCCTAGAAATGGTTGTGCGTGAAAATCCCAGTAACTGAGCAGATTGTGAAATACTCAGACCAGCCCGTCTGGCACCAACAACCATGCCACGCTCAAAATTGCTTAAATCACCTTTCTTTCCCATTCAGACTTTCAGTTTGGAGTTCAGGAGATTGTCTTGACCAGGACCACACCCCTAAATGCATTGAAGCAACTGCCATATGATTGGTTGGTTATTGAACAGGTGTTCCTAATAATCCTTTAGGTGAGTGTAGAAACCTTTATCTCACAGGCTGGCCCACGGGAAACGCCTGTGCGCGTTTTACCAGCCGGCTTCGATGGGAGCCATTCGAAACACCAGGACAGGTCGGTTTCCGTAGTGTAGTGGCTATCACGTTCGCCTCACACGCGAAAGGTCCCTGGTTCGAAACCGGGCGGAAACAACCCGCGGTGCATGCGTGCTAGTGCACACAGTGCTGACCACAAGTGAAGGTCTGAAGACTTTGTACTTGACGACCGCTGTAAATGGTTTCTTGACAGTTGTTGAGCAGAAAGTTATTGATCTTCCGAGGGAAAGGTCTGAAATCCGGGGGGTTTGCATAGGAATCAAAAAATTCACCATGGTGGTCCTCCCTTAGATAAATAGCCAGCCAATGTTCTCCGGGCATATTTTTAGGGTGTGTGTTGATTATGTACATTGCAGGTAAATTCTTGATCTTAAATTTAGGCAGCTGATCGCAGGCGTAGACTCCTTGAAACAGTTTCCGTGAGCCGGCCAGGGCATTCATGATGTGGTTGAGCTCTCTGGTGTTCATTTTAATAATAATCATACGGAACGTTTCTCCTCTGATTCACCTCAATAATGTTGTCAAACACAGCATACACGACCATATTTACAGTGTGTGGTAGAGGCTGCTTGAAACGCATCTCCAAACGCATATTGCCCGTCTTCATCAGTGAAATATGTTGTCCACACTCTTCGTCAGGGGTCAGGTTAAAACCATACAGGGTGTAACCGCTGCAGTATTCCCGGCGATCGATCAGCAGAGTTTGATCCTTGAGATGGCGACCCGTAGCCAGTACTAGACTGTAATATTCACGAACCGCATTGCCGTTTTCAAAGTCAGGTTGAAAAGGTCTGGATGGAACCTGCACACCATCGACGTACAATGCTATAAATTCCGCGTTATAATGTTTAAAGTTAAAGGTGTTCTTGTTGTAAACCCCGGTAAATGCATCATTATCCACGAGACCTATAATAACCTGTTTTGGGAGCTGTCCTAGAAACAGATTTTCCTGGTTCATCACCCGTGTCCCTGCGGGGATACTGTGGACTTTCATATAGACTCTTTCGATCGGGTACTTGGCGTTTGCCGTCACTAACGCCAGCGCGTGTCCTAGTTTAACCGCCGGGGAGACGGACACTTATTTCACAAACAGCGAGGCCGATAATATGGTCAGTTTATATTTTTCCGTATCAGGGGTCATCAGACAAAAAGCACTTTTACTACGGATCATTTTAATTTTAATGTCTACCCCGTTGAGCATGAGTTTTTCTTGGAAAAATATGTCTGCATGGATATGCCCCATTAGCTCAAAGGTCCTCCCTTCTGTTGAAGAGGCCGATCTTTTTTGCAAACCCTTATTGAGTCCCTCTGGATCCTTGTCGTCCATAGCTTCCGGGATGTCTTTGAAGAGAAGGCCGGGGCTGAACTGTTTGCTTAGGGTCTCCTCACTATAATTAAGGATACACTCCATCATGACTCTATAGGGGTAAGTATTGCTGCTTTGACTAATGAGCCGATCTCCCAGGGTCACATCCACCTGTGAAAACATGGTGGCCACCGGGTAATTGATTAATTGATGACCCCAGCGTTGGCCGTCTTCTCGATTGCATCGCCATCCTAATCAGTCACTTTACAGTTCATTAAAATAAATGTGTTATTCAAATCAATATAATCCTCGCCATTGCCAGCTATAAAAAACTCCAGAGGGGCCGTGTCTGAAATTGCAGAAAGAGGGGGAATCTCTACATATATGATCTTATCTATACTCGTTTGAGTGTATGGAACTGTAAACAGATCCAGTTCTGATTTGACGCATTCTTCCGATAGACTGTTGACAAAAGACATGTTTAAAAGATGTATCCTGAGGCTCTATTTTTCTTTCTTTGAGACTTTCTTTTTGCAGGTTTTTTCTTGTGCTGCTTCCTTCTCCGAGTGTTTCCACGATATGTTGGAGAATGAGAGATTCTTCGTTTTTTGTTAGCCACGGATCTTCGTCGCCCTGGTGGACACATGCTGTTTCTTCTTTTACCCCCCCTCCTCGCCATTACCATGAGACCCGAACCCTCCTGATGCTCATGGCTAGCTGCCCGGTTCATAACATTGGTGAACACGTCACTAACAATATTTTTAGCCGCTGATTTCAAGTGGGGTCTGGCTATAGCAAAGCCTCTCTTAAGCAGGGGTACGGCCATTCTAAAGAGACCATGAAAGAGTCCTCCTAGACCGGCGCCATACATTGTGGGGGCTCCTACAAAACCGGGCAAGCCGTTCCCGGCTTGCATCTTGTAATAATCCACATAGGCGCTAGGATCTACATAACCCCTCGAGGTAGCCATTTTAATAATGTACAAACTGTTTCAGGGGTCGAAAATGTAGTTTGACAATAACTTTACTGAAGCGGAAGGGTACGTTGATATTCTGATCCGATTTTACTTCGATCGTGATGTTGTCAAATTGGGTCTTTGAGACTGGTACGTAGTGTGGCTTGTCATAAGTAATTGTGACCATGTCATTGCTTTTACCTTTAATAAGTACATTTCTCAAAAGGGGGACATAACTATCCCCGACCCTCTGGTGGGTTATGATATCCGTATACACATAAAGAGTGTAAAAGCCGCCCCACCACTTCTGAGAACCTGCTCTCTGTGTCAGAATAGATCCCAAATATACGCCCCAGTTGGCCGCTGGTTTGAATGCTAATACCTGGTTTTGACACCTTGTACACTCTGTTTTTAATAGGGTTGTAATATAGCTTGATGTTGGGGGTGCCTTCTGAGAACTGTTTATGCATCTCATCTAATATTTTATCCACATTGTCATAATAACCTCCTTGTATCGTGAATGTCCATTGACTCTTTTTAACATCATCAAAAATGGCGAAGGTGGCATCCTTATCTTGTAAAACAGCCCAAGTGTAAGGATACTGTATTTCCGCCAACCCCACTTCCCACGACCCCCTTAGATCTATAGATTTTCCAAATTGTACCGTGTAACTGGATATTTCATTTTTAGGGTATATATCGAGAGAGGCGTTACTGGGTAGAGTCACGTAGAAGCCTCCTGATTCCATCTTGAGTATCGAAAGTAATGCCCACAACACACCCGCGGGCAAGTTGTTATAAGGATTGAATATCGCAAACCTGTTGTTCCGGGACCCAACTATTGAACTTTTCAGGCCATCCAAGCCATTTCATCAACACATATTTTTTCCGGTTCTGGGTTTTTTCAGCTAATATCTTTTCAACTCTGTATACACTGTCTTTACCCACAATAATTTTTTGTAACTCGGCTTCGTAAAACGTTCCTTCTATATCCTCCCCGTCATAGTCTTTTAACCGGTACACGGGTGGGTCTCTAGCCAACTGTTCGGTAACTGTAAAATATTCGTCAGAAAATGTTTCTTCATAACCTTTGGCAAAAGTACTCCTTAGCTTTGAAACGCGAACCACATCACCGATGTTGAACTTATAAGTAGTTTTTCCCTTCTTAATAAATGGTCCGTATAATTTTTTATAGACCTTAAAAGAATTACTTTGATCAACATCTTTAGGCTTCATTTTAATACTGGTGTGATACCCTTGGTTGTAAGCATCGATAAAATCCTGAACTTTATCAAAATACTTGAACGTGTTGACCGCTGTAAAATATCTCCACATTTTGGTCTTTATGGTGCGGTTAAACCTCTCCACTACCGATGCCCTAAGCTCATTACCGGTGGTGAAATGATGTATTTTGTGTCTCTTCAGTAGATTCTGAAATTCTCTGTTGAGAAACTCTTTTCCTTTATCAGTCTGCAGTTTTTTAGGACATCGACCCTGGGACAATATATCCTCAAAGGCCCTTGTCACCGCCCGACCTGTTTTATTATGTAGAATGCGAGCCCAGGCATATTTTGATAACACATCGATACACATCAACATCAATTTGTGACCATTGTTATGTTTTGATAAATTTGACATATCGACTAGATCCATTTGCCATTGTGAGTCTATGTCAGTTGCATATACGCGGTTTCTTTTAAAGTTAATCCTGAGAGGTTTATGTAAGGTATAGGCGTCTTGTTCCCGTAACCATTCTGAAACAACCACATCATTAACCTTCACTCCGGCCTCAGCGAGTCCTCTTTGAAAACCCTTCTTACCCGCCAAACCCCCAATCTTGGCTGGGTTGTAGTATAGTTCCTGCATTTGGGGAGCTTGCCGAGTCATTCTGCCAAATAACCACACAGACCCACACTATGCGCAAAGTTTTTATACAAGGTTTTTTATTCAACTTCAGGAGAGCAGATACCCCTTTTTAGACATTTGAGAAAAGTATAACATACACAACAATTTTTTCTACGGTCCAGACAAAAAGAAATCAGATGATTGGTTACTTGATCTATATCAACAAATATACCTGTTTCTTTATCTTGTAGGCACACACCTCAGTTACATATGTAAATAAAACAACAATATGACCTATTTTAAAAGTAAACAGAGGTGTATTAAACATGCTCAGTAAAAGGTCATACAGATGTTGATGAAATGGCCTAATATCATTCTTGGCCCCCTTGAGCGCTTCATCCCAGTGTTCGTACCCCCCGGTCTTTGTTACAGCAGCCATTCACTTTTCCAGGTTTGAAAGTTGATCCTCATCGATGGTTAAATCTGTAGAGAAAAGGCTCGCGTTGGCTACTTTTCTGTCAAGCACATGGTGTAATAGCGCTCTCAGGTTAGCTGCAGAGTGTTGATGACAGAACCAGTTGCAGAAGCAGTCCAGAACATTCCCCATGTTCAAAGTCCCTTAGTTCAGGTCAGAGTCTGAATCAGTGGCGTAGATGTCGAATTCTTCGTCGCTGCCCCCAGCTTTAACTTCTTTACGGAAGAAATAAGCTTTTAGCTTGCCAGCGGTTTTTCTACTCGGCTCATCCAGGTCATTGAGCAGCTGCCCAAGTTTCTCTATTATAAACGGCTCCTTTTTCAGCTCCAGCAAAATCTCATCTATGATTTTCTGGACTTGTCCCACAGTGACATGTATGTGGGAGTAAGAGAGCGCCTTGATTAGTGCCGGTTTCAGCCACGGTTTGTTCAGTCTTCTGTAAAACACATTGAAATAGAACAGGAAATAGTAACGGTCTGGTTCAAACAAACAACTGTGTCTCAACTGACTGGGGTGATTCACTTCACACCCCCGACAGACTTCTTTCAGAGCTCGGTCGATGAGAGCACTCAGAATATACACCAGGGTGCTTTTAACCACTCTGCTTACTTGGTCACATACCCCGGGCATAAATCCTGCGTCTTCATCACGCCCCCGGGACAGTCCGATGCTCATTGGGTCGCCTGGTGGTTTGTGGGGTGTTTCTCCATCCATTGGACTGACCCCCTCCTGAGACGCACAGACGGTAGACAGTTCGGCAAAATCGAGGCCCTCCATGAGCTCCAGAGGCTGGGGATCCCCGAGACTCATTTGGACATCCATCGCACCGCATGTTGTTTCGTCCTGAGGGACCGGGGTCTGAGGTCTTGGAGAGTAACCACAGTCAAAGGGTTCCAGAGTGTATACAAAATCTGGGGAATAGAACCAGGGGTGATCCCGGGTTTGAAGAGGCCTGTAGAGCCTGTCGACGTCCGCAGCTTTCGGGTAAGACATTCTCTTTAATTTTAAACCATGAATGAATTGTTGCACCTTTTATCCTATCTCTTCACTACGTCACGACACACCGCCCTCTTAGAAGAGAGTAGCCCCTGAGCCGTCAGACCCCCCTCCAAAACCCCACACGTCGTCTGTCGTAGTTCTGCAAGCTTTCCCATTCACACCTTTCAAAACCCTGAGTCGGAGACTCCATTTCGCATTCTCTTGGACCCTCTTGCAAGCCTTCTAGAGTCTTATCCACAAGCCCCAGATCTCTCCAGGCCATCACCTTCAACCAGTCCTCATAAGAGTATTCAATTACCGTCTCAAAAGGTTCCAACGTACCCTCCTTCTCTCCCAAAGCAAGAAGCTCCACTCCAACATAGCTGGGATCCCTTTTAAAGCGGTAACCCCGTCGAGCCCCCCAGAACAACACCCAGGAGCGTTCAATCTTCAAATTGGTGAGTACAGGAACCCTTGCCCGGGATTGTTTCTTGCGGGGTTTCATGTTGATGTCGCTGGACATGTTGAAGAAGCGGGATGTTTCAGAAGCTGAGAATTGAAGAGGTATTGCCTAAAAGAAGCGCGGGTTCTTAAATAGAGAGGAGAGTTTCGGGGCGTTGCCTTCAGAGGGGTGGGGGTATTTATGGGTGGCCTTGTTGTTCAGGGTTTTATGGGTGTACACTTTCTGACGGATATGACGTAGGAATAATTAAGGAAATAACTCTACCTAAAATCACGCCCCCCAATTATGACGTAGGAATATTAATAAGCTTAGGGCATACGTCATAACAAAATAGGCCGCGCCCAAAAAACCCTACTATCTACTCTTATGTAGTTGAAGGCGCAGTATAGCTCTCATAGTCTGGTGGTGACGGAAGACCTCCAGCCGTTTGAACAAGCCATTCAGCATCACCTTGTTGGGCTAAGTGCAGGCACTGTCAGAGCGCAGGGCGACCTGCCTTTGATAGAGTTTCCTAAGTGTCCCGAAATCGGTGCACTCAGAGCGTCCGTCCGTCGACAGGTTGAAATTGTAAACGCTGGTGTAGCCACTTTTAATTAAAATATGATGATGATGATGATGATGTTGTTGTTCTTGTTCTTGTTCTTGTTGTTGTTGTTGTTCTTGTTTTTCTTGTTGTCGTCGTGGTCGCCGTCATTATTATTGTTAAAGTAAAGCAGTAGTTAGATTTGTAGCTACCGTAAGGTGTAGAAGGCACAATAGCTCTGTGATTGTCTGATGGTGGCACAAGACGAGCAGCAGCTGTTTGAACAAGCCATTGAGCATCACCTTGTTGGGGTAAGTGCAGGCACTGTCAGAGCGCAGGGCGTCCTGCCTTTGAAAGAGTTTCCAAAGTGTCCTGATGTGCCCTTTAGCAATGCAAAATAGGTCAGTGAAAATAGAAACCTTTATCTCACAGGCTGGCCCACGGGAAACGCCTGTGCGCGTTTTATCAGCCTGCTTCGATGGAAGCCATTCGAAACACCAGGACGGGTCGTTTTCCGTAGTGTAGTGGCTATCACGTTTGCCTCACACGCGAAAGGTCCCCGGTTCGAAACCGGGCGGAAACAACCCGCGGTGCACGCGTGCCAGTGCCATGTTACCCGTCGCCTTCTCTCTGCCCCAAGGCCGGCCGTCGTTTTCTCTTCCTCGGAGTGGCAAGAAATCCTGACCTTAAAAACAAACGATCGCAGAAGGGTAGCTTTGCGAGGCGCTGGAACTCACACTTTTAAAATCGATACATGTTGTAGCTGTTACAATACGACCGTAGCAGGATCAGCGACATTGCTGTTACTCTTATGTAGTCGAAGGCGCAGTATAGCTCTGATAGTCTGGTGGTGACGGAAGACCTCCAGCCGTTTGAACAAGCCATTCAGCATCACCTTGTTGGGCTAAGTGCAGGCACTGTCAGAGCGCAGGGCGACCTGCCTTTGATAGAGTTTCCTAAGTGTCCCGAAATCGGTGCACTCAGAGCGTCCGTCCGTCGACAGGTTGAAATTGTAAACGCTGGTGTAGCCACTTTTAATTAAAATATGATGATGATGATGATGATGTTGTTGTTCTTGTTCTTGTTCTTGTTGTTGTTGTTGTTCTTGTTTTTCTTGTTGTCGTCGTGGTCGCCGTCATTATTATTGTTAAAGTAAAGCAGTAGTTAGATTTGTAGCTACCGTAAGGTGTAGAAGGCACAATAGCTCTGTGATTGTCTGATGGTGGCACAAGACGAGCAGCAGCTGTTTGAACAAGCCATTGAGCATCACCTTGTTGGGGTAAGTGTAAGTCTTGTCATAGCTCAGGGCGTTCTTCCTTTGAAAGAGTTTCCAAAGTGTCCTGATGTGCCCTTGAGCAATGCAAAATAGGTCAGTGAAAATAGAAACCTTTATCTCACAGGCTGGCCCACGGGAAACCCCTGTGCGCGTTTTACCAGCCGGCTTCGATGGGAGCCATTTGAAACACCAGGACGGGTCGGTTTCCGTAGTGTAGTGGCTATCACGTGCGCCTCACACGCGAAAGGTCCCTGGTTCGAAACCGGGCGGAAACAACCCGCGGTGCACGCGTGCCAGTGCCGTGTTACCCGTCGCCATCTCTCTGCTCCAAGGCCGGCCGTCGTTTTCTCTTCCTCGGAGTGGCAAGAAATCCTGACCTTGAGAACAAACGATCGCAGAAGGGTAGCTTTGTGAGGCACTGGAACTGACACTTTTAAAATCGATACATGTTGTTGCTGTTACAATACGACCGTAGCAGGATCGGCGACATTGCTGTTACTCTTATCTAGTTGAAGGCGCAGTATAGCTCTGATAGTCTGGTGGTGACGGAAGACCACCAGCCGTTTGAACAAGCCATTCAGCATCACCTTGTTGGGCTAAACGCAGGCACTGTCAGAGCGCAGGTCGTCCTGCCTTTGAAAGAGTTTCCGAAGTGTCCCGAAATCGGTGCACTCAGAGCGTCCGTCCGTCGACAGGTTGAAATTGTAAACGCTGGTGTAGCCACTTTTAATTAAAATCTGATGATGATGATGTTGTTGTTGTTATTCTTGTTGTCGTCGTAGTCGCCGTCATTATTAATGTTAAAGTAAAGCAGTAGTTAGATTTGTTGCTACCGTAAGGTGTAGAAGGCACAATAGCTCTGATAGTCTGGTGGTGAAGGAAGACCACCAGACGTTTGAACAAGCCATTCAGCATCACCTTGTTGGGCTAAGTGCAGGCACTGTCAGAGCGCAGGGCGTCCTGCCTTTAAAAGAGTTTCCGAAGTGTCCTGATGTGCCCTTTAGCAATGCCAAACAGGTTAGTGAAAATGGCATCCTTTCGCCGCACTTCAGACGACATCTCACAGCCTAGCCGACCTGAAACACCTGAGCCCGTTTTACCAGCAGGCTTTAACGGTAACCATTTGAAGCAAGAGGCAGCTGTGTCAGTTTCCGTAGTGTAGCGGTTATCACGTTCGCCTAACGCGCGAAAGGTCCCCGGTTCGAAACCGGGCGGAAACAGCCTACTGTGGGCTGGCCCTTTTCGTCATGCTTGCCCTCGTGGTTCCCCGGAGGCGGTGGGTGTCTTTTCTTCATTGGAGTGCCCGCAATCGATGCACTCAGAGCGTCCGTCCGTCGACAGGTTGAAATTGTAAACGCTGGTGTAGCCACTTTTAATTAAAATCTGATGATGATGATGATGATGATGTTGTTGTTGTTGTTCTTGTTGTTGTTGTTCTTGTTGTCATCGTGGTCGCCGTCATTATTATTGTTAAAGTAAAGCAGTAGTTAGATTTGTTGCTACCGTAAGGTGTAGAAGACAACAGTTGGTATGGCGTGTGATATCAAAACATTCAGAATACTTTTAACCTATATAATTTATAAGCTTTGTAAAATAAACCCAAATATCTCTTTTGCGGGGATAAACGCTGTTCTGAGTAGTTTGTGACTTGTTTAATACCAAACAAAGCATCGCTATTAAAAAAAAAAAAAAATCACTGTAAAAGCGCTAGTTATTTTAGATCTTTATAGTTATTTTCTAGGCTCAGGTTGTTTTTTAGTGCTTATAAAGGCCTGAAATATTCTTAGTGGTTGTTGACTATAGGTCTTGATGCTTAAAAATGTTTTTTTGAGAGACCAAAAGGTTCTAATAAAAGTTTAGAGTAGAGAGGAGAGAGATCGTCTCCATCTTGGTTTCTATTTGAAATTTGATGCAGTGTCATTTTATTGGTTGGTTTTGATATGTTAATTGGTAACAGGGCGGCACAAAGGCCAGACCAGAACAATGCCTTACAAGCAGATCCGGCATGTGGCCATCAGTATAAGTATGAAGGTCTGGTCTTCAGCTCGACAGACTCATACTTACCTTTCGATTTAAGACTAAAGATCAACAATGTCCGGAAACAACATCAGCGATTCGATTTAAACGAGTTTTTAGGCAAGTCTTCAGATTATTTTCATTGACTCAGAGCGTGTTGTGTGCATGTATTGTAAATAAGGCTATAACATCTGTTTTAAGTTCTGTAAAATTATTTTTCAGCCAGTCAACAGGAGTTCATTTCCAACGCTGAGGAGATCATCTGGAACAACGACGGTAAGAATTTTGTGTTTGCGCTCATGGGTTCTTATGCATGGGTGTGTGTGGTTTTGAAGCGGCTCATTAGAGTTATGAAAACGTTTTAATATATATTAATGCCGGTCTCTTTAATTACACAGAAACTATCGAAAGGCCTGTGATTAATGTCTCCGAGGATCGACCAAGAGAAGTGGTTATCCCTAGACAGGCTGTCTGCCGACCGGGTAAGAACTAAACCCCTGTTTGTTTGTATAACGATTCTGTAAGATGTTTGAGTCCAGTTTTGTTAATTTAAAAAAATTATCCTGTCTAACAGTATTAAGAAATGTGGTTCGAGACAACGAAAGGCCTTCCACATCGAGGGCTTGTTTCGTTTTACCTTCGAGAACCGTAACCTTTCAAGAATCTGAAAGGCCGTCAGCCCCGGTATCTGATAGCTGTGAGTATATATCTGCAGCCTGTTAGAGGTTAAAGCTTTTTATAAAGCGGTGTGGTTAAAGGTTAAACATGTCTCTTACCTTCACAGCGGTGCAAAAAGCTAAACCAGCCGAAAAACATAAGAAACGATTATTCTGTGGAGGTAAGTAAGATCTTTCAAACTTTAATGTTTTTAAAAGGGCTTTGTTTGCCCGTTGAGGGCTAATATTTAAGCGATGGGTGACCGTTTCCTGTAGGGCGGGGGGTTCTGGGAAAGATCTTTAGAAGTCCGGACAGGTCTAGGCTTGTTTCTGGGGAACGTGTTTAGAAATGACCGATTGCCGTACCGTCTGGTTAGGAAGTAAAGCCGTCCGAAAGGGTTTAGTAAGTTGTTTGGCTTATCTCCCGCTATTATACTTCTGTTTTAAAGTGGTTGTAGGAAAAGGCTTGAAGGTGTTCATTGTATTTAATATTTAAACAGATCGTGAAAACGTTTGTGAAACAGGAAGTCCCGGGATCAGGAAGCGTTTACACTTGGAAGGTTCGTTTAAAAATGAAATGTTGTTGTGTGTGTGTGTGTTTTATTAACAATATTACAGTTTTTAAAGAAACATTTAAGAAACAGTTTATTTACAGCGGCTTCTCTGTTTTAAATTTATTATCAAGTCCTAATAAATATATTGTCTGTAAATAATAAGGCGTTGTAGTGAATGTCTAAGGCTATTTTCAAAGGTCTAAAAAAGCTAAAGGTTTTGAATGTCCTGGACATGTTGTTTTAAGTTTGATTTCTGTCGCCGTTTAAAGATGTAAATGTAATGTATATTTTTATTCTTCCCAAGACTCTTGGGATAGTCATTCTGTGAATGAGCTATTGATGACAATTACCCCGTCTAAGTGGGATCAAACATCTTCCCCGGTGAGATCACCGAGAGGATCCCCCACGGTGGTCTTGGAGACCCCCCAACATCTACTCAGGCCACAGCCTTCTGGGGGTAATTCAACACCCCAGATTCAGCCCGCCGCATTGTCGGGCGGAACAAATACAGGCATCCAACAACCTCAGGGGTCGCCGTCAGTCAGGGCTGACACACCACCCAACGACGGCCTGGTTTCAACATCGTCCCCCCAGACCCGTTTCTTGGCTACAGAAACGCGGAACAGTACCCCGCGCTTGGCCAGGGTGTCACCGCAAAGGCCTTCTTGGTCTCCGTCCATGAGTATACACTCGCTCCTTGCCTCCTTCGACCGAGATTTACCGGAGCGACCATCCTTTGAAGCTGAGCCAGGCCACCAGCCCCCGGAGCTTCTTCCTGAAGGTCGGCATGAGTTGCTACATACTTTGTTACAAAATCAAAGACTTGTGTTAGTGGGGCAAAACCTGGTGATAGAGAGCCAAAACACCCTTATTAATACCCTTACTAACGAATTGTACCGTATTTAATGTTTTAATAGACACAAAACGCCTTACTATTGTGGGTTGTTGGAAAAATAAAAAATAAATTAAAAAATGTCCTGACTTGGTAAAAGAACTCACAAACTAAAGGATTATGAACAAGCTAGGGCCCCAAAAAGACCTTCCCGAGAGAACATCCCCGGCCCTGTTGTGAACTCCTCTGATGTCCCAATGAACCTGGAACTATTACAAATGATAAATGATTTAAATAACCCCCAATTACCACCGATAGAATGTGAATTAACAGAATTACCGGTGAACCCCGACCTGTTACAGATGGTCAATGATCTAAATAACCACCTCCCACCGGTAGCGCTTATAGAGGTTCACCCCCTAGTTCACCCCGATTTGTTTGAAATGGTGGAGGCTTTGGAGGAGCTACCCCGACCAAATTCTGCCCCTATTATAAATGATTTGAAACAATTAGAACACAGGATGGCGGCAGAAGCAGCCATCACTATAGAGGAGGGTCTTGACATTAACCGGTTGGATATCTTTGAAGGACTTTTACAGGCTTTAAATGAGCCTCCTCAAAAAGGGGGTTTTGTAGATGTCAGCAGTGGGGGTGTTTGGAATTTGGAGGGTTCTGAGACTGATAAGGCTGTGGAGGACATGCTCTGTGAGAATGTAGGGGGTGAAGGCTTTGTTCAAAATGATGATGTGTCCAAGAGTACCAGTGATCCCGTGATTATAGATAGACCGGCCTATAACAATTTTGAAATGATTCAGCGTTTTAATTTTGCAGAACTTTTAAATTGTGACAATTATGCAGAAATATTTGTCAACATATACGAGGCCTTGCAGAAAATGCTTGAACAGGTTGCTGAAAGGGTCAGACCTCGAGATGTTGTACAGTTAGAACTCAGAGGGGATGATTTGTTTAGCAACCTATCTGTAATGCTGAGTGGAGATAATTTAGACATCTGGCTAAAATCGAAGCGTTATTGCAAAGTAACGCAGCCATCATAGCTGATGAAAGTCTGTCTCTGGTAATGAATGTGGTTCGTAACCCTGAGGGTGGGGTGCTTAGAAGACTGTCGAAATGCTTGAAGAACGACATAATTAGGACCAAGCTCAGGCAATTAGTGGTGAGTTCCAGTGGGGACAATAAGCTCTGTTTTGCTTACAGTTTAATAAAATTACTCACCCCCGACATGCCTGAACCCCAAGCTCTGCAAGAGGCTTTAATGCTTCATCAGAGGGCCGGCTTAAACTCTCAACAGATGGTTGCCTTTTCAGACATCACCAAGTTTGAGGAGTTGTTGTCTTTAAAAATTGTTGTGTGGTACCGTTGTGAGGTAAAGGAAGTATTTGTGAAATTTCAGACACATCCTGAAACCCATACACAGACACTGTTTCTCTTCCTAAGTGATAGTCATTACTTTGGAATAAAGAGTTTGACGGCTTTTTTGGGTTGTTCGTATGTTTGTCATTGTTGTTATAAGGCCTTCAATGATAAGCTTAAGCACCGCTGTGACGGTTACTGTAACGTCTGATTCAATCCCCAATGTTGTAAGGGTTTGGCCCCTACCATCCGATGAAAAGATTGCTTAAGGATTTGTCTCTCTGCGTTCTGTTTTTCCGAGCATAAGGTACAGAGGGCCGCTGCTGAGGGGGTTAAAAAACTGAGTTATTGTGATCAAACTAAATATTGCCCGCAGTGTTGCCTCCAGTACCGTTTTCATGAGGTTAAACCACACAAATGTCTGGAGCCGAGATGCAGGATCTGTAATGCTGATTTAACCCCGGGGTCCGAACACCAGTGCTTTATTCAGCCGGTTAAAAAGGAGCCGCCGCACAACCGGTATGTCTTTTTTGCTTTTGAATGCCGGCAAGAAAACGGGGTCCACGTTGCTAATTATATACACTGTATTGACATGTTGGATCGTGAGTGGTCAGCTAGCGGTGAGAGTTGTGTCAGGGAAATCATTACGCGGTATCGCGGTCCAAAATACCTCAATTACACATTTATTGCCCACAATGCTAAGGGTTATGATTCTTACATTTTGATGAAGTATCTGGTGGAAAATGGGGTGACCCCAAAAATAATAGCTCAGGGTAGCAAGATCATGTGTTTCACCGACGAAGCTTTCAACTAACGTTACATAGACTCGTTAAATTTCCTCCCCATTAAATTGAGCGCTTTGCCTAAGGCTCTGGGTTTTGAGGCTCAGAAGAAAGGTTGGTTCTGCCATTTTTTTAATACTAAGGACACTCAAAATTATCGAGGGTCCTACCCGCCCGCCTCTTATTATGGGGTTGATACTATGATGTCTCATGAGAGGGACGAATTCTTTAAATGGTACAATACCGAGAAGAGATGGCCGCTTATTGTAAAAATGATGTGGTGATCCTTAAAGAAGCCTGTGTGCGTTTCTGCGCCGAGGTTATCAACACATCAGGTCTCGACCCTTTGCAAAGTGTGACCATAGCGTCTCTCTGCATGAAAATGTATCGGTCCAATTTCTTGCAGAAAAACACTATAGTGGTCACCACTTCTGACAACTATCGTGCTAGACAAAAGAACTTTTCGACTGTCTCCATACAGTGGCTGGAATACCTGAGTGCCCGGGATAACATCTTCATCAGACATGCTTTAAATCAAGGGAAAGTCAAAATGGGGCCTTACTACTTAGACGGTTTTAGCGACGTGTCCGGGCGGCGTACCGCTTATGAGTTTGCTGGTTGTATTTACCATGGCTGTCCTCAGTGCTTCGACCCAAACACCTTTAACCCCGTAACACAAAAACTCTGCGGTGATATGTACTATGATTTCCAGGAACGAATTGAAACTTTAAAAAACACCTATGGTTTGAACGTGCTGGTGATTTGGGAACACGAGTGGACGACCCTGAAGCAACAGGATGCGGGGGTACAACGGTTTATGGAAACCTTGGACTTTCCTGAACGTCTAGAGCCCCGGGATGCGTTATTTGGGGGTCGTACCAACGCCCTCTGTTTACATTATGAGGTAAAGGAGGGTGAGAGAGTAGATTACTATGATTTCACCAGTCTGTACCCTTATGTCAACAAGACCAAAATGTACCCGGTGGGGCGTCCAACCATTGTTTATCGTGACTTTCTCAAAATCGGACATTTCTTTGGTTTGATCAAAGTCACCATGTACCCTCCTCGTGAGCTGTTCTTACCCGTGTTGCCTTACAGGTGTTCGGGAAAATTGATGTTCCCTCTGTGTAGAACGTGTGTGGAAACTGAAAATCAAACTACCTCTTGTCTGCACAGTGATGAAGAGAGAGCGCTGACGGGTGTCTGGTGTAGCATTGAGCTTGACAAGGCGGTGGAGAAAGGTTACAGAGTCGGTAAGGTGTATGAGGTTTGGCATTTTTCTGAAAAACCTGATACTCTTTTTGCTGATTACATTATGACCCATCTGAAAGGGAAACAGGAGGCATCGGGCTATCCCTCATGGTGTGTTGACTCCGCGGCCAAAGAGCGATACGTTCATCAATATTTTGAAAAGGAAGAGATCCGTCTAGAGCCGGGGAACATAACTGTAAACCCCGCCAAGAGACAAATGTCCAAACTGATTTTAAACAGTCTGTGAGGTAAGTTTGGGGAAAGAAATTACCGTCTAAACACAACCATGATTAAAACCCCTGAACAGTTTATAGAATTTATGTTTTCCAAACAACATGCAGTATCACACTTTCAATTCTTAAATGACCACGTGGCACAGGTCCAGTGGAGGGCCCCTAAAGATTTCCCCACCAAACAGGGGAACGTTAATGTTTTCATAGCGGTTTTTACCACGGCTTACGCCCGGCTTGAACTGTACAACTTAATGGATCAGTTGCAGGAACGCACGCTCTATCATGATACTGACTCTGTAATCTTTGTCACCAGGCCAGGGGATTGGGTCCCTCCCCTCGGGGACTACCTTGGGGAGTTAACGAGCGAACTAGATCCTCAGGACCACATAGTGGAGTTTGTTTCAGGGGGTCCTAAGACTTACGCATACAGAACGGCTGCGGGTAAGACCTGTATGAAAGTTAAGGGTTTCACTCTGAAACATTGTAACAACAAGCTCATTAACATCAAGTCTCTGACGACCCTGGTAGAAAGTTTTGTAACCGAGAAAGACGCGCCTCCTCGTGAGATTATTACAGCCGGAAATCAGATCTATCGCAATAAAAAGGGGTACACGTTGGAAAATAGATCACTAAACAAACGGTTCAGGGTGGTGTACAATAAAAGAGTCTTGAAGACTGATTATACCACTCTGCCTTATGGATATTAGCGGTGGTTTTGATAACAGACTTCAACACCCTTTCTCCTGTATTATAGCCGGTCCCTCCAATTCGGGGAAGAGCTATCTTATAAAGAACATCATAGAAGATGTGGACGCAACCGTGTCCCAAGCTCTTGACAACATAGTGTGGTGTTACTCTTGCTGGCAACCTCTCTACGATGATTTGGCTTCGAAAAAAAATAATCTGAAATTTGTGCAAGGTCTCCCCGCCTCGTTGTGTGACGATGACTTGTTCCCGCCCGGTCAAACTAATCTAGTGATCCTTGATGACCTGATGGAGCAGGCCGGTGACAACAGTGAAGTGGAAAAAGCTTTCACAAAGTACACTCATCATAGGAATTTAAGTATTATTTATTTAGTTCAAAATCTATTTTTTCAAGGTAAAAAAAGCCGCACTATTAATTTAAATGCCAATTATATAATTCTTTTTAAAAACCCCAGAGATAAACTACAGGTCACCGTCTTGGCTCGTCAAATGTACCCTAACCAGACCAAGTTCTTTTTGGAGGCATTTGAGGATGCCACCAAAAAACCCTACGGGTACTTGATTGCGGACTTAAAAACACAAACCCCAGAAGACTTTCGCCTCAGAACAGGTTTGTGCCCGCCCGATTGGCCGGCAGTGTATGTGCTAAAGAAAAGGAAATAAATAAATGTCTGTTCGGATTAAAAGAAATCTGCCGCTTTTGCAAATGTTATTTGAGGGGAGCCCGCGCCATAGGAAAGCTGTGCTGGCAGGGGCCCCCTCGGATTTGATCGAGACCCTGTGTGAAATAGCTTTTAACATCTTACGCGGTAATATACCCCTAACCCCTTCTCAACATTCTAAACTCAAAAAACAAAAAGCGGTTATCAAGATCATCGCTAATAAGAAGTATTCTATTAAAAGAAAAAGAAAGAAGATTAATCAAACCGGGGGTTTTATAGGACCGCTGTTGAGCATAGCCGTGCCTTTCCTAACCAGTCTTCTAGCTTCCAGAGTGGGTTAATAATGGAATATGCTCAGAAAATGTTTTTGATCCCTCAGGAGCAGCTTGAGAAACTGAGAAAAAATGTTGTCGGGCCAGAGCCCATTAGACAAACGGCCGAAAACAACCTGGACTCTGAAATGAAAGCTATACAGGCCAGGGCCGATTTAAATCAGTATTCCAAAGCCCAGTTGTATACCAACACGTTACAGCGCTACCTCCGTCTGGTTAGACAGGGTGAAAAAGATCAAAACATTTTAACTTTAACGGTGACCGAACCTGTTGAGAGTTCAGAGGGAGATGTTGTAACGGATGTTTTGAGAAACATGCCGGCCAGAAGCAAAAGACATGCAGAATATATCCTGCACAAAATGGTTCAGAAACCGCGGGTAACGGCTTGGAATGAACAGGGTGAATTTGTTTTTAAAGGACAACTGATCAAAGGTTCACACATGTTTGATTTGTTGAAGAGTGTCACTAGCACTAATAAGGTACCCGATAGTCGCCGACCTGTAGGCTGGAATGCTTTCCTATAGGCGATGGCCTGTCTGAACATGCCCCAATCCACAGTTCCTAACCAGGAAACGCGACAAAAAATCCGTCTGTGTAAAGAGGTGGAGCCTGATCTGACTCCGATATCTCATTACTCTGACCGTGCTGAGCGACCATCCTCAGGATCTATCCATCGTTGGGAAGCTTATTAATCTCATGTTTTTATTTGTCTCCCCTGTAAATAATGACCCGACAAACAATTTTTTATTTTATTTTTTTTATTTTCAAATGTTGTACATTTATTTATAACATAACCCCTGCTTTGTATAAGAATTGTGTTGAATAAAAACAAAACTAATGATTAAAAGGCTGTTTTCATTATTTTTTCACCTTAACACGCATGACATCTATTAAAATCCTCACAAGAACACCCCATCTGTATACATGGCTGGCTAGGGTCGTAAGTCATTGTGTTATAAGGGGGGGTCCACAGTGTCCTGACAAACTCTGCCACTTTTTTATCATTTTGGCCTAAATCCTCACTGTACAAGGCCATAATATCGGGGTATGACCTTCCTTTAGATCTATGATATAAGAAAAACACACAGTGTTGACCACAAGTGAAGGTCTGAAGACTTTGTACTTGACGACAGCTGTAAATGCTTTCTTGACAGTTGTTGAGCAGAAAGTTATTGATCTTCCGAGGGAAAGGTCTGAAATCTGGGGGGTTTCCATAGGAATCAAAAAATTCACCACGTTGGTCCTCCCTTAGATAAATAACCAGCCAATGTTCTCCGGGCATATTTTTAGGGTGTGTGTTGATTATGTACATTGCAGGTAAATTCTTGATCTTAAATTTAGGCAGCTGATCGCAGGCGTAGACTCCTTGAAACAGTTTCCGTGAGCCGGCCAGGGCATTCATGATGTGGTTGAGCTCTCTGGTGTTCATTTTAATAATAATCATACAGAACGTTTCTCCTCTGATGCACCTCAATAATGTTGTCAAACACAGCATACACGACCATATTTACAGTGCGTGGTAGAGGCTGCTTGAAACGCATCTCCAAACGCATATTGCCCGTCTTCATCAGTGAAAAATGTTGTCCACACTCTTCGTCAGGGGTCAGGTTGAAACCGTACAGGGTGTAACCGCTGCAGTATTCCCGGCGATCGATCAGCAGAGTTTGATCCTTGAGATGGCGACCCTTAGCCAGTACTAGACTGTAATATTCACGAACCGCATTGCCGTTTTCAAAGTCAGGTTGAAAAGGTCTGGATGGAACCTGCACACCATCGACGTACAATACTATAAATTCCACGTTATAATGTTTAAAGTTAAAGGGGTTCTTGTTGTAAACCCCGGTAAATGCATCATTATCCACGAGACCTATAATAACCTGTTTTGGGAGCTGTCCTAGAAACAGATTTTCCTGGTTCATCACCCGTGTCCCTGCGGGGATACTGTGGACTTTCATATAGACTCTTTCGATCGGGTACTTAACGCCTGCGCGTGTCCTAGTTTAACCGCCGGGGAGACGGACACTTTTTTCACAAACAGCGAGGCCGATAATATGCTCAGTTTATATTTTTCAGTATCAGGGGTCATCAGACAAAAAGCACTTTTACTACGGATCATTTTAATTTTTATGTCTACCCCGTTGAGCATGAGTTTTTCTTGGAAAAATATGTCTGCATGGATATGCCCCATTAGCTCAAAGGTCCTCCCTTCTGTTGAAGAGGCCGTTCTTTTTTGCAAACCCTTATTGAGTCCCTCTGGATCCTTGTCGTCCATAGCTTCCGGGATGTCTTTGAAGAAAAGGCCGGGGCTGTACTGTTTGCTTAGGGTCTCCTCACTATAATTAAGTTTACACTCCATCATGGCTCTATAGGGGTAAGTATTGCTGCTTTGACTAATGAGCCGATCTCCCAGGGTCACATCCACCTGTGAAAACATGGTGGCCACCGGGTAATTGATGACCCCAGCGTTGGTCGTCTTCTCGATTGCATCGCCATCCTAATCAGTCACTTTTCAGTTCATTAAAATAAATGTGTTATTCAAATCAATATAATCCTCGCCATTGCCAGCTATAAAAAACTCCAGAGGGGCCGTGTCTGAAATTGCAGAAAGAGGGGGAATCTCTACATATATGATCTTATCTATACTCGTTTGAGTGTATGGAACTGTAAACAGATCCAGTTCTGATTTGACGCATTCTTCCGATAGACTGTGGACAAAAGACATGTTTAAAAGATGTATCCTGAGGCTCTATTTTTCTTTCTTTGAGACTTTCTTTTTGCAGGTTTTTTCTTGTGCTGCTTCCTTCTCCGAGTGTTTCCACAATATGTTGGAGAATGAGAGATTCTTCGTTTTTTGTTAGCCACAGATCATCGTCGCCCTGGTGGACACATGCTGTTTCTTCTTTTACCCCCCCTCCTCGCCATTACCATGAGACCCGAACCCTCCTGATGCTCATGGCTAGCTGCTCGGTACATAACATTGGTGAACACGTCACTAACAATATTTTTAGCCGCTGATTTCAAGTGGGGTCTGGCTATAGCAAAGCCTCTCTTAAGCAGGGGTACGGCCATTCTAAAGAGACCACGAAAGAGTCCTCCTAGACCGGCGCCATACATTGTGGGGGCTCCTACAAAACCGGGCAAGCCGTTCCATCTTGCATCTTGTAATAATCCACATAGGCGCTAGGATCTACATAACCCCTCGAGGTAGCCATTTTAATAATGTACACACTGTTTCAGGGGTCGAAAATGTAGTTTGACATTAACTTTACCGAAGCGGAAGGGTACGTTGATATTCTGATCCGATTTTACTTCGATCGTGATGTTGTCAAAGTGGGTCTTTGAGACTGGTACGTAGTGTGGCTTGTCATAAGTAATTGTGACCATGTCATTGCTTTTACCTTTAATAAGTACATTTCTCAAAAGGGGGACATAACTATCCCCGACCCTCTGGTGGGTTATGATATCCGTATACACATAAAGAGTGTAAAAGCCGCCCCACCACTTCTGAGAACCTGCTCTCTGTGTCAGAATAGAACCCTAATATACGCCCCAGTTGGCCGCTGGTTTGAATGCTAATACCTGGTTTTGACACCTTGTACACTCTGTTTTTAATAGGGTTGTAATATAGCTTGATGTTGGGGGTGCCTTCTGAGAACTGTTTATGAATCTCATCTAATATTTTATCCACATTGTCATAATAACCTCCTTGTATCGTGAATATCCATTGATTTTAACATCATCAAAAATGGCGAAGGTGGCATCCTTATCTTGTAAAACAGCCCAAGTGTAAGGATACTGTATTTCCGCCAACCCCACTTCCCACGACCCCCTTAGATCTATAGATTTTCCAAATTGTACCGTGTAACTGGATATTTCATTTTTAGGGTATATATCGAGAGAGGCGTTACTGGGTAGAGTCACGTAGAAGCCTCCTGATTCCATCTTGAGTACCGAAAGTAATGCCCCCATCACACCCGCGGGCATGTTGTTATAAGGATTGAATATCGCAAACCTGTTGTTCCGGGACCCAACTATTGAACTTTTCAGGCCATCCAAGCCATTTCACCAACACATATTTTTTCCGGTTCTGGGTTTTTTCAGCTAATATCTTTTCAACTCTGTATACACTGTCTTTACCCACAATCATTTTTTGTAACTCGGCTTCGTAAAACGTTCCTTCTATATCCTCCCCGTCATAGTCTTTTAACCGGTACATGGGGGGGTCTCTAGCCAACTGTTCGGTAACTGTAAAATATTCGTCAGAAAATGTTTGTTCATAACCTTTGGCAAAAGTACTCCTTAGCTTTGAAACGCGAACCACATCACCGATGTTGAACTTATAAGTAGTTTTTCCCTTCTTAATAAATGGTCCGTATAATTCTTTATAGACCTTAAAAGAATTACTTTGATCAACATCTATCGGCTTCATTTTAATACTGGTGTGATACCCTTGGTTGTTAGCATCAATAAAATCCTGAACTTTATCAAAATACTTGAACGTGTTGACCGCTGTAAAATATCTCCAGATTTTGGTCTTCATGGTGCGGTTAAACCTCTCCACTACCGATGCCTTAAGCTCATTACCGGTGGTGAAATGATGTATTTTGTGTCTCTTCAGTAGATTCTGAAATTCTCTGTTGAGAAACTCTTTTCCTTTATCAGTCTGCAGTTTTTTAGGACATCGACCCTGGGACAATATATCCTCAAAGGCCCTTGTCACCGCCCGACCTGTTTTTTTATGTAGAATGCGAGCCCAGGCATATTTTGATAACACATCGATACACATCAACATCAATTTGTGACCATTGTTATGTTTTGATAAATTTGACATATCGACTAGATCCATTTGCCATTGTGAGTCTATGTCAGTTGCATATACGCGGTTTCTTTTAAAGTTAATCCTGAGAGGTTTATGTAAGGTATAGGCGTCTTGTTCCCGTAACCATTCTGAAACAACCACATCATTAACCTTCACTCCGGCCTCAGCGAGTCCTCTTTGAAAACCCTTCTTACCCGCCAAACCCCCAATCTTGGCTGGGTTGTAGTATAGTTCCTGCATTTGGGGAGCTTGCCGAGTCATTCTGTCAAATAACCAAACAGACCCACACTATGCGCAAAGTTTTTATACAAGGTTTTTTATTCAACTTCAGGAGAGCAGATACCCCTTTTTAGACATTTGAGAAAAGTATAACATACACAACAATTTTTTCTACGGTCCAGACAAAAAGAAATCAGATGATTGGTTACTTGATCTATATCAACAAATATACCTGTTTCTTTATCTTGTAGGCACACACCTCAGTTACATATGTAAATAAAACAACAATATGACCTATTTTAAAAGTAAACAGAGGTGTATTAAACATGCTCAGCAAAAGGTCATACAGATGTTGATGAAATGGCCTAATATCATTCTTGGCCCCCTTGAGCGCTTCATCCCAGTGTTCGTACCCCCCGGTCTTTGTTACAGCAGCCATTCACTTTTCCAGGTTTGAAAGTTGATCCTCATCGATGGTTAAATCTGTAGAGAAAAGGCTCGCGTTGGCTACTTTTCTGTCAAGCACATGGTGTAATAGCGCTCTCAGGTTAGCTGCAGAGTGTTGATGACAGAACCAGTTGCAGAAGCAGTCCAGAACATTCCCCATGTTCAAAGTCCCTTAGTTCAGGTCAGAGTCTGAATCAGTGGCGTAGATGTCGAATTCCTCGTCGCTGCCCCCAGCTTTAACTTCTTTACGGAAGAAATAAGCTTTTAGCTTGCCAGCGGTTTTTCTACTCGGCTCATCCAGGTCATTGACCAGCTGCCCAAGTTTCTCTATTATAAACGGCTCCTTTTTCAGCTCCAGCAAAATCTCATCTATGATTTTCTGGACTTGTCCCGCAGTGACATGTATGTGGGAGTAAGACAGCGCCTTGATTAGTGCCGGTTTCAGCCACGGTTTGTTCAGTCTTCTGTAAAACACGTTGAAATAGAACAGGAAATAGTAACGGTCTGGTTCAAACAAACAACTGTGTCTCAACTGACTGGGGTGATTCACTTCACACCCCCGACAGACTTCTTTCAGAGCTCGGTCGATGAGAGCACTCAGAATATACACCAGGGTGCTTTTAACCACTCTGCTTACTTGGTCACATACCCCGGGCATAAATCCTGCGTCTTCATCACGCCCCTGGGACAGTCCGATGCTCCTTGGGTCGCCTGGTGGTTTGTGGGGTGTTTCTACATCCATTGGACTGACCCCCTCCTGAGACGCACAGACGGTAGACAGTTCGGCAAAATCGAGGCCCTCCATGAGCTCCAGAGGCTGGGGATCCCCGAGACTCATTTGGACATCCATCGCACCGCATGTTGTTTCGTCCTGAGGGACCGGGGTCTGAGGTCTTGGAGGGTAACCGCAGTCAGAGGGTTCCAGAGTGTATACAAAATCTGGGGAATAGAACCAGGGGTGATCCCGGGTTTGAAGAGGCCTGTAGAGCCTGTCGACGTCCGCAGCTTTAGGGTAAGACATTCTCTTTAATTTTAAACCATGAATGAATTGTTGCGCCTTTTATCCTATCTCTTCACTACGTCACGACACACCGCCCTCTTAGAAGAGAGTAGCCCCTGAGCCGTCAGACCCCCCTCCAAAACCCCACACGTCGTCGGTTTTATCATCGTCGTCGTCATTCAAGGGGGATATATAATCCATAATCCAGCATATTCTCCTTCTAACCAAATCCAGTTGCGAACATTTGGTCAAGATGTCAAAACCATCATTTATACAGTTTATGACCTCTTTCAAGAACGGCCAGTCCACGGCGTCAAACATAATTTCAGTAACCTGTTTTTCTGGATCCTCCACACCCCCTTCAATAGGGTTTGTAATCAGGGTACTGCTAAACAAAACCTTACGATCTGTAGTTTGAGATAGACTCTTCACCACTCTACCGTAGTTCTGCAAGCTTTCCCATTCACACCTTTCAAAACCCTGAGTCGGAGACTCCATTTCGCATTCTCTTGGACCCTCTTGCAAGCCTTCTAGAGTCTTATCCACAAGCCCCAGATCTCTCCAGGCCATCACCTTCAACCAGTCCTCATAAGAGTATTCAATTACCGTCTCAAAAGGTTCCAACGTACCCTCCTTCTCTCCCAAAGCAAAAAGCTCCACTCCAACATAGCTGGGATCCCTTTTAAAGCGCAGGGAGACCTGCCTTTGAAAGAGTTTCCAAAGTGTCCTGATGTGCCCTTTAGCAATGCCAAACAGGTCTGTGAAAATGGCATCCTTTCGCAGCACTTCAGACGCCATCTCACAGTCTAGCCGACCTGAAATGCGTGAGCCCGTTTTACGAGCAGGCTTCAACGGTAATCGTTTGAAGCAAGACGTGGCGGTGTCAGTTTCCGTAGTGTAGCGGTTATCACGTTTGCCTAACGTGCGAAAGGTCCCCCGATAGAAATCAGGCGGAAACAGCCTGCTGTGGGCCGGTCCGTTTCGTCCTGCTTGCCCTCGTGGTTCCCCGGAGGCGGTGGGTGGTTTTTCTTCATTGGAGTGCCCGAAATCGGTGCACTCAGAGCGTCCGTCCGTCGACAGGTTGAAATTGTAAACGCTGGTGTAGCCACTTTTAATTAAAATCTGATGATGTTGATGATGTTGTTGTTGTTGTTGTTGTTGTTGAAGTTGTTCTTGTTGTTCTTGTTGTCGTCGTAGTCACCGTCATTATTAATGTTAAAGTAAAGCAGTAGTTAGATTTGTTGCTATCGTAAGGTGTAGAACGCACAATAGCTCTGTGATTGTCTGATGGTGGCACAAGACGAGCAGCAGCTGTTTGAACAAGCCATTGAGCATCACCTTGTTGGTGTAAGTGTAAGTCTTGTCATAGCTCAGGGCGTTCTTCCTTTGAAAGAGTTTCCAAAGTGTCCTGATGTGCCCTTGAGCAATGATAAATAGGTCAGTGAAAATAGAAACCTTTATCTCACAGGCTGGCCCATGGGAAACGCCTGTGTGCGTTTTACCAGCCGGCTTCGATGGGAGCCATTCGAAACGCCAGGACAGGTCGGTTTCCGTAGTGTAGTGGCTATTACGTTCGCCTCACACGCAAAAATTCCCTGGTTCGAAAACGGCCGGAAACAACCCGAGGTGCACGCGTGCCAGTGCCGTGTTACCCGTCCCCATCTCTCTGCCCCAAGGCTGGCCGTCGTTTTCTCTTCCTCGGAGTGGCAAAAATTCCTGACCTTGAGAACAAACGATCGCAGAAGGGAAGCTTTGCGAGGCGCTGGAACTGACACTTTTAAAATCGATACATGTTGTTGCTGTTACAATACGACCGTAGCAGGATCGGCGACATTGCTGTTACTCTTATGTAGTTGAAGGCGCAGTATAGCTCTGATAGTCTGGTGGTGACGGAAGACCACCAGCCGTTTGAACAAGCCATTCAGCATCACCTTGTTGGGCTAAGTGCAGGCACTGTCAGAGCGCAGGGCGTCCTGCCTTTGAAAGAGTTTCCGAAGTATCCTGATGTGCCCTTTAGCAATGCCAAACAGGTCAGTGAAAATGGCATCCTTTCGCGGCACTACAGACGCCATCTCACAGCCTAGCCGACCTGAAACGCCTGAGCCCGTTTTACCAGCAGGCTCCAACGGTAACCGTTCGAAGCAAGAGGCCACAGTGTCAGTTTCCATAGTGTAGCAGTCATCACGTTTGCCTAACGCGCGAAAGGTCCCCCGTTCGAAACCGGGCGGAAACAGCCTGTTGTGGGCCGGTCCTTTTCATCCTGCTTGCCCTCGTGGTTCCCTGGAGGCAGTGGGTGGCTTTTCTTCATTGGAGTGCCCGAAATCGGTGCACTCAGAGCGTCCGTCCGTCGACAGGATGAAATTGTAAACGCTGGTGTAGCCACTTTTAATTAAAATCTGATGATGATGATGATGATGATGATGTTGTTGTTGTTGTTGTTGTTGTTGTTGTTGTCGTCGTGGTCGCCGTCATTATTATTGTTAAAGTAAAGCAGTAGTTAGATTTGTTGCTACCGTAAGGTGTAGAAGGCACAATAGCTCTGATAGTCTGGTGGTGAAGGAAGACCACCAGCCGTTTGAACAAGCCATTCAGCATCACCTTGTTGGGCTAAGTGCAGGCACTGTCAGAGCGCAGGGCGTCCTGCCTTTGAAAGAGTTTCCAAAGTGTCCTGATGTGCCCTTGAGCAATGCAAAATAGGTCAGTGAAAATAGAAACCTTTATCTCACAGGCTTGCCCACGGGATACGCCTGTGCGCGTTTTACCAGCCTGCTTCGATGGGAGCCATTCGAAACGCCAGGACGGGTCGGTTTCCTTAGTGTAGTGGCTATAACGTTTGCCTCACACGCGAAAGGTCCCTAGTTCGAAACCGGGCAGAAACAACCCGCGGTGCACGCGTGCCAGTGCCGTGTAACCTGTCCCTGTAACGCGGCTGGCCATCGTTTTCTCTTCCTCGGAGTGTCAAGAAATCCTGACCTTGAGAACAAACGATCACAGAAGGGTAGCTTTGCGAGGCGCTGGAACTGACACTTTTAAAATCGATACATGTTGTTGCTGTTACAATATGACCGTAGCAGGATCGGCGACATTGCTGTTACTCTTATGAGTAGATAGTAGGATTTTTTGGGCGCGGCCTATTTTGTTATGACGTATGCCCTAAGCTTATTAATATTCCTACGTCATAATTGGGGGGCGTGATTCTAGGTAGAGTTATTTCCTTAATTATTCCTACGTCATATCCGTCAGAAAGTGTACACCCATAAAACCCTGAACAACAAGGCCGCCCATAACCTGTTGTTCTTGTTGTTCTTGTTGGTCAACTGTAGAGTGTGAATGGGTCGGCTCTTCCTGTAGTGGTTGGGGGTCTTTTTTAAATATACATGTAATGGTTTAGTAAATCTAAACCGTTATAAGATCAACAAGTTCTGTTGTCTGTAATGGTCCCAGGTCTTAACAATGCCAGTTTTGAATAGTGCGTTTATCATATTCACACTGTCTCTGTCTGTCTCTCTCTCTCTCTCTCTCTCGCCCAATCATTTTATAAGATCAACAAGTTCTGTTGTCTGTTATGATCCCAGGTCCTAACAATGCCTGTTTTGCATAGGGTACTTATGTTATCCACACTGTATCTGGCTCTGTCTCTCCCCTCAAATTTAATTAAAAATAAAATTAAAAAAGAGGGTGTGTGTGTGGGTGTTTGTGTGTATAGGTTAATTGTTTTTGTAAAAAAAAAAAAAAAAAAGCTGTGGTTATATTTTATCTCTCACATAATGTGTTCAGTCGTTTTACTTAAATACATTCTAGGGTCTTAAAGCTCATAAGAGTTAGACTTAAGATAAGGATATGCTTTTAAGGTATTTTAGCAGTCTCAATCCCTGATGATAAGGAATCATTTAAAAAATAAAAACAACTGATCACTCAATGCTAAATAGATCACATCACTCAAGGCTAAATCACTCACACCATGGGGGGCGGGGGCGGGGGCGGGGGCGGGGGCGGGAATGGGCTCAGACAACAGTAGGTATGGCGTGTGGTATCAAAACATTCAGAATACTTTTAACCTATATAATTTATAAGCTTTGTAAAATAAACCCAAATATCTCTTTTGCGGGGATAAATGCTGTTCTGAGTAGTTTGTGACTTGTTTAATACCAAACAAAGCATCGCTATAAAAAAAAAAAAAAATCACTGTAAAAGCGCTAGTTATTTTAGATCTTTATAGTTATTTTCTTGGCTCAGGTTGTTTTTTAGTGCTTATAAAGGCCTGAAATATTCTTAGTGGTTGTTGACTACAGGTCTTGATGCTTAAAAATGTTTTTTTGAGAGACCAAAAGGTTCTAATAAAAGTTTAGAGTAGAGAGGAGAGAGATCGTCTCCATCATGGTTTCTATTTGAAATTTGATGCAGTGTCATTTTATTGGTTGGTTTTGATATGTTAATTGGTAACAGGGCGGCACAAAGGCCAGACCAGAACAATGCCTTACAAGCAGATCCGGCATGTGGCCATCATTATAAGTATGAAGGTCTGGTCTTCAGCTCGACAGACTCTTACTGACCTTTCGATTTAAGACTAAAGATCAACAATGTCCGGAAACAACATCAGCGACTTCGATTTAAACGAGTTTTTAGGCAAGTCTTCAGATTATTTTCATTGACTCAGAGCGTGTTGTGTGCATGTATTGTAAATAAGGCTATAACATCTGTTTTAAGTTCTGTAAAATTATTTTTCAGCCAGTCAACAGGAGTTAATTCCCAACGCTGAGGAGATCATCTGGAACAACGACGGTAAGATTTTTGTGTTTGCGCTCATGGGTTCTTATGTATGGGTGTGTGTGGTTTTGAAGCGGCTCATTAGAGTTATGAAAACGTTTTAATATATATTAATGCCGGTCTCTTTAATTACACAGAAACTATCGAAAGGTCTGTGATTAATGTCTCCGAGGATCGACCAAGAGAAGTGGTTGTCCCTAGACAGGCTGTCTGCCGACCGGGTGAGAACTAAACCCCTGTTTGTTTGTATAACGTTTCTGTAAGATGTTTGAGTCCAGTTTTGTTAATTTTAAAAAATTATCCTGTCTAACAGTATTAAGAAACGTGGTTCGAGACAACGAAAGGCCTTCCACATCGAGGGCTTGTTTCGTTTTACCTTCGAGAACCGTAACCTTTCAAGGATCTGAAAGGCCGTCAGCCCCGGTATCTGATAGCTGTGAGTATATGTCTGCAGCCTGTAAGAGGTTAAAGCTTTTTATAAAGCGGTGTGGTTAAAGGTTAAACATGTCTCTTACCTTCACAGCGGTGCAAAAAGCTAAACCAGCCGAAAAACATAAGAAACGATTATTCTGTGGAGGTAAGTAAGATCTTTCAAACTTTAATGTTTTTAAAAGGGCTTTGTTTGCCCGTTGAGGGCTAATATTTAAGCGATGGGTGACCGTTTCCTGTAGGGCGGGGGGTTCTGGGAAAGATCTTTAGAAGTCCGGACAGGTCTAGGCTTGTTTCTGGGGAACGTGTTTAGAAATGACCGATTGCCGTACCGTCTGGTTAGGAAGTAAAGCCGTCCGAAAGGGTTTAGTAAGTTGTTTGGCTTATCTCCCGCTATTATACTTCTGTTTTAAAGTGGTTGTAGGAAAAGGCTTGAAGGTGTTCATTGTATTTAATATTTAACAGATCGTGAAAACGTTTGTGAAACAGGAAGTCCCGGGATCAGGAAGCGTTTACACTTGGAAGGCTCGTTTAAAAATGAAATGTTGTTGTGTGTGTGTGTGTTTTATTAACAATATTACAGTTTTTAAAGAAACATTTAAGAAACAGTTTATTTACAGTGGCTTCTCTGTTTTACATTTATTATCAAGTCCTAATAAATATATTGTCTGTATATAATAAGGCGTTGTAGTGAATGTCTAAGGCTATTTTCAAAGGTCTAAAAAAGCTAAAGCTTTTGAATGTCCTGGACATGTTTTAAGTTTGATTTCTGTTGCCGTTTAAAGATGTAAATGTAATGTATATTTTTATTCTTCCCTAGACTCTTGGGATAGTCATTCTGTGGATGAGCTATTGAGGACAATTACCCCGTCTAAGTGGGATCAAACATCTTCCCCGGTGAGATCACCGAGAGGATCCCCCACGGTGGTCTTGGAGACCCCCCAACATCTACTCAGGCCACAGCCTTCTGGGGGTAATTCAACACCCCAGATTCAGCCCGCCACATTGTCGGGCGGAACAAATACAGGCATCCAACAACCTCAGGGGTCGCCGTCAGTCAGGGCGGACACACCACCCAACGACGGCCTGGTTTCAACATCGTCCCCCCAGACCCGTTTCTTGGCTACAGAAACGCGGAACAGTACCCCGCGCTTGGCCAGGGTGTCACCGCAAAGGCCTTCTTGGTCTCCGTCCATGAGTATACGCTCGCTCCCTGCCTCCTTCGACCGAGATTTACCGGAGCGACCATCCTTTGAAGCTGAGCCAGGCCACCAGCCCCCGGAGCTACTTCCTGATGGTCGGCATGAGTTGCTACATACTTTGTTACAAAATCAAAGACTTGTGTTAGTGGGGCAAAACCTGGTGATAGAGAGCCAAAACACCCTTATTAATACCCTTACTAACGAATTGTACCGTATTTAATGTTTTAATAGACACAAAACGCCTTACTATTGTGGGTTGTTGGAAAAATAAAAAATAAATTAAAAAATGTCCTGACTTGGTAAAAGAACTCACAAACTAAAGGATTATGAACAAGCTAGGGCCCCAAAAAGACCTTCCCGAGAGAACATCCCCGGCCCTGTTGTGAACTCCTCTGATGTCCCAATGAACCTGGAACTATTACAAATGATAAATGATTTAAATAACCCCCAATTACCACCGATAGAATGTGAATTAACAGACTTACCGGTGAACCCCGACCT
This sequence comes from Amia ocellicauda, assembly GCF_036373705.1. NCBI lineage: Eukaryota > Metazoa > Chordata > Actinopteri > Amiiformes > Amiidae > Amia > Amia ocellicauda. The sequence continues at coordinate 140,168 of NW_027102663.1, forward strand.
GTTACAGATGGTCAATGATCTAAATAACCACCTCCCACCGGTAGCGCTTATAGAGGTTCACCCCCTAGTTCACCCCGATTTGTTTGAAATGGTGGAGGCTTTGGAGGAGCTACCCCGACCAAATTCTGCCCCTATTATAAATGATTTGAGACAATTAGAACACAGGATGGCGGCAGAAGCAGCCATCACTATAGAGGAGGGTCTTGACATTAACCGGTTGGATATCTTTGAAGGACTTTTACAGGCTTTAAATGAGCTTCCTCAAAAAGGCGGTTTTGTAGATGTCAGCAGTGGGGGTGTTCGGAATGTGGAGGGTTCTGAGACTGATAAGGCTGTGGAGGACATGCTCTGTGAGAATGTAGGGGGTGAAGGCTTTGTTCAAAATGATGATGTGTCCAAGAGTACCAGTGATGCCGTGATTATAGATAGACCGGCCTATAACAATTTTGAAATGATTCAGCGTTTTAATTTTGCAGAACTTTTAAATTGTGACAATTATGCAGAAATATTTGTCAACATACACGAGGCCTTGCAGAAAATGCTTGAACAGGTTGCTGAAAGGGTCAGACCTCGAGATGTTGTACAGTTAGAACTCAGAGGGGATGATTTGTTTAGCAACCTATCTGTAATGCTGAGTGGAGATAATTTAGACGTCTGGCTAAAATCGAAGCGTTATTGCAAAGTAACGCAGCCATCTTAGCTGATGAAAGTCTGTATCTGGTAAAGAATGTGGTTCGTAACCCTGAGGGTGGGGCGCTTAGAAGACTGTCGAAATGCTTGAAAAACGACATAATTAGGACCAAGCTCAGGCAATTAGTGGTGAGTTCCAGTGGGGACAATAAGCTCTGTTTTGCTTACAGTTTAATAAAACTACTCACCCCCGACATGCCTGAACCCCAAGCTCTGCAAGAGGCTTTAATGCTTCATCAGAGGGCCGGCTTAAACTCTCAACAGATGGTTGCCTTTTCAGACATCAGCAAGTTTGAGGAGTTGTTGTCTTTAAAAATTGTTGTGTGGTACCGTTGTGAGGTAAAGGAAGTATTTGTGAAATTTCAGACACATCCTGAAACCCATACACAGACACTGTTTCTCTTCCTAAGTGATAGTCATTACTTTGGAATAAAGAGTTTGACTGCTTTTTTGGGTTGTTCGTATGTTTGTCATTGTTGTTATAAGGCCTTCAATGATAAGCTTAAGCACCGCTGTGACGGTTACTGTAACGTCTGTTTCAATCCGCAATGTCGTAAGGGTTTGGCCCCTACCATCCGATGTAAAGATTGCTTAAGGATTTGTCTCTCTGCGTTCTGTTTTTCCGAGCATAAGGTACAGAGGGCCGCTGCTGAGGGGGTTAAAAAACGGAGTTATTGTGATCAAACTAAATATTGCCCGCAGTGTTGCCTCCAGTACCGTTTTCATGAGGTTAAACCACACAAATGTCTGGAGCCGAGATGCAGGATCTGTAATGCTGATTTAACCCCGGGGTCCGAACACCAGTGCTTTATTCAGCCGGATAAAAAGGAGCCGCCGCACAACCGGTATGTCTTTTTTGATTTTGAATGCCGAAAAGAAAACGGGGTCCATGTTGCTAATTATATACACTGTATTGACATGTTGGATCGTGAGTGGTCAGCTAGCGGTGATAGTTGTGTCAGGGATTTCTTTACGCGGTATCGCGGTCCAAAATACCTCAATTACACATTTATTGCCCACAATGCTAAGGGTTATGATTCTTACATTTTGATGAAGTATCTGGTGGAAAATGGGGTGACCCCAAAAATAATAGCTCAGGGTAGCAAGATCATGTGTTTCACCGACGAAGCTTTCAACTAACGTTACATAAACTTGTTAAATTTCCTCCCCATGAAATTGAGCGCTTTGCCTAAGGCTCTGGGTTTTGAGGCTCAGAAGAAAGGTTGGTTCTGCCATTTTTTTAATACTATGGACACTCAAAATTATCGAGGGTCCTACCTGCCCGCCTCTTATTATGGGGTTGATACTATGATGTCTCATGAGAGGGAGGAATTCTTTAAATGGTACAATACGGTTAAGGGAGGTGTTTTTGATTACCGAGAAGAGATGGCCGCTTATTGTAAAAATGATGTGGTGATCCTTAATGAAGCCTGTGTGCGTTTCCGCGCCGAGGTTATCAACACATCGGGTCTCGACCCTTTGCAAAGTGTGACCATAGCGTCTCTCTGCATGAAAATGTATCGGTCCAATTTCTTGCAGAAAAACACTATAGCGGTCACCACTTCTGACAACTATCGTGCTAGACAAAAGAACTTTTCGACTGTCTCCATACAGTGGCTGGAATACCTGAGTGCCCGGGATAACATCTTCATCAGACATGCTTTAAATCAAGGGGAAGTCAAAATGGGGCCTTACTACTTAGACGGTTTTAGCGACGTGTCCGGGCGGCGTACCGCTTATGAGTTTGCAGGTTGTATTTACCATGGCTGTCCTCAGTGCTTCGACCCAAACACCTTTAACCCCGTAACACAAAAACTCTGCGGTGATATGTACTATGATTTCCAGGAACGAATTGAAACTTTAAAAAACACCTATGGTTTGAACGTGCTGGTGATTTGGGAACACGAGTGGACAACCCTGAAGCAACAGGATGCGGGGGTACAATGGTTTATGGAAACCTTGGACTTTCCTGAACGTCTAGGGCCCCGGGATGCGTTATTTGGGGGTTGTACCAACGCCCTCTGTTTACATTATGAGGTAAAGGAGGGTGAGAGAGAAGATTTCTATGATTTCACCAGTCTGTACCCTTATGTCAACAAGACCAAAATGTACCCGGTGGGGCGTCCAACCATTGTTTATCGTGACTTTCTCGAAATCGGACATTACTTTGGTTTGATCAAAGTCACCATGTACCCTCCTCCGTGTTGCCTTACAGGTGTTCGGGAAAATTGATGTTCCCTCTGTGTAGAACGTGTGTGGAAACTGAAAATCAAACTACCTCTTGTCTGCACAGTGATGAAGAGAGAGCGCTGACGGGTGTCTGGTGTAGCATTGAGCTTGACAAGGCGGTGGAGAAAGGTTACAGAGTCGGTAAGGTGTATGAGGTTTGGCATTTTTCTGAAAAACCTGATACTCTTTTTGCTGATTACATTATGACCCATCTGAAAGGGAAACAGGAGGCATCGGGCTATCCCTCATGGTGTGTTGACTCCGCGGCCAAAGAGCGATACGTTCAGCAATATTTTGAAAAGGAAGGGATCCGTCTAGAGCCGGGGAACATAACTGTAAACCCCGCCAAGAGACAAATGTCCAAACTGATTTTAAACAGTCTGTGGGGTAAGTTTGGGGAAAGAAATTACCGTCTAAACACAACTTTGATTAAAACCCCTGAACAGTTTATAGAATTTATGTTTTCCAAACAACATGCAGTATCACACTTTCAATTCTTAAATGACCACGTGGCACAGGTCCAGTGGAGGGCCCCTAAAGATTTCCCCACCAAACAGGGGAACGTTAATGTTTTCATAGCGGTTTTTACCACGGCTTACGCCCGGCTTGAACTGTACAACTTAATGGATCAGTTGCAGGAACGTTAGCTCTATCATGATACTGACTCTGTAATCTTTGTCACCAGGCCAGGGGATTGGGTCCCTCCCCTCGGGGACTACCTTGGGGAGTTAACGAGCGAACTAGATCCTCAGGACCACATAGTGGAGTTTGTTTCAGGGGGTCCTAAGACTTACGCATACAGAACGGCTGCGGGTAAGACCTGTATGAAAGTTAAGGGTTTCAATCTGAACCATTGTAACAACAAGCTCATTAACATCAAGTCTCTGACGACCCTGGTAGAAAGTTTTGTAACCGAGAAAGACGCGCCTCCTCGTGAGATTATTACAGCCGGAAATCAGATCTATCGCAATAAAAAGGGGTACACGTTGGAAAATAGATCACTAAACAAACGGTTCAGGGTGGTGTACAATAAAAGAGTGTTGAAGACTGATTATACCACTCTGCCTTATGGATATTAGCGGTGGTTTTGATAACAGACTTCAACACCCTTTCTCCTGTATTATAGCCGGTCCCTCCAATTCGGGGAAGAGCTATCTTATAAAGAACATCATAGAAGATGTGGACGCAACCGTGTCCCAAGCTCTTGACAACATAGTGTGGTGTTTCTCTTGCTTGCAACCTCTCTACGATGATTTGGCTTCGAAAAAAAATAATCTGAAATTTGTGCAAGGTCTCCACGCCTCGTTGTGTGACGATGACTTGTTCCCGCCCGGTCAAACTAATCTAGTGATCCTTGATGACCTGATGGAGCAGGCCGGTGACAACAGTGAAGTGGAAAAAGCTTTCACAAAGTACACTCATCATAGGAATTTAAGTATTATTTATTTAGTTCAAAATCTATTTTTTCAAGGTAAAAAAAGCCGCACTATTAATTTAAATGCCAATTATATAATTCTTTTTAAAAACCCCAGAGATAAACTACAGGTCACCGTCTTGGCTCGTCAAATGTACCCTAACCAGACCAAGTTCTTTTTGGAGGCATTTGAGGATGCCACCAAAAAACCCTACGGGTACTTGATTGCGGACTTAAAAGTACAAACCCCAGAAGACTTTCGCCTCAGAACAGGTTTGTGCCCGCCTGATTGGCCGGCAGTGTATGTGCTAAAGAAAAGGAAATAAATAAGAATGTCTGTTCGGATTAAAAGAAATCTGCCGCTTTTGCAAATGTTATTTGAGGGGAGCCCGCGCCATAGGAAAGCTGTGCTGGCAGGGGCCCCCTCGGATTTGATCGAGACCCTGTGTGAAATAGCTTTTAACATCTTACGCGGTAATATACCCCTAACCCCTTCTCAACATTCTAAACTCAAAAAACAAAAAGCGGTTATCAAGATCATCGCTAATAAGAAGTATTCTATTAAAAGAAAAAGAAAGAAGATTAATCAAACCGGGGGTTTTATAGGACCGCTGTTGAGCATATCCGTGCCTTTCCTAACCAGTCTTCTAGCTTCCAGAGTGGGTTAATAATGGAATATGCTCAGAAAATGTTCTTGATCCCTCAGGAGCAGCTTGAGAAACTGAGAAAAAATGTTGTCGGGCCAGAGCCCATTAGACAAACGGCCGAAAACAACCTGGACTCTGAAATGAAAGCTATACAGGCCAGGGCCGATTTAAATCAGTATTCCAAAGCCCAGTTGTATACCAACACGTTACAGCGCTACCTCCGTCTGGTTAGACAGGGTGAAAAAGATCAAAACATTTTAACTTTAACCATGGCCTCTCAAGAAAATGGTTCTGGGGCTGATGCGGGGGGTACGGTTGATAAAGATGTTGCGGTGACCGAACCTGTTGAGAGTTCAGAGGGAGATGTTGTAACGGATGTTTTGAGAAACATGCCGGCCAGAAGCAAAAGACATGCACAATATATCCTGCACAAAATGGTTCAGAAACCGCGGGTAACGGCTTGGAATGAACAGGGTGAATTTGTTTTTAAAGGACAACTGATCAAAGGTTCACACATGTTTGATTTGTTGAAGAGTGTCACTAGCACTAATAAGGTACCCGATAGTCGCCGACCTGTAGGCTGGAATGCTTTCCTACAGGCGATGGCCTGTCTGAACATGCCCCAATCCACAGTTCCTAACCAGGTAACGCGACAAAAAATCCGTCTGTGTAAAGAGGTGGAGCCTGATCTGACTCCGATATCTCATTACTCTGACCGTGCTGAGCGACCATCCTCAGGATCTATCCATCGTTGGGAAGCTTATTAATCTCATGTTTTTATTTGTCTCCCCTGTAAATAATGACCCGACAAACAATTTTATTTTTTATTTTTTTTAATTTCAAATGTTGTACATTTATTTATAACATAAACTCTGCTTTGTATAAGAATTGTGTTGAATAAAAACAAAACTAATGATTCAAAAGCTGTTTTCATTATTTTTTCACCTTAACATGCATGACATCTTTTAAAATCCTCACAAGAACACCCCATCTGTATACATGGCTGGCTAGGGTTGTAAGTCATTGTGTTATAAGGGGGGGTCCACAGTGTCCTGACAAACTCTGCCACTTTTTTATCATTTTGGCCTAAATCCTCACTGTACAAGGCCATAATATCGGGGTATGACCTTCCTTTAGATCTATGATATAAGAAAAACACACAGTGCTGACCACAAGTGAAGGTCTGAAGACTTTGTACTTGACGACCGCTGTAAATGGTTTCTTGACAGTTGTTGAGCAGAAAGTTATTGATCTTCCGAGGAAAAGGTCTGAAATCCGGGGGGTTTGCATAGGAATCAAAAAATTCACCACGGTGGTCCTCCCTTAGATAAATAGCCAGCCAATGTTCTCCGGGCATATTTTTAGGGTGTGTGTTGATTATGTACATTGCAGGTAAATTCTTGATCTTAAATTTAGGCAGCTGATCGCAGGCGTAGACTCCTTGAAACAGTTTCCGTGAGCCGGCCAGGGCATTCATGATGTGGTTGAGCTCTCTGGTGTTCATTTTAATAATAATCATACATAACGTTTCTCCTCTGATTCACCTCAATAATGTTGTCAAACACAGCATACACGACCATATTTACAGTGTGTGGTAGAGGCTGCTTGAAACGCATCTCCAAACGCATATTGCCCGTCTTCATCAGTGAAATATGTTGTCCACACTCTTCGTCAGGGGTCAGGTTTAAACCATACAGGGTGTAACCGCTGCAGTATTCCCGGCGATCGATCAGCAGAGTTTGATCCTTGAGATGGCGACCCGTAGCCAGTACTAGACTGTAATATTCACGAACCGCATTGCCGTTTTCAAAGTCAGGTTGAAAAGGTCTGGATGGAACCTGCACACCATCGACGTACAACGCTATAAATTCCGCGTTATAATGTTTAAAGTTAAAGGGGTTCTTGTTGTAAACCCCGGTAAATGCATCATTATCCACGAGACCTATAATAACCTGTTTTGGGAGCTGTCCTAGAAACAGATTTTCCTGGTTCATCACCCGTGTCCCTGCGGGGATACTGTGGACTTTCATATAGACTCTTTCGATCGGGTACTTGGCGTTTGCCGTCATTAACGCCTGCGCGTGTCCTAGTTTAACCGCCGGGGAGACGGACACTTTTTTCACAAACAGCGAGGCCGATAATATGGTCAGTTTATATTTTTCCGTATCAGGGGTCATCAGACAAAAAGCACTTTTACTACGGATCATTTTAATTTTAATGTCTACCCCGTTGAGCATGAGTTTTTCTTGGAAAAATATGTCTGCATGGATATGCCCCATTAGCTCAAAGGTCCTCCCTTCTGTTGAAGAGGCCGTTCTTTTTTGCAAACCCTTATTGAGTCCCTCTGGATCCTTGTCGTCCATAGCTTCCGGGATGTCTTTGAAGAGAAGGCCGGGGCTGAACTGTTTGCTTAGGGTCTCCTCACTATAATTAAGGATACACTCCATCATGGCTCTATAGGGGTAAGTATTGCTGCTTTGACTAATGAGCCGATCTCCAAGGGTCACATCCACCTGTGAAAACATGGTGGCCACCGGGTAATTGATTAATTGATGACCCCAGCGTTGGCCGTCTTCTCGATTGCATCGCCATCCTAATCAGTCACTTTACAGTTCATTAAAATAAATGTGTTTTTCAAATCAATATAATCCTCGCCATTGCCAGCTATAAAAAACTCCAGAGGGGCCGTGTCTGAAATTGCAGAAAGAGGGGGAATCTCTACATATATGATCTTATCTATACTCGTTTGAGTGTATGGAACTGTAAACAGATCCAGTTCTGATTTGACGCATTCTTCCGATAGACTGTGGACAAAAGACATGTTTAAAAGATGTATCCTGAGGCTCTATTTTTCTTTCTTTGAGACTTTCTTTTTGCAGGTTTTTTCTTGTGCTGCTTCCTTCTCCGAGTGTTTCCACGATATGTTGGAGAATGAGAGATTCTTCGTTTTTTGTTAGCCACGGATCTTCGTCGCCCTGGTGGACACATGCTGTTTCTTCTTTTACCCCCCCTCCTCGCCATTACCATGAGACCCGAACCCTCCTGATGCTCATGGCTAGCTGCCCGGTTCATAACATTGGTGAACACGTCACTAACAATATTTTTAGCCGCTGATTTCAAGTGGGGTCTGGCTATAGCAAAGCCTCTCTTAAGCAGGGGTACGGCCATTCTAAAGAGACCATGAAAGAGTCCTCCTAGACCGGCGCCATACATTGTGGGGGCTCCTACAAAACCGGGCAAGCCGTTCCCGGCTTGCATCTTGTAATAATCCACATAGGCGCTAGGATCTACATAACCCCTCGAGGTAGCCATTTTAATAATGTACAAACTGTTTCAGGGGTCGAAAATGTAGTTTGACAATAACTTAACTGAAGCGGAAGGGTACGTTGATTTTCTGATCCGATTTTACTTCGATCGTGATGTTGTCAAAGTGGGTCTTTGAGACTGGTATGTAGAGTGGCTTGTCATAAGTAATTGTGACCATGTCATTGCTTTTACCTTTAATAAGTACATTTCTCAAAAGGGGGACATAACTATTCCCGACCCTCTGGTGGGTTATGATATCCGTATACACATAAAGAGTGTAAAAGCCGCCCCACCACTTCTGAGAACCTGCTCTCTGTGTCAGAATAGAACCCTAATATACGCCCCAGTTGGCCGCTGGTTTGAATGCTAATACCTGGTTTTGACACCTTGTACACTCTTTTTTTAATAGGGTTGTAATATAGCTTGATGTTGGGGGTGCCTTCTGTGAACTGTTTATGCATCTCATCTAATATTTTATCCACATTGTCATAATAACCTCCTTGTATCGTGAATGTCCATTGATTTTAACATCATCAAAAATGGCGAAGGTGGCATCCTTATCTTGTAAAACAGCCCAAGTGTAAGGATACTGTATTTCCGCCAACCCCACTTCCCACGACCCCCTTAGATCTATAGATTTTCCAAATTGTACCGTGTAACTGGATATTTCATTTTTAGGGTATATATCGAGAGAGGCGTTACTGGGTAGAGTCACGTAGAAGGCTCCTGATTCCATCTTAAGTATCGAAAGTAATGCCCCCAACACACCCGCGGGCAAGTTGTTATAAGGATTGAATATCGCAAACCTGTTGTTCCGGGACCCAACTATTGAACTTTTCAGGCCATCCAAGCCATTTCACCAACACATATTTTTTCCGGTTCTGGGTTTTTTCAGCTAATATCTTTTCAACTCTGTATACACTGTCTTTACCCACAATATTTTTTTGTAACTCGGCTTCGTAAAACGTTCCTTCTATATCCTCCCCGTCATAGTCTTTTAACCGGTACACGGGGGGGTCTCTAGCCAACTGTTAGGTAACTGTAAAATATTCGTCAGAAAATGTTTGTTCATAACCTTTGGCAAAAGTACTCCTTAGCTTTGAAACGCGAACCACATCACCGATGTTGAACTTATAAGTAGTTTTTCCCTTCTTAATAAATGGTCCGTATAATTTTTTATAGACCTTAAAAGAATTACTTTGATCAACATCTATAGGCTTCATTTTAATACTGGTGTGATACCCTTGGTTGTAAGCATCGATAAAATCCTGAACTTTATCAAAATACTTGAACGTGTTGACCGCTGTAAAATATCTCCACATTTTGGTCTTTATGGTGTGGTTAAACCTCTCCACTACCGATGATTTAAGCTCATTACCGGTGGTGAAATGATGTATTTTGTGTCTCTTCAGTAGATTCTGAAATTCTCTGTTGAGAAACTCTTTTCCTTTATCAGTCTGCAGTTTTTTAGGACATCGACCCTGGGACAATATATCCTCAAAGGCCCTTGTCACCGCCCGACCTGTTTTATTATGTAGAATGCGAGCCCAGGCATATTTTGATTACACATCGATACACATCAACATCAATTTGTGACCATTGTTATGTTTTGATAAATTTGACATATCGACTAGATCCATTTGCCATTGTGAGTCTATGTCAGTTGCATATACGCGGTTTCTTTTAAAGTTAATCCTGAGAGGTTTATGAAAGGTATAGGCGTCTTGTTCCCGTAACCATTCTGAAACAACCACATCATTAACCTTCACTCCGGCCTCAGCGAGTCCTCTTTGAAAACCCTTCTTACCCGCCAAACCCCCGATCTTGGCTGGGTTGTAGTATAGTTCCTGCATTTGGGGAGCTTGCCGAGTCATTCTGTCAAATAACCAAACAGACCCACACTATGCGCAAATACCCCTTTTTAGACATTTGAGAAAAGTATTACATACACAACAATTTTTTCTACGGTCCAGACAAAAAGAAATCAGATGATTGGTTACTTGATCTATATCAACAAATATACCTGTTTCTTTATCTTGTAGGCACACACCTCAGTTACATATGTAAATAAAACAACAATATGACCTATTTTAAAAGTAAACAGAGGTGTATTAAACATGCTCAGTAAAAGGTCATACAGATGTTGATGAAATGGCCTAATATCATTCTTGGCCCCCTTGAGCGCTTCATCCCAGTGTTCGTATCCCCCGGTCTTTGTTACAGCAGCCATTCACTTTTCCAGGTTTGAAAGTTGATCCTCATCGATGGTTAAATCTGTAGAGAAAAGGCTCGCGTTGGCTACTTTTCTGTCAAGCACATGGTGTAATAGCGCTCTCAGGTTAGCTGCAGAGTGTTGATGACAGAACCAGTTGCAGAAGCAGTCCAGAACATTCCCCATGTTCAAAGTCCCTTAGTTCAGGTCAGAGTCTTAATCAGTGTCGTAGATGTCGAATTCTTCGTCGCTGCCCCCAGCTTTAACTTCTTTACGGAAGAAATAAGCTTTTAGCTTGCCAGCGGTTTTTCTACTCGGCTCATCCAGGTCATTGAGCAGCTGCCCAAGTTTCTCTATTATAAACGGCTCCTTTTTCAGCTCCAGCAAAATCTCATCTATGATTTTCTGGACTTGTCCCGCAGTGACATGTATGTGGGAGTAAGACAGTGACTTGATTAGTGCCGGTTTCAGCCACGGTTTGTTCAGTCTTCTGTAAAACACGTTGAAATAGAACAGGAAATAGTAACGGTCTGGTTCAAACAAACAACTGTGTCTCAACTGACTGGGGTGATTCACTTCACACCCCCGACAGACTTCTTTCAGAGCTCGGTCGATGAGAGCACTCAGAATATACACCAGGGTGCTTTTAACGACTCTGCTTACTTGGTCACATACCCCGGGCATAAATCCTGCGTCTTCATCACGCCCCCGGGACAGTCCGATGCTCATTGGGTCGCCTGGTGGTTTGTGGGGTGTTTCTCCATCCATTGGACTGACCCCCTCCTGAGACGCACAGAAGGTAGACAGTTCGGCAAAATCGAGGCCCTCCATGAGCTCCAGAGGCTGGGGATCCCCGAGACTCATTTGGTCATCCATCGCACCTCATGTTGTTTCGTCCTGAGGGACCGGGGTTTGAGGTCTTGGAGGGTAACCACAGTCAGAGGGTTCCGGAGTGTATACAAAATCTGGGGAATAGAACCAGGGGTGATCCCGGGTTTGAAGAGGCCTGTAGAGCCTGTCGACGTCCGCAGCTTTCGGGTAAGACATTCTCTTTAATTTTAAACCATGAATGAATTATTGCGCCTTTTATCCTATCTCTTCACTACGTCACGACACACCGCCCTCTTAGAAGAGAGTAGCCCCTGAGCCGTCAGACGGCGTCAAACATAATTTCAGTAACCTGTTTTTCTGGATCCTCCACACCCCCTTCAATAGGGTTTGTAATCAGGGTACTGCTAAACAAAACCTTACGATCTGTAGTTAGAGATAGACTCTTCACCACTCTACCGTAGTTCTGCAAGCTTTCCCATTCACCACCTTTCAAAACCCTGAGTCGGAGACTCCATTTCGCATTCTCTTGGACCCTCTTGCAAGCCTTCTAGAGTCTTATCCCCAAGCCCCAGATCTCTCCAGGCCATCACCTTCAACCAGTCCTCATAAGAGTATTCAATTACCGTCTCAAAAGGTTCCAACGTACCCTCCTTCTCTCCCAAAGCAAAAATCTCCACTCCAACATAACTGGGATCCCTTTTAAAGCGGTAACCCCGTCGAGCCCCCCAGAACAACACCCAGGAGCGTTCAATCTTCAAATTGGTGAGTACAGGAACCCTTGCCCGGGATTGTTTCTTGCGGGGTTTCATGTTGATGTCGCTGGACATGTTGAAGAAGCGGGATGTTTCAGAAGCTGAGAATTAAAGAGGTATTGCCTAAAAGCAGCGCGGGTTCTTAAATAGAGAGGAGAGTTTCGGGGCGTTGCCTTCAGAGGGGTGGGGGTATTTATGGGTGGCCTTGTTGTTCAGGGTTTTATGGGTGTACACTTTCTGACGGATATGACGTAGGAATAATTAAGGAAATAACTCTACCTAAAATCACGCCCCCCAATTATGACGTAGGAATATTAATAAGCTTAGGGCATACGTCATAACAAAATAGGCCGCGCCCAAAAAACCCTACTATCTACTCTTATGTAGTTGAAGGCGCAGTATAGCTCTGATAGTCTGGTGGTGACGGAAGACCACCAGCCGTTTGAACAAGCCATTCAGCATCACCTTGTTGGGCTAAGTGCAGGCACTGTCAGAGCGCAGGGCGTCCTGCCTTTGAAAGAGTTTCCAAAGTGTCCTGATGTGCCCTTGAGCAATGCAAAATAGGTCAGTGAAAATAGAAACCTTTATCTCACAGGGTGGCCCACGGGAAACGCCTGTGCGCGTTTTACCAGCCTGCTTCGATGGGAGCCATTTGAAACACCAGGACGCGTTGGTTTCCGTAGTGTAGTGGCTATCACGTTCGCCTCACACGCGATAGGTCCCCGGTTCGAAACCGGGCGGAAACAACCCGCGGTGCGCGCTTGCCAGTGCTTTGTTACCCGTCCTCATCTCTCTGCCCCATGGCCGGCCTAAGTTTTCTATTCCTCGGAGTGGCAAGAAATCATAACCTTGAGAACAAACGATCGCAGAAGGGTAGCTTTGCGAGGCGCTGGAACCGACACTTTTAAAATCGATACATGTTGTTGCTGTTACAATACGACCGTAGCAGGATCGGCGACATTGCTGTTACTATTATGTAGTTGAAGGCGCAGTATAGCTCTGATAGTCTGGTGGTGACGGAAGACCACCAGCCGTTTGAACAAGCCATTCAGCATCACCTTGTTGGGCTAAGTGCAGGCACTGTCAGAGCGCAGGGCGTCCTGCCTTTGAAAGAGTTTCCGTAGTGTCCTGATGTGCCCTTTAGCAATGCCAAACAGGTCTGTGAAAATGGCATCCTTTCGCGGCAATTCAGACGCCATCTCACAGCCTAGCCGACCTGAAACGCCTGAGCCCGTTTTACCAGCAGGCTTCAACGGTAACCGTTTGAAGCAAGAGGCGGCGGTGTCAGTTTCCGTAGTGTAGCGGTTATCACGTTCGCCTAACGCCGAAAGGTCCCCGGGTTCGAAACCGGGCGGAAACAGCCTGCTGTGGGCTGGCCCTTTTCGTCCTGCTTGCCCTCGTGGTTCCCCGGAGGCGGTGGGTGGCTTTTCTTCATTGGAGTGCCCGAAATCGGTGCTTTCAGAGCGTCCGTCCGTCGACAGGTTGAAATTGTAAACGCTGGTGTAGCCACTTTTAATTAAAATCTGATGATGTTGTTGTTGTTGTTCTTGTTGTTGTTCTTGTTGTCATCGTGGTCGCCGTCATTATTATTGTTAAAGTAAAGCAGTAGTTAGATTTGTTGCTACCGTAAGGTGTAGAAGACAATAGTAGGTATGGCGTGTGATATCAAAACATTCAGAATTCTTTTAACTTATATAAAATATAAGCATTGTAAAATAAACCCAAATATCTCTTTTGCGGGGATAAACGCTGTTCTGAGTAGTTTGTGACTTGTTTAATACCAAACAAAGCATCGCTATAAAAAAAAAAAAGAATCACTGTAAAAGCGCTTGTTATTTTAGATCTTTATAGTTATTTTCTTGGCTCAGGTTGTTTTTTAGCGCTTATAAAGGCCTGAAATATTCTTAGTGGTTGTTGACTATAGGTCTTGATGCTTAAAAATGTTTTTTTGAGAGACCAAAAGGTTCTAATAAAAGTTTAGAGTAGAGAGGAGAGAGATCGTCTCCATCTTGGTTTCTATTTGAAATTTGATGCAGTGTCATTTTATTGGTTGGTTTTGATATGTTAATTGGTAACAGGGCGGCACAAAGGCCAGACCAGAACAATGCCTTACAAGCAGATCCGGCATGTGGCCATCAGTATAAGTATGAAGGTCTGGTCTTCAGCTCGACAGACTCATACTGACCTTTCGATTTAAGACTAAAGATCAACAATGTCCGGAAACAACATCAGCGACTTCGATTTAAACGAGTTTTTAGGCAAGTCTTCAGATTATTTTCATTGACTCAGAGCGTGCTGTGTGCATGTATTGTAAATAAGGCTATAACATCTGTTTTAAGTTCTGTAAAATTATTTTTCAGCCAGTCAACAGGAGTTAATTCCCAACGCTGAGGAGATCATCTGGAACAACGACGGTAAGATTTTTGTGTTTAAGCTCATGGGTTCTTATGTATGGGTGTGTGTGGTTTTGAAGCGGCTCATTAGAGTTATGAAAACGTTTTAATATATATTAATGCCGGTCTCTTTAATTACACAGAAACTATCGAAAGGCCTGTAATTAATGTCTCCGAGGATCGACCAAGAGAAGTGGTTGTCCCTAGACAGGCTGTCTGCCGACCGGGTAAGAACTAAACCCCTGTTTGTTTGTATAACGTTTCTGTAAGATGTTTGAGTCCAGTTTTGTTAATTTTAAAAAATTATCCTGTCTAACAGTATTAAGAAACGTGGTTCGAGACAACGAAAGGCCTTCCACATCGAGGGCTTGTTTCGTTTTACCTTCGAGAACCGTAACCTTTCAAGAATCTGAAAGGCCGTCAGCCCCGGTATCTGATAGCTGTGAGTATATATCTGCAGCCTGTAAGAGGTTAAAGCTTTTTATAAAGCGGTGTGGTTAAAGGTTAAACATGTCTCTTACCTTCACAGCGGTGCAAAAAGCTAAACCAGCCGAAAAACATAAGAAACGATTATTCTGTGGAGGTAAGTAAGATCTTTCAAACTTTAATGTTTTTAAAAGAGCTTTGTTTGCCCGTTGAGGGCTAATATTTAAGCGATGGGTGACCGTTTCCTGTAGGGCGGGGGGTTCTGGGAAAGATCTTTAGAAGTCCGGACAGGTCTAGGCTTGTTTCTGGGGAACGTGTTTAGAAATGACCGATTGCTGTACCGTCTGGTTAGGAAGTAAAGCCGTCCGAAAGGGTTTAGTAAGTTGTTTGGCTTATATCCCGCTATTATACTTCTGTTTTAAAGTGGTTGTAGGAAAAGGCTTGAAGGTGTTCATTGTATTTAATATTTAAACAGATCGTGAAAACGTTTGTGAAACAGGAAGTCCCGGGATCAGGAAGCGTTTACACTTGGAAGGTTCGTTTAAAAATGAAATGTTGTTGTGTGTGTGTGTGTTTTATTAACAATATTACAGTTTTTAAAGAAACATTTAAGAAACAGTTTATTTACAGCGGCTTCTCTGTTTTACATTTATTATCAAGTCCTAATTAATATATTGTCTGTAAATAATAAGGCGTTGTAGTGAATGTCTAAGGCTATTTTCAAAGGTCTAAAAAAGCTAAAGGTTTTGAATGTCCTGGACATGTTGTTTTAAGTTTGATTTCTGTCGCCGTTTAAAGATGTAAATGTAATGTATATTTTTATTCTTCCCAAGACTCTTGGGATAGTCATTCTGTGAATGAGCTATTGAGGACAATTACCCCGTCTAAGTGGGATCAAACATCTTCCCCGGTGAGATCACCGAGAGGATCCCCCACGGTGGTCTTGGAGACCTCCCAACATCTTCTCAGGCCACAGCCTTCTGGGAGTAATTCAACACCCCAGATTCAGCCCGCCGCATTGTCGGGCGGAACAAATACAGGCATCCAACAACCTCAGGGGTCGCCGTCAGTCAGGGCTGACACACCACCCAACGACGGCCTGGTTTCAACATCGTCCCCCCAGACCCGTTTCTTGGCTACAGAAACGCGGAACAGTACCCCGCGCTTGGCCAGGGTGTCACCGCAA
Source organism: Amia ocellicauda (assembly GCF_036373705.1). Lineage (NCBI taxonomy): Eukaryota > Metazoa > Chordata > Actinopteri > Amiiformes > Amiidae > Amia > Amia ocellicauda. The sequence continues at coordinate 156,254 of NW_027102663.1, forward strand.
AGGCCTTCTTGGTCTCCGTCCATGAGTATACGCTCGCTCCCTGCCTCCTTCGACCGAGATTTACCGGAGCGACCATCCTTTGAAGCTGAGCCAGGCCACCAGCCCCCGGAGCTACATCCTGAAGGTCGGCATGAGTTGCTACATACTTTGTTACAAAATCAAAGACTTGTGTTAGTGGGGCAAAACCTGGTGATAGAGAGCCAAAACATCCTTATTAATACCCTTACTAACGAATTGTACCGTATTTAATGTTTTAATAGACACAAAACGCCTTACTATTGTGGGTTGTTGGAAAAATAAAAAATAAATTAAAAAATGTCCTGACTTGGTAAAAGAACTCACAAACTAAAGGATTATGAACAAGCTAGGGCCCCAAAAAGACCTTCCCGAGAGAACATCCCCGGCCCTGTTGTGAACTCCTCTGATGTCCCAATGAACCTGGAACTATTACAAATGATAAATGATATAAATAACCCCCAATTACCACCGATAGAATGTGAATTAACAGACTTACCGGTGAACCCCGACCTGTTACAGATGGTCAATGATCTAAATAACCACCTCCCACCGGTAGCGCTTATAGAGGTTCACCCCCTAGTTCACCCCGATTTGTTTGAAATGGTGGAGGCTTTGGAGGAGCTACCCCGACCAAATTCTGCCCCTATTATAAATGATTTGAGACAATTAGAACACAGGATGGCGGCAGAAGCAGCCATCACTATAGAGGAGGGTCTTGACATTAACCGGTTGGATATCTTTGAAGGACTTTTACAGGCTTTAAATGAGCCTCCTCAAAAAGGGGGTTTTGTAGATGTCAGCAGTGGGGGTGTTCGGAATGTGGAGGGTTCTGAGACTGATAAGGCTGTGGAGGACATGCTCTGTGAGAATGTAGGGGGTGAAGGCTTTGTTCAAAATGATGATGTGTCCAAGAGTACCAGTGATCCCGTGATTATAGATAGACCGGCCTATAACAATTTTGAAATGATTCAGCGTTTTAATTTTGCAGAACTTTTAAATTGTGACAATTATGCAGAAATATTTGTCAACATACACGAGGCCTTGCAGAAAATGCTTGAACAGGTTGCTGAAAGGGTCAGACCTCGAGATGTTGTACAGTTAGAACTCAGAGGGGATGATTTGTTTAGTAACCTATCTGTAATGCTGAGTGGAGATAATTTAGACGTCTGGCTAAAATCGAAGCGTTATTGCAAAGTAACGCAGCCATCATAGCTGATGAAAGTCTGTCTCTGGTAATGAATGTGGTTCGTAACCCTGAGGGTGGGGCGCTTAGAAGACTGTCGAAATGCTTGAAGAACGACATAATTAGGACCAAGCTCAGGCAATTAGTGGTGAGTTCCAGTGGGGACAATAAGCTCTGTTTTGCTTACAGTTTAATAAAACTACTCACCCCCGACATGCCTGAACCCCAAGCTCTGCAAGAAGCTTTAATGCTTCATCAGAGGGCCGGCTTAAACTCTCAACAGATGGTTGCCTTTTCAGACATCACCAAGTTTGAGGAGTTGTTGTCTTTAAAAATTGTTGTGTGGTACCGTTGTGAGGTAAAGGAAGTATTTGTGAAATTTCAGACACATCCTGAAACCCATACACAGACACTGTTTCTCTTCCTAAGTGATAGTCATTGCTTTGGAATAAAGAGTTTGACGGCTTTTTTGGGTTGTTCGTATGTTTGTCATTGGTGTTATAAGGCCTTCAATGATAAGCTTAAGCACCGATGTGACGGTTACTGTAACGTCTGTTTCAATCCGCAATGTCGTAAGGGTTTGGCCCCTACCATCCGATGTAAAGATTGCTTAAGGATTTGTCTCTCAGCGTTCTGTTTTTCCGAGCATAAGGTACAGAGGGCCGCTGCTGAGGGGCTTAAAAAACGGAGTTATTGTGATCAAACTAAATATTGCCCGCAGTGTTGCCTCCAGTACCGTTTTCATGAGGTTAAACCACACAAATGTCTGGAGCCGAGATGCAGGATCTGTAATGCTGATTTAACCCCGGGGTCCGAACACCAGTGCTTTATTCAGCCGGTTAAAAAGGAGCCGCCGCACAACCGGTATGTCTTTTTTGCTTTTGAATGCCGGCAAGAAAACGGGGTCCACGTTGCTAATTATATACTCTGTATTGACATGTTGGATCGTGAGTGGTCAGCTAGCGGTGAGAGTTGTGTCAGGGATTTCTTTACGCGGTATCGCGGTCCAAAATACCTCAATTACACATTTATTGCCCACAATGCTAAGGGTTATGATTCTTACATTTTGATGAAGTATCTGGTGGAAAATGGGGTGACCCCAAAAATAATAGCTCAGGGTAGCAAGATCATGTGTTTCACCGACGAAGCTTTCAACTAACGTTACATAGACTCGTTAAATTTCATCCCCATGAAATTGAGCGCTTTGCCTAAGGCTCTGGGTTTTGAGGCTCAGAAGAAAGGTTGGTTCTGCCATTTTTTTAATACTATGGACACTCAAAATTATCGAGGGTCCTACCTGCCCGCCACTTATTATGGGGTTGATACTATGATGTCTCATGAGAGGGAGGAATTCTTTAAATGGTACAATACGGTTAAGGGAGGTGTTTTTGATGACCGAGAAGAGATGGCCGCTTATTGTAAAAATGATGTGGTGATCCTTAAAGAAGCCTTTGTGCGTTTCCGCGCCGAGGTTATCAACACATCGGGTCTCGACCCTTTGCAAAGTGTGACCATAGCGTCTCTCTGCATGAAAATGTATCGGTCCAATTTCTTGCAGAAAAACACTATAGCGGTCACCACTTCTGACAACTATCGTGCTAGACAAAGGAACTTTTCGACTGTCTCCATACAGTGGCTGGAATACCTGAGTGCCCGGGATAACATCTTCATCAGACATGCTTTAAATCAAGGGGAAGTCAAAATGGGGCCTTACTACTTAGACGGTTTTAGCGACGTGTCCGGGCGGCGTACCGCTTATGAGTTTGCAGGTTGTATTTACCATGGCTGTCCTCAGTGCTTCGACCCAAACACCTTTAACCCCGTAACACAAAAACTCTGCAGTGATATGTACTATGATTTCCAGGAACGAATTGAAACTTTAAAAAACACCTATGGTTTGAACGTGCTGGTGATTTGGGAACACGAGTGGACGACCCTGAAGCAACAGGATGCGGGGGTACAACGGTTTATGGAAACCTTGGACTTTCCTGAACGTCTTGAGCCCCGGGATGCGTTATTTGGGGGTCGTACCAACGCCCTCTGTTTACATTATGAGGTAAAGGAGGGTGAGAGAGTAGATTACTATGATTTCACCAGTCTGTACCCTTATGTCAACAAGACCAAAATGTACCCGGTGGGGCGTCCAACCATTGTTTATCGTGACTTTCTCGAAATCGGACATTACTTTGGTTTGATCAAAGTCACCATGTACCCTCCTCGCGAGCTGTTCTTACCCGTGTTGCCTTACAGGTGTTCGGGAAAATTGATGTTCCCTCTGTGTAGAACGTGTGTGGAAACTGAAAATCAAACTACCTCTTGTCTGCACAGTGATGAAGAGAGAGCGCTGACGGGTGTCTGGTGTAGCATTGAGCTTGACAAGGCGGTGGAGAAAGGTTACAGAGTCGGTAAGGTGTATGAGGTTTGGCATTTTTCTGAAAAATCTGATACTCTTTTTGCTGATTACATTATGACCCATCTGAAAGGGAAACAGGAGGCATCGGGCTATCCCTCATGGTGTGTTGACTCCGCGGCCAAAGAGCGATACGTTCAGCAATATTTTGAAAAGGAAGGGATCCTTCTAGAGCCGGGGAACATAACTGTAAACCCCGCCAAGAGACAAATGTCCAAACTGATTTTAAACAGTCTGTGGGGTAAGTTTGGGGAAAGAAATTACCGTCTAAACACAACCTTGATTAAAACCCCTGAACAGTTTATAGAATTTATGTTTTCCAAACAACATGCAGTATCACACTTTCAATTCTTAAATGACCACGTGGCACAGGTCCAGTGGAGGGCCCCTAAAGATTTCCCCACCAAACAGGGGAACGTTAATGTTTTCATAGCGGTTTTTACCACGGCTTACGCCCGGCTTGAACTGCACAACTTAATGGATCAGTTGCAGGAACGCACGCTCTATCATGATACTGACTCTGTAATCTTTGTCACCAGGCCAGGGGATTGGGTCCCTCCCCTCGGGGACTACCTTGGGGAGTTAACGAGCGAACTAGATCCTCAGGACCACATAGTGGAGTTTGTTTCAGGGGGTCCTAAGACTTACGCATACAGAACGGCTGCGGGTAAGACCTGTATGAAAGTTAAGGGTTTCACTCTGAACCATTGTAACAACAAGCTCATTAACATCAAGTCTCTGACGACCCTGGTAGAAAGTTTTGTAACGAGAAAGACGCGCCTCCTCGTGAGATTATTACAGCCGGAAATCAGATCTATCGCAATAAAAAGGGGTACACGTTGGAAAATAGATCACTAAACAAACGGTTCAGAGTGGTGTATAATAAAAGAGTGTTGAAGACTGATTATACCACTCTGCCTTATGGATATTAGCGGTGGTTTTGATAACAGACTTCAACACCCTTTCTCCTGTATTATAGCCGGTCCCTCCAATTCGGGGAAGAGCTATCTTATAAAGAACATCATAGAAGATGTGGACGCAACCGTGTCCCAAGCTCTTGACAACATAGTGTGGTGTTACTCTTGCTGGCAACCTCTCTACGATGATTTGGCTTCGAAAAAAAATAATCTGAAATTTGTGCAAGGTCTCCCCGCCTCGTTGTGTGGCGATGACTTGTTCCCGCCCGGTCAAACTAACCTAGTGATCCTTGATGACCTGATGGAGCAGGCCGGTGACAACAGTGAAGTGGAAAAAGCTTTCACAAAGTACACTCATCATAGGAATTAAAGTATTATTTATTTAGTTCAAAATCTATTTTTTCAAGGTAAAAAAAGCCGCACTATTAATTTATATGCCAATTATATAATTCTTTTTAAAAACCCCAGAGATAAACTACAGGTCACCGTCTTGGCTCGTCAAATGTACCCTAACCAGACCAAGTTCTTTTTGGAGGCATTTGAGGATGCCACCAAAAAACCCTACGGGTACTTGATTGCGAAATTAAATGCACAAACCCCAGAAGACTTTCGCCTAAGAACAGGTTTGTGCCCGCACGATTGGCCGGCAGTCTATGTGCTAAAGAAAAGGAAATAAATAAGAATGTCTGTTCGGATTAAAAGAAATTTGCCGCTTTTGCAAATGTTATTTGAGAGGAGCCCGCGCCATAGGAAAGCTGTGCTGGCAGGGGCCCCCTCGGATTTGATCGAGACCCTGTGTGAAATAGCTTTTAACATCTTACGCAGTAATATACCCCTAACCCCTTCTCAACATTCTAAACTCAAAAAACAAAAAGCGGTTATCAAGATCATCGCTAATAAGAAGTATTCTATTAAAAGAAAAAGAAAGAAGATTAATCAAACCGGGGGTTTTATAGGACCGCTGTTGAGCATAGCCGTGCCTTTCCTAACCAGTCTTCTAGCTTCCAGAGTGGGTTAATAATGGAATATGCTCAGAGAATGTTTTTGATCCCTCAGGAGCAGCTTGAGAAACTGAGAAAAAATGTTGTCGGGCCAGAGCCCATTAGACAAACGGCCGAAAACAACCTGGACTCTGAAATGAAAGCTATACAGGCCAGGGCCGATTTAAATCAGTATTCCAAAGCCCCAGTTGTATACCAACACGTTACAGCGCTACCTCCGTCTGGTTAGATAGGGTGAAAAAGATCAAAACATTTTAACTTTAACCATGGCCTCTCAAGAAAATGGTTCTGGGGCTGATGCGGGGGGAACGGTTGATAAAGATGTTGCGGTGACCGAACCTGTAGAGAGTTCAGAGGGAGATGTTGTAACGGATGTTTTGAGAAACATGCCGGCCAGAAGCAAAAGACATGCACAATATATCCTGCACAAAATGGTTCAGAAACTGCGGGTAACGGCTTGGAATGAACAGGGTGAATTTGTTTTTAAAGGACAACTGATCAAAGGTTCACACATGTTTGATTTGTTGAAGAGTGTCACTAGCACTAATAAGGTACCCGATAGTCGCCGACCTGTAGGCTGGAATGCTTTCCTACAGGCGATGGCCTGTCTGAACATGCCCCAATCAACAGTTCCTAACCAGGAAACACGACAAAAAATCCGTCTGTGTAAAGAGGTGGAGCCTGATCTGACTCCGATATCTCATTACTCTGACCGTGCTGAGCGACCATCCTCAGGATCTATCCATCGTTGGGAAGCTTATTAATCTCATGTTTTTATTTGTCTCCCCTGTAAATAATGACCCGACAAACAATTTTTTATTTTTATTTTTTATTTTTCAAATGTTGTACATTTATTTATACCATAACCCCTGCTTTGTATAAGAATTGTGTTGAATAAAAACAAAACTAATGATTCAAAGGCTGTTTTCATTATTTTTTCACCTTAACACGCATGACATCTTTTAAAATCCTCACAAGAACACCCCATCTGTATACACGGCTGGCTAGGGTCGTAAGTCATTGTGTTATAAGGGGGGGTCCACAGTGTCCTGACAAACTCTGCCACTTTTTTATCATTTTGGCCTTAATCCTCACTGTACAAGGCCATAATATCGGGGTATGACCTTCCTTTAGATCTATGATATAAGAAAAACACACAGTGTTGACCACAAGTGAAGGTCTGAAGACTTTGTACTTGACGACCGCTGTAAATGGTTTCTTGACAGTTGTTGAGCAGAAAGTTATTGATCTTCCGAGGGAAAGGTCTGAAATCCGAGGGGTTTGCATAGGAATCAAAAAATTCACCACGGTGGTCCTCCCTTAGATAAATAGCCAGCCAATGTTCTCCGGGCATATTTTTAGGGTGTGTGTTGATTATGTACATTGCAGGTAAATTCTTGATCTTAAATTTAGGCAGCTGATCGCAGGTGTAGACTCCTTGAAACAGTTTCCGTGAGCTGGCCAGGGCATTCATGATGTGGTTGAGCTCTCTGGTGTTCATTTTAATAATAATCATACATAACGTTTCTCCTCTGATTCACCTCAATAATGTTGTCAAACACTGCATACACGACCATATTTACAGTGCGTGGTAGAGGCTGCTTGAAACGCATCTCCAAACGCATATTGCCCGTCTTCATCAGTGAAAAATGTTGTCCACACTCTTCGTCAGGGGTCAGGTTGAAACCGTACAGGGTGTAACCGCTGCAGTATTCCCGGCGATCGATCAGCAGAGTTTGATCCTTGAGATGGCGACCCGTAGCCAGTACTAGACTGTCATATTCACGAACCGCATTGCCGTTTTCAAAGTCAGGTTGAAAAGGTCTGGATGGAACCTGCACACCATCGACGTACAACGCTATAAATTCCGCGTTATAATGTTTAAAGTTAAAGGGGTTCTTGTTGTAAACCCCGGTAAATGCATCATTATCTTCGAGACCTATAATAACCTGTTTTGGGAGCTGTCCTAGAAACAGATTTTCCTGGTTCATCACCCGTGTCCCTGCGGGGATACTGTGGACTTTCATATAGACTCTTTCGATCGGGTACTTGGCGTTTGCCGTCATTAACGCCTGCGCGTGTCCTAGTTTAACCGCCGGGGAGACGGACACTTTTTTCACAAACAGCGAGGCCGATAATATGGTCAGTTTATATTTTTCAGTATCAGGGGTCATCAGACAAAAATCACTTTTACTACGGATCATTTTAATTTTAATGTCTACCCCGTTGAGCATGAGTTTTTCTTGGAAAAATATGTCTGCATGGATATGCCCCATTAGCTCAAAGGTCCTCCCTTCTGTTGAAGAGGCCGTTCTTTTTTGCAAACCCTTATTGAGTCCCTCTGGATCCTTGTCGTCCATAGCTTCCGGGATGTCTTTGAAGAAAAGGCCGGGGCTGAACTGTTTGCTTAGGGTCTCCTCACTATAATTAAGTATACACTCCATCATGGCTCTATAGGGGTAAGTATTGCTGCTTTGACTAATGAGCCGATCTCCCAGGGTCACATCCACCTGTGAAAACATGGTGGCCACCGGGTAATTGATGACCCCAGCGTTGGTCGTCTTCTCGATTGCATCGCCATCCTCATCAGTCACTTTACAGTTCATTAAAATAAATGTGTTATTCAAATCAATATAATCCTCGCCATTGCCAGCTATAAAAAACTCCAGAGGGGCCGTGTCTGAAATTGCAGAAAGAGGGGGAATCTCTACATATATGCTCTTATCTATACTCGTTTGAGTGTGTGGAACTGTAAACAGATCCAGTTCTGATTTGACGCATTCTTCCGATAGACTGTGGACAAAAGACATGTTTAAAAGATGTATCCTGAGGCTCTATTTTTCTTTCTTTGAGACTTTCTTTTTGCAGGTTTTTTCTTGTGCTGCTTCCTTCTCCGAGTGTTTCCACGATATGTTGGAGAATGAGAGATTCTTCGTTTTTTGTTAGCCATGGATCTTTGTCGCCCCCTGGTGGACACATGCTGTTTCTTCTTTTACCCCCCCTCCTCGCCATTACCATGAGACCCGAACCCTCCTGATGCTCATGGCTAGCTGCCCGGTTCATAACATTGGTGAACACGTCACTAACAATATTTTTAGCCAATGATTTCAAGTGGGGTCTGGCTATAGCAAAGCCTCTCTTAAGCAGGGGTATGGCCATTCTAAAGAGACCACGAAAGAGTCCTCCTAGACCGGCGCCATACATTGTGGGGGCTCCTACAATACCGGGCAAGCCGTTCCATCTTGCATCTTGTAATAATCCACATAGGCGCTAGGATCTACATAACCCCTCGAGGTAGCCATTTTAATAATGTACAAACTGTTTCAGGGGTCGAAAATGTAGTTTGACATTAACTTTACCGAAGCGGAAGGGTACGTTGATATTCTGATCCGATTTTACTTCGATCGTGATGTTGTCAAAGTGGGTCTTTGAGACTGGTACGTAGTGTGGTTTGTCATAAGTAATTGTGACCATGTCATTGCTTTTACCTTTAATAAGTACATTTCTCAAAAGGGGGACATAACTATCCCAGACCCTCTGGTGGGTTATGATATCCGTATACACATAAAGAGTGTAAAAGCCGCCCCACCACTTCTGAGAACCTGCTCTCTGTGTTAGAATAGAACCCAAATATACGCCCCAGTTGGCCGCTGGTTTGAATGCTAATACCTGGTTTTGACACCTTGTACACTCTGTTTTTAATAGGGTTGTAATATAGCTTGATGTTGGGGGTGCCTTCTGAGAACTGTTTATGCATCTCATCTAATATTTTATCCACATTGTCATAATAACCTCCTTGTATCGTGAATGTCCATTGACTCTTTTTAACATCATCAAAAATGGCGAAGGTGGCATCCTTATCTTGTAAAACAGCCCAAGTGTAAGGATACTGTATTTCCGCCAACCCCACTTCCCACGACCCCCTTAGATCTATAGATTTTCCAAATTGTACCGTGTAACTGGATATTTCATTTTTAGGATATATATCGAGAGAGGCATTACTGGGTAGAGTCACGTAGAAGCCTCCTGATTCCATCTTGAGAATCGAAAGTAATGCCCCCAACACACCCGCGGGCATGTTGTTATAAGGATTGAATATCGCAAACCTGTTGTTCCGGGACCCAACTATTGAACTTTTCAGGCCATCCAAGCCATTTCATCAACACATATTTTTTCCGGTTCTGGGTTTTTTCAGCTAATATCTTTTCAACTCTGTATACACTGTCTTTACCCACAATAATATTTTGTAACTCGGCTTCATAAAACGTTCCTTCTATATCCTCCCTGTCATAGTCTTTTAACCGGTACACGGGGGGGTCTCTAGCCAACTGTTCGGTAACTGTAAAATATTCGTCAGAAAATGTTTGTTCATAACCTTTGGCAAAAGTACTCCTTAGCTTTGAAACGCGAACCACATCACCGATGTTGAACTAATAAGTAGTTTTTCCCTTCTTAATAAATGGTCGGTATAATTTTTTATAGACCTTAAAAGAATTACTTTGATCAACATCTAAAGGCTTCATTTTAATACTGGTGTGATACCCTTGGTTGTAAGCATCGATAAAATCCTGAACTTTATCAAAATACTTGAACGTGTGGACCGCTGTAAAATATCTCCACATTTTGGTCTTTATGGTGCGGTTAAACCTCTCCACTACCGATGCCCTAAGCTCATTACCGGTGGTGAAATGATGTATTTTGTGTCTCTTCAGTAGATTCTGAAATTCTCTGTTGAGAAACTCTTTTCCTTTATCAGTCTGCAGTTTTTTAGGACATCGACCCTGGGACAATATATCCTCAAAGGCCCTTGTCACCGCCCGACCTGTTTTATTATGTAGAATGCGAGCCCAGGCATATTTTGATAACACATCGATACACATCAACATCAATTTGTGACCATTGTTATGTTTTGATAAATTTGACATATCGACTAGATCCATTTGCCATTGTGAATCTATGTCAGTTGCATATACGCGGTTTCTTTAAAAGTTAATCCTGAGAGGTTTATGTAAGGTATAGGCGTCTTGTTCCCGTAACCATTCTGAAACAACCACATCATTAACCTTCACTCCGGCCTCAGCGAGTCCTCTTTGAAAACCCTTCTTACCCGCCAAACCCCCAATCTTGGCTGGGTTGTAGTATAGTTCCTGCATTTGGGGAGCTTGCCGAGTCATTCTGTCAAATAACCACACAGACCCACACTATGCGCAAAGTTTTTATACAAGGTTTTTTATTCAACTTCAGGAGAGCAGATACCCCTTTTTAGACATTTGAGAAAAGTATAACATACACAACAATTTTTTCTACGGTCCAGACAAAAAGAAATCAGATGATTGGTTACTTGATCTATATCAACAAATATACCTGTTTCTTTATCTTGTAGGCACACACCTCAGTTACATATGTAAATAAAACAACAATATGACCTATTTTAAAAGTAAACAGAGGTGTATTAAACATGCTCAGTAAAAGGTCATACAGATGTTGATGAAATGGCCTAACATCATTCTTGGCCCCCTTGAGCCCTTCATCCCAGTGTTCGTACCCCCCGGTCTTTGTTACAGCAGCCATTCACTTTTCCAGGTTTGAAAGTTGATCCTCATCGATGGTTAAATCTGTAGAGAAAAGGCTCGCGTTGGCTACTTTTCTGTCAAGCACATGGTGTAATAGCGCTCTCAGGTTAGCTGCAGAGTGTTGATGACAGAACCAGTTGCAGAAGCAGTCCAGAACATTCCCCATGTTCAAAGTCCCTTAGTTCAGGTCAGAGTCTGAATCAGTGGCGTAGATGTCGAATTCTTCGTCGCTACCCCCAGCTTTAACTTCTTTACGGAAGAAATAAGCTTTTAGCTTGCCAGCGGTTTTTCTACTCGGCTCATCCAGGTCATTGAGCAGCTGCCCAAGTTTCTCTATTATAAACGGCTCCTTTTTCAGCTCCAGCAAAATCTCATCTATGATTTTCTGGACTTGTCCCACAGTGACATGTATGTGGGAGTAAGAGAGCGCCTTGATTAGTGCCGGTTTCAGCCACGGTTTGTTCAGTCTTCTGTAAAACACGTTGAAATAGAACAGGAAATAGTAACGGTCTGGTTCAAACAAACAACTGTGTCTCAACTGACTGGGGTGATTCACTTCACACCCCCGACAGACTTCTTTCAGAGCTCGGTCGATGAGAGCACTCAGAATATACACCAGGGTGCTTTTAACCACTCTGCTTACTTGGTCACATACCCCGGGCATAAATCCTGCGTCTTCATCACGCCCCCGGGACAGTCCGATGCTCATTGGGTCGCCTGGTGGTTTGTGGGGTGTTTCTCCATCCATTGGACTGACCCCCTCCTGAGACGCACAGACGGTAGACAGTTCGGCAAAATCGAGGCCCTCCATGAGCTCCAGAGGCTGGGGATCCCCGAGACTCATTTGGACATCCATCGCACCGCATGTTGTTTCGTCCTGAGGGACCGGGGTCTGAGGTCTTGGAGAGTAACCACAGTCAAAGGGTTCCAGAGTGTATACAAAATCTGGGGAATAGAACCAGGGGTGATCCCGGGTTTGAAGAGGCCTGTAGAGCCTGTCGACGTCCGCAGCTTTCGGGTAAGACATTCTCTTTAATTTTAAACCATGAATGAATTGTTGCACCTTTTATCCTATCTCTTCACTACGTCACGACACACCGCCCTCTTAGAAGAGAGTAGCCCCTGAGCCGTCAGACCCCCCTCCAAAACCCCACACGTCGTCTGTTTTATCATCGTCGTCGTCATTCAAGGGGGATATATAATCCATAATCCAGCATATTCTCCTTCTAACCAAATCCAGTTGCGAACATTTGGTCAAGATGTCAAAACCATCATTTATACAGTTTATGACCTCTTTCAAGAACGGCCAGTCCACGGCGTCAAACATAATTTCCGTAACCTGTTTTTCTGGATCCTCCACACCCCCTTCAATAGGGTTTGTAATCAGGGTACTGCTAAACAAAACCTTACGATCTGTAGTTTGAGATAGACTCTTCACCACTCTACCGTAGTTCTGCAAGCTTTCCCATTCACACCTTTCAAAACCCTGAGTCGGAGACTCCATTTCGCATTCTCTTGGACCCTCTTGCAAGCCTTCTAGAGTCTTATCCACAAGCCCCAGATCTCTCCAGGCCATCACCTTCAACCAGTCCTCATAAGAGTATTCAATTACCGTCTCAAAAGGTTCCAACGTACCCTCCTTCTCTCCCAAAGCAAGAAGCTCCACTCCAACATAGCTGGGATCCCTTTTAAAGCGCAGGGCGACCTGCCTTTGAAAGAGTTTCCAAAGTGTCCTGATGTGCCCTTTAGCAATGCCAAACAGGTCTGTGAAAATGGCATCCTTTCGCGGCACTTCAGACGCCATCTCACAGTCTAGCCGACCTGAAATGCCTGAGCCCGTTTTACCAGCCGGCTTCGATAGGAGTTATTCGAAACACCAGGACGGGTTGATTTCCGTAGTGTAGTGGCTATCACGTTTGCCTCACACGCGAAAGGTCCCCGGTTCGAAACCGGGTGGAAACAACCCGCGGTGCACGTGTGCCAGTGCCGTGTTACCCGTCCCCCATCTCTCTGCCCCAAGGGTGGCTGTCGTTTTCTCTTCCTCGGAGTGGCAAGAAATCCTGACCTTGAGAACAAACGATCGCAGAAGGGTAGCTTTGCGAGGCGCTGGAACTGACACTTTTAAAATCGATACATGTTGTTGCTGTTACAATACGACCGTAGCAGGATCGGCGACATTGCTGTTACTCTTATGTAGTTGAAGGCGCAGTATAACTCTGATAGTCTGGTGGTGACGGAAGACCACCAGCCGTTTGAACAAGCCATTCAGCATCACCTTGTTGGGCTAAGTGCAGGCACTGTCTGATCGCAGGGCGTCCTGCCTTTGAAAGAGTTTCCGAAGTATCCCGAAATCGGTGCACTCAGAGCGTCCGTCCGTCGACAGGATGAAATTGTAAACGCTGGTGTAGCCACTTTTAATTAAAATCTGATGATGATGATGATGATGATGTTGTTGTTCTTGTTGATGTTGTTGTTCTTGTTGTTGTTCTTGTTGTCGTCGTGGTCCCCGTCATTATTATTGTTAAAGTAAAGCAGTAGTTAGATTTGTTGCTACCGTAAGGTGTAGAAGGCACAATAGCTCTGATAGTCTGGTGGTGAAGGAAGACCACCAGCCGTTTGAACATGCCATTCAGCATCACCTTGTTGGGCTAAGTGCAGGCACTGTCAGAGCGCAGGGCGTCCTGCCTTTGAAAGAGTTTCCAAAATGTCCTGATGTGCCCTTGAGCAATGCAAAATAGGTCAGTGAAAATAGAAACCTTTATCTCACAGGCTGGCCCACGGGAAACGCTTGTGCGCGTTTTACCAGCCTGCTTCGATGGGAGCCATTTGAAACGCCAGGACGGGTCGGTTTTACCAGCAGTCTCCAACGGTAACCGTTCTAAGCAAGAGGTGACGGTGTCAGTTTCCGAAGTGTAGCGGTTATCACGTTCTCCTAACGCGCGAAAGGTCCCCGGTTTGAAACCGGGCGGAAAGAGCCTGCTGTGGGCCTGCCCTTTTCGTCCTGCTTGCCCTCGTGGTTCCCCGGAGGCGGTAGGTGGCTTTTCTTCATTGGAGTTTCCGAAATTGGTGGACTCAGAGCGTCCGTCCGTCGACAGGTTGAAATTGTAAACGCTGGTGTAGCCACTTTTAATTAAAATCTGATGATGATGTTATTGTTCTTGTTGTTGTTGTTGTTGTTCTTGTTTTTCTTTTTGTCGTCGAGGTCGCCGTCATTATTATTGTTAAAGTAAAGCTACCGTAAGGTGTAGAAGGCACAATAGCTCTGTGATTGTCTGATGGTGGCACAAGATGAGCAGCAGCTGTTTGAACAAGCCAGTGAGCATCACCTTGTTGGGGTAAGTCTAAGTCTTGTCATAGCTCAGGGCGTTCTTCCTTTGAAAGAGTTTCCAAAGTGTCCTGATGTGTCCTTGAGCAATGCAAAATAGGTCAGTGAAAATAGAAACCTTTATCTCACAGGCTGGCCCACGGGAAACGCCTGTGCGCGTTTTACCAGCCGGCTTCGATGGGAGCCATTCGAAACACCAGGACAGGTCGGTTTCCGTAGTGTAGTGGCTATCACGTTCGCCTCACACGCGACAGGTCCCTGGTTCGAAACCGGGCGGAAACAACCCGCGGTGCACGCGTGCTAGTGCTTTATTATCTGTCCCTGTAACGCGGCCGGCCATCGTTTTCTCTTCCTCGGAGTGTCAAGAAATCCTGACCTTGAGAACAAACGATCACAGAAGGGTAGCTTTGCGAGGCGCTGGAACTGACAGTTTTAAAATCGATACATGTTGTTGCTGTTACAATACGACCGTAGCAGGATCGGCGACATTGCTGTTACTCTTATGAGTAGATAGTAGGGTTTTATGGGCGCGGCCTATTTTGTTATGACGTATGCCCTAAGCTTATTAATATTCCTACGTCATAATTGGGGGGCGTGATTTTAGGTAGAGTTATTTCCTTAATTATTCCTACGTCATATCCGTCAGAAAGTGTACACCCATAAAACCCTGAACAACAAGGCCGCCCATAACCTGTTGTTCTTGTTGTTCTTGTTGGTCAACTGTAGAGTGTGAATGGGTCGGCTCTTCCTGTAGTGTTTGGGGGTCTTTTTAAAATATACATGTAATGGTTTAGTAAATCTAAACCGTTATAAGATCAACAAGTTCTATTGTCTGTAATGGTCCCAGGTCTTAACAATGCCAGTTTTGAATAGTGCGTTTATCATATTCACACTGTCTCTGTGTGTCTCTCTCTCTCTCTCGCCCAATCATTTTATAAGATCAACAAGTTCTGTTGTCTGTTATGATCCCAGGTCCTAACAATGCCTGTTTTGCATAGGGTACTTATGTTATCCACACTGTATCTGGCTCTGTCTCTCCCCTCAAATTTAATTAAAAATAAAATTAAAAAAGAGGGTGTGTGTGTGGGTGTTTGTGTGTATAGGTTAATTGTTTTAAAAAAAAAAAAAAAAAAAGCTGTGGTTATATTTTATCTCTCACATAATGTGTTCAGTCGTTTTACTTAAATACATTCTAGGGTCTTAAAGCTCATAAGAGTTAGACTTAAGATAAGGATATGCTTTTAAGGTATTTTAGCAGTCTCAATCCCTGATGATAAGGAATCGTTTAAAAAATAAAAACAACTGATCACTCAATGCTAAATAGATCACAACACTCAAGGCTAAATCACTCACACCATGGGTGGCGGGGGTGGGCTCAGACAACAGTACGTATGGCATGTGGTATCAAAACATTCAGAATACTTTTAACCTATATAATTTATAAGCTTTGTAAAATAAACCCAAATATCTCTTTTGCGGGGATAAACGCTGTTCTGAGTAGTTTGTGACTTGTATAATACAAAACAAAGCATCGCTATTAAAAAAAAAAAAAAATCACTGTAAAAGCGCTAGTTATTTTAGATCTTTATAGTTATTTTCTTCGCTCAGGTTGTTTTTTAGCGCTTATAAAGGCCTGAAATATTCTTAGTGGTTTGTTGACTATAGGTCATGATGCTTAAAAATATTTTTTTGAGAGACCTAAAGGTTCTAATAAAAGTTTAGAGTAGAGAGGAAGAGATCGTCTCCATCTTGGTTTCTATTTGAAATTTGATGCAGTGTCATTTTATTGGTTGGTTTTGATATGTTAATTGGTAACAGGGCGGCACAAAGGCCAGACCAGAACAATGCCTTACAAGCAGATCCGGCATGTGGCCATCAGTATAAGTATGAAGGTCTGGTCTTCAGCTCGACAGACTCATACTGACCTTTCGATTTAAGACTAAAGATCAACAATGTCCGGAAACAACATCAGCGACTTCGATTTAAACGAGTTTTTAGGCAAGTCTTCAGATTCTTTTCATTGACTCAGAGCGTGTTGTGTGCATGTATTGTAAATAAGGCTATAACATCTGTTTTAAGTTCTGTAAAATTATTTTTCAGCCAGTCAACAGGAGTTAATTCCCAACGCTGAGGAGATCATCTGGAACAACGACGGTAAGATTTTTGTGTTTAAGCTCATGGGTTCTTATGTATGGGTGTGTGTGGTTTTGAAGCGGCTCATTAGAGTTATGAAAACGTTTTAATATATATTAATGCCGGTCTCTTTAATTACACAGAAACTATCGAAAGGCCTGTGATTAATGTCTCGACCAAGAGAAGTAGTTGTCCCTAGACAGGCTGTCTGCCGACCGGGTAAGAACTAAACCCCTGTTTGTTTGTATAACGTTTCTGTAAGATGTTTGAGTCCAGTTTTGTTAATTTTAAAAAAATTATCCTGTCTAACAGTATTAAGAAACGTGGTTCGAGACAACGAAAGGCCTTCCACATCGAGGGCTTGTTTCGTTTTACCTTCGAGAACCGTAACCTTTCAAGAATCTGAAAGGCCGTCAGCCCCGGTATCTGATAGCTGTGAGTATATGTCTGCAGCCTGTAAGAGGTAAAAGCTTTTTATAAAGCGGTGTGGTTAAAGGTTAAACATGTCTCTTACCTTCACAGCGGTGCAAAAAGCTAAACCAGCCGAAAAACATAAGAAACGATTATTCTGTGGAGGTAAGTAAGATCTTTCAAACTTTAATGTTTTTAAAAGGGCTTTGTTTGCCCGTTGAGGGCTAATATTTAAGCGATGGGTGACCGTTTCCTGTAGGGCGGGGGGTTCTGGGAAAGATCTTTAGAAGTCCGGACAGGTCTATGCTTGTTTCTGGGGAACGTGTTTAGAAATGACCGATTGCCGTACCGTCTGGTTAGGAAGTAAAGCCGTCCGAAAGGGTTTAGTAAGTTGTTTGGCTTATCTCCCGCTATTATACTTCTGTTTTAAAGTGGTTGTAGGAAAAGGCTTGAAGGTGTTCATTGTATTTAATATTTAAACAGATTGTGAAAACGTTTGTGAAACAGGAAGTCCCGGGATCAGGAAGCGTTTACACTTGGAAGGTTCGTTTAAAAATGAAATGTTGTTGTGTGTGTGTGTGTTTTATTAACAATATTACAGTTTTTAAAGAAACATTTAAGAAACAGTTTATTTACAGCGGCTTCTCTGTTTTACATTTATTATCAAGTCCTAATAAATATATTGTCTGTAAATAATAAGGCGTTGTAGTGAATGTCTAAGGCTATTTTCAAAGGTCTAAAAAAGCTAAAGGTTTTGAATGTCCTGGACATGTTGTTTTAAGTTTGATTTCTGTCGCCGTTTAAAGATGTAAATGTAATGTATATTTTTATTCTTCCCAAGACTCTTGGGATAGTCATTCTGTGGATGAGCTATTGAGGACAATTACCCCGTCTAAGTGGGATCAAACATCTTCCCCGGTGAGATCACCGAGAGGATCCCCCACGGTGGTCTTGGAGACCCCCCAACATCTACTCAGGCCACAGCCTTCTGGGGGTAATTCAACACCCCAGATTTAGCCCGCCGCATTGTCGGGCGGAACAAATACAGGCATCCAACAACCTCAGGGGTCGCCGTCAGTCAGGGCTGACACACCACCCAACGACGGCCTGGTTTCAACATCGTCCCCCCAGACCCGTTTCTTGGCTACAGAAACGCGGAACAGTACCCCGCGCTTGGCCAGGGTGTTACCGCAAAGGCCTTCTTGGTCTCCGTCCATGAGTATACGCTCGCTCCCTGCCTCCTTCGACCGAGATTTACCGGAGCGACCATCCTTTGAAGCTGAGCCAGGCCACCAGCCCCCGGAGCTACTTCCTGAAGGTCGGCATGAGTTGCTACATACTTTGTTACAAAATCAAAGACTTGTGTTAGTGGGGCAAAACCTGGTGATAGAGAGCCAAAACACCCTTATTAATACCCTTACTAACGAATTGTACCGTATTTAATGTTTTAATTGACACAAAACGCCTTACTATTGTGGGTTGTTGGAAAAATAAAAAATAAATTAAAAAATGTCCTGACTTGGTAAAAGAACTCACAAACTAAAGGATTATGAACAAGCTAGGGCCCCAAAAAGACCTTCCCGAGAGAACATCCCCGGCCCTGTTGTGAACTCCTCTGATGTCCCAATGAACCTGGAACTATTACAAATGATAAATGATTTAAATAACCCCCAATTACCACTGATAGAATGTGAATTAACAGACTTACCGGTGAACCCCGACCTGTTACAGATGGTCAATGATCTAAATAACCACCTCCCACCGGTAGCGCTTATAGAGGTTCACCCCCTAGTTCACCCCGATTTGTTTGAAATGGTGGAGGCTTTGGAGGAGCTACCCCGACCAAATTCTGCCCCTATTATAAATGATTTGAGACAATTAGAACACAGGATGGCGGCAGAAGCAGCCATCACTATAGAGGAGGGTCTTGACATTAACCGGTTGGATATCTTTGAAGGACTTTTACAGGCTTTAAATGAGCCTCCTCAAAAAGGGGGTTTTGTAGATGTCAGCAGTGGGGGTGTTCGGAATGTGGAGGGTTCTGAGACTGATAAGGCTGTGGAGGACATGCTCTGTGAGAATGTAGGGGGTGAAGGCTTTGTTCAAAATGATGATGTGTCCAAGAGTACCAGTGATCCCGTGATTATAGATAGACCGGCCTATAACAATTTTGAAATGATTCAGCGTTTTAATTTTGCAGAACTTTTAAATTGTGACAATTATGCAGAAATATTTGTCAACATACACGAGGCCTTGCAGAAAATGCTTGAACAGGTTGCTGAAAGGGTCAGACCTCGAGATGTTGTACAGTTAGAACTCAGAGGGGATGATTTGTTTAGCAACCTATCTGTAATGCTGAGTGGAGATAATTTAGATGTCTGGCTAAAATCGAAGCGTTATTGCAAAGTAACGCAGCCATCTTAGCTGATGAAAGTCTGTCTCTGGTAATGAATGTGGTTCGTAACCCTGAGGGTGGGGCGCTTAGAAGACTGTCGAAATGCTTGAAGAACGACATAATTAGGACCAAGCTCAGGCAATTAGTGGTGAGTTCCAGTGGGGACAATAAGCTCTGTTTTGCTTACAGTTTAATTAAACTACTCACCCCCGACATGCCTGAACCCCAAGCTCTGCAAGAGGCTTTAATGCTTCATCAGAGGGCCGGCTTAAACTCTCAACAGATGGTTGCCTTTTCAGACATCACCAAGTTTGAGGAGTTGTTGTCTTTAAAAATTGTTTTGTGGTACCGTTGTGAGGTAAAGGAAGTATTTGTGAAATTTCAGATACATCCTGAAACCCATACACAGACACTGTTTCTCTTCCTAAGTGATAGTCATTACTTTGGAATAAAGAGTTTGACGGCTTTTTTGGGTTGTTCGTATGTTTGTCATTGGTGTTATAAGGCCTTCAATGATAAGCTTAAGCACCGCTGTGACGGTTACTGTAACGTCTGTTTCAATCCGCAATGTCGTAAGGGTTTGGCCCCTACCATCCGATGTAAAGATTGCTTAAGGATTTGTCTCTCAGCGTTCTGTTTTTCCGAGCATAAGGTACAGAGGGCCGCTGCTGAGGGGCTTAAAAAACGGAGTTATTGTGATCAAACTAAATATTGCCCGCAGTGTTGCCTCCAGTACCGTTTTCATGAGGTTAAACCACACAAATGTCTGGAGCCGAGATGCAGGATCTGTAATGCTGATTTAACCCCGGGGTCCGAACACCAGTGCTTTATTCAGCCGGTTAAAAAGGAGCCGCCGCACAACCGGTATGTCTTTTTTGCTTTTGAATGCCGGCAAGAAAACGGGGTCCACGTTGCTAATTATATACACTGTATTGACATGTTGGATCGTGAGTGGTCAGCTAGCGGTGAGAGTTGTGTCAGGGATTTCTTTACGCGGTATCGCGGTCCAAAATACCTCAATTACACATTTATTGCCCACAATGCTAAGGGTTATGATTCTTACATTTTGATGAAGTATCTGGTGGAAAATGGGGTGACCCCAAAAATAATAGCTCAGGGTAGCAAGATCATGTGTTTCACCGACGAAGCTTTCAACTAACGTTACATAGACTCGTTAAATTTCCTCCCCATGAAATTGAGCGCTTTGCCTAAGGCTCTGGGTTTTGAGGCTCAGAAGAAAGGTTGGTTCTGCCATTTTTTTAATACTAAGGACACTCAAAATTATCGAGGGTCCTACCCGCCCGCCTCTTATTATGGGGTTGATACTATGATGTCTCATGAGAGGGAGGAATTCTTTAAATGGTACAATACGGTTAAGGGAGGTGTTTTTGATTTCCGAGAAGAGATGGCCGCTTATTGTAAAAATGATGTGGTGATCCTTAAAGAATCCTGTGTGCGTTTCCGCGCCGAGGTTATCAACACATCGGGTCTCGACCCTTTGCAAAGTGTGACCATAGCGTCTCTCTGCATGAAAATGTATCGGTCCAATTTCTTGCAGAAAAACACTATAGCGGTCACCACTTCTGACAACTATCGTGCTAGACAAAAGAACTTTTCGACTGTCTCCATACAGTGGCTGGAATACCTGAGTGCCCGGGATAACATCTTCATCAGACATGCTTTAAATCAAGGGGAAGTCAAAATGGGGCCTTATGACTTAGACGGTTTTAGCGACGTGTCCGGGCGGCGTACCGCTTATGAGTTTGCAGGTTGTATTTACCATGGCTGTCCTCAGTGCTTCGACCCAAACACCTTTAACCCCGTAACACAAAAACTCTGCGGTGATATGTACTATGATTTCCAGGAACGAATTGAAACTTTAAAAAACACCTATGGTTTGAACGTGCTGGTGATTTGGAAACACGAGTGGACGACCCTGAAGCAACAGGAAGCGGGGGTACAACGGTTTATGGAAACCTTGGACTTTCCTGAACGTCTAGAGCCCCGGGATGCGTTATTTGGGGGTCGTACCAACGCCCTCTGTTTACATTATGAGGTAAAGGAGGGTGAGAGAGTAGATTACTATGATTTCACCAGTCTGTACCCTTATGTCAACAAGACCAAAATGTACCCGGTGGGGTGTCCAACCATTGTTTATCGTGACTTTCTCGAAATCGGACATTACTTTGGTTTGATCAAAGTCACCATGTACCCTCCTCGCGAGCTGTTCTTACCCGTGTTGCCTTACAGGTGTTCGGGAAAATTGATGTTCCCTCTGTGTAGAACGTGTGTGGAAACTGAAAATCAAACTACCTCTTGTCTGCACAGTGATGAAGAGAGAGCGCTGACGGGTGTCTGGTGTAGCATTGAGCTTGACAAGGCGGTGGAGAAAGGTTACAGTTGGTAAGGTGAATGAGGTTTGGCATTTTTCTGAAAAATCTGATACTCTTTTTGCTGATTACATTATGACCCATCTGAAAGGGAAACAGGAGGCATCGGGCTATCCCTCATGGTGTGTTGACTCCGCGGCCAAAGAGCGATACGTTCAGCAATATTTTGAAAAGGAAGGGATCCGTCTAGAGCCGGGGAACATAACTGTAAACCCCGCCAAGAGACAAATGTCCAAACTGATTTTAAACAGTCTGTGGGGTAAGTTTGGGGAAAGAAATTACCGTCTAAACACAACCTTGATTAAAACCCCTGAACTGTTCATAGAATTTATGTTTTCCAAACAACATGCAGTATCACACTTTCAATTCTTAAATGACCACGTGGCACAGGTCCAGTGGAGGGCCCCTAAAGATTTCCCCACCAAACAGGGGAACGTTAATGTTTTCATAGCGGTTTTTACCACGGCTTACGCTCGGCTTGAACTGAACAACTTAATGGATCAGTTGCAGGAACGCACGCTCTATCATGATACTGACTCTGTAATCTTTGTCACCAGGCCAGGGGATTGGGTCCCTCCCCTCGGGGACTACCTTGGGGAGTTAACGAGCGAACTAGATCCTCAGGACCACATAGTGGAGTTTGTCTCAGGGGGTCCTAAGACTTACGCATACAGAACGGCTGCGGGTAAGACCTGTATGAAAGTTAAGGGTTTCACTCTGAACCATTGTAACAACAAGCTCATTAACATCAAGTCTCTGACGACCCTGGTAGAAAGTTATGTAACGAGAAAGACGCGCCTCCTCGTGAGATTATTACAGCCGGAAATCAGATCTATCGCAATAAAAAGGGGTACACGTTGGAAAATAGATCACTAAACAAACGGTTCAGAGTGGTGTACAATAAAAGAGTGTTGAAGACTGATTATACCACTCTGCCTTATGGATATTAGCGGTGGTTTTGATAACAGACTTCAACACCCTTTCTCCTGTATTATAGCCGGTCCCTCCAATTCGGGGCAGAGCTATCTTATAAAGAACATCATAGAAGATGTGGACGCAACCGTGTCCCAAGCTCTTGACAACATAGTGTGGTGTTACTCTTGCTGGCAACCTCTCTACGATGATTTGGCTTCGAAAAAAAATAATCTGAAATTTGTGCAAGGTCTCCCCGCCTCGTTGTGTGGTGATGACTTGTTCCCGCCCGGTCAAACTAACCTAGTGATCCTTGATGACCTGATGGAGCAGGCCGGTGACAACAGTGAAGTGGAAAAAGCTTTCACAAAGTACACTCATCATAGGAATTAAAGTATTATTTATTTAGTTCAAAATCTATTTTTTCAAGGTAAAAAAAGCCGCACTATTAATTTATATGCCAATTATATAATTCTTTTTAAAAACCCCAGAGATAAACTACAGGTCACCGTCTTGGCTCGTCAAATGTACCCTAACCAGACCAAGTTCTCTTTGGAGGCATTTGAGGATGCCACCAAAAAACCCTACGGGTACTTGATTGCGGACTTAAAAGCACAAACCCCAGAAGACTTTCGCCTCAGAACAGGTTTGTGCCCGCCCGATTGGCCGGCAGTGTATGTGCTAAAGAAAAGGAAATAAATAAGAATGTCTGTTCGGATTGAAAGAAATCTGCCGCTTTTGCAAATGTTATTTGAGAGGAGCCCGCGCCATAGGAAAGCTGTGCTGGCAGGGGCCCCCTCGGATTTGATCGAGACCCTGTGTGAAATAGCTTTTAACATCTTACGCGGTAATATACCCCTAACCCCTTCTCAACATTCTAAACTCAAAAAACAAAAAGCGGTTATCAAGATCATCGCTAATAAGAAGTATTCTATTAAAAGAAAAAGAAAGAAGATTAATCAAACCGGGGGTTTTATAGGACCGCTGTTGAGCATAGCCGTGCCTTTCCTAACCAGTCTTCTAGCTTCCAGAGTGGGTTAATAATGGAATATGCTCAGAAAATGTTTTTGATCCCTCAGGAGCAGCTTGAGAAACTGAGAAAAAATGTTGTCGGGCCAGAGCCCATTAGACAAACGGCCAAAAACAACCTGGACTCTGAAATGAAAGCTATACAGGCCAGGGCCGATTTAAATCAGTATTCCAAAGCCCAGTTGTATACCAACACGTTACAGCGCTACCTCCGTCTGGTTAGACAGGGTGAAAAAGATCAAAACATTTTAACTTTAACCATGGCCTCTCAAGAAAATGGTTCTGGGGCTGATGCGGGGGGTACGGTTGATAAAGATGTTGCGGTGACCGAACCTGTTGAGAGTTCAGAGGGAGATGTTGTAACGGATGTTTTGAGAAACATGCCGGCCAGAAGCAAAAGACATGCAGAATATATCCTGCACAAAATGGTTCAGAAACCGCGGGTAACGGCTTGGAATGAACAGGGTGAATTTGTTTTTAAAGGACAACTGATCAAAGGTTCACACATGTTTGATTTGTTGAAGAGTGTCACTAGCACTAATAAGGTACCCGATAGTCGCCGACCTGTAGGCTGGAATGCTTTCCTACAGGCGATGGCCTGTCTGAACATGCCCCAATCAACAGTTCCTAACCAGGAAACGCGACAAAAAATCCGTCTGTGTAAAGAGGTGGAGCCTGATCTGACTCCGATATCTCATTACTCTGACCGTGCTGAGCGACCATCCTCAGGATCTATCCATCGTTGGGAAGCTTATTAATCTCATGTTTTTATTTGTCTCCCCTGTAAATAATGACCCGACAAACATTTTTTTATTTTTATTTTTTATTTTTCAAATGTTGTACATTTATTTATACCATAACCCCTGCTTTGTATAAGAATTGTGTTGAATAAAAACAAAACTAATGATTCAAAGGCTGTTTTCATTATTTTTTCACCTTAACACGCATGACATCTTTTAAAATCCTCACAAGAACACCCCATCTGTATACACGGCTGGCTAGGGTCGTAAGTCATTGTGTTATAAGGGGGGATCCACAGTGTCCTGACAAACTCTGCCACTTTTTTATCATTTTGGCCTAAATCCTCACTGTACAAGGCCATAATATCGGGGTATGACCTTCCTTTAGATCTATGATATAAGAAAAACACACAGTGTTGACCACAAGTGAAGGTCTGAAGACTTTGTACTTGACGACCGCTGTAAATGGTTTCTTGACAGTTGTTGAGCAGAAAGTTATTGATCTTCCGAGGGAAAGGTCTGAAATCCGGGGGGTTTGCATAGGAATCAAAAAATTCACCACGGTGGTCCTCCCTTAGATAAATAGCCAGCCAATGTTCTCCGGGCATATTTTTAGGGTGTGTGTTGATTATGTACATTGCAGGTAAATTCTTGACCTTAAATTTAGTCAGCTGATCGCAGGTGTAGACTCCTTGAAACAGTTTCCGTGAGCTGGCCAGGGCATTCATGATGTGGTTGAGCTCTCTGGTGTTCATTTTAATAATAATCATACATAACGTTTCTCCTCTGATTCACCTCAATAATGTTGTCAAACACTGCATACACGACCATATTAACAGTGCGTGGTAGAGGCTGCTTGAAACGCATCTCCAAACGCATATTGCCCGTCTTCATCAGTGAAAAATGTTGCCCACACTCTTCGTCAGGGGTCAGGTTGAAACCGTACAGGGTGTAACCGCTGCAGTATTCCCGGCGATCGATCAGCAGAGTTTGATCCTTGAGATGGCGACCCGTAGCCAGTACTAGACTGTCATATTCACGAACCGCATTGCCGATTTCAAAGTCAGGTTGAAAAGGTCTGGATGGAACCTGCACACCATCGACGTACAACGCTATAAATTCCGCGTTATAATGTTTAAAGTTAAAGGGGTTCTTGTTGTAAACCCCGGTAAATGCATCATTATCTTCGAGACCTATAATAACCTGTTTTGGGAGCTGTCCTAGAAACAGATTTTCCTGGTTCATCACCCGTGTCCCTGCGGGGATACTGTGGACTTTCATATAGACTCTTTCAATCGGGTACTTGGCGTTTGCCGTCATTAACGCCTGCGCGTGTCCTAGTTTAACCGCCGGGGAGACGGACACTTTTTTCACAAACAGCGAGGCCGATAATATGGTCAGTTTATATTTTTCAGTATCAGGGGTCATCAGACAAAAAGCACTTTTACTACGGATCATTTTAATTTTAATGTCTACCCCGTTGAGCATGAGTTTTTCTTGGAAAAATATGTCTGCATGGATATGCCCCATTAGCTCAAAGGTCCTCCCTTCTGTTGAAAAGGCCATTCTTTTTTGCAAACCCTTATTGAGTCCCTCTGGATCCTTGTCGTCCATAGCTTCCGGGATGTCTTTGAAGAAAAGGCCGGGGCTGAACTGTTTGCTTAGGGTCTCCTCACTATAATTAAGTATACACTCCATCATGGCTCTATAGGGGTAAGTATTGCTGCTTTGACTAATGAGCCGATCTCCCAGGGTCACATCCACCTGTGAAAACATGGTGGCCACCGGGTAATTGATGACCCCAGCGTTGGTCGTCTTCTCGATTGCATCGCCATTCTCATCAGTCACTTTACAGTTCATTAAAATAAATGTGTTATTCAAATCAATATAATCCTCGCCATTGCCAGCTATAAAAAACTCCAGAGGGGCCGTGTCTGAAATTGCAGAAAGAGGGGGAATCTCTACATATATGCTCTTATCTATACTCGTTTGAGTGTATGGAACTGTAAACAGATCCAGTTCTGATTTGACGCATTCTTCCGATAGACTGTGGACAAAAGACATGTTTAAAAGATGTATCCTGAGGCTCTATTTTTCTTTCTTTGAGACTTTCTTTTTGCAGGTTTTTTCTTGTGCTGTTTCCTTCTCCGAGTGTTTCCACGATATGTTGGAGAATGAGAGATTCTTCGTTTTTTGTTAGCCACGGATCTTTGTCGCGCCCTGGTGGACACATGCTGTTTCTTCTTTTACCCCCCCTCCTCGCCATTACCATGAGACCCGAACCCTCCTGATGCTCATGGCTAGCTGCCCGGTTCATAACATTGGTGAACACGTCACTAACAATATTTTTAGCCGCTGATTTCAAGTGGGGTCTGGCTATAGCAAAGCCTCTCTTAAGCAGGGGTATGGCCATTCTAAAGAGACCACGAAAGAGTCCTCCTCGACCGGCGCCATACATTGTGGGGGCTCCTACAATACCGGGCAAGCCGTTCCATCTTGCATCTTGTAATAATCCACATAGGCGCTAGGATCTACATAACCCCTCGAGGTAGCCATTTTAATAATGTACACACTGTTTCAGGGGTCGAAAATGTAGTTTGACATTAACTTTACCGAAGCGGAAGGGTACGTTGATATTCTGATCCGATTTTACTTCGATCGTGATGTTGTCAAAGTGGGTCTTTGAGACTGGTACGTAGTGTGGTTTGTCATAAGTAATTGTGACCATGTCATTGCTTTTACCTTTAATAAGTACATTTCTCAAAAGGGGGACATAACTATCCCCAACCCTCTGGTGGGTTATGATATCCGTATACACATAAAGAGTGTAAAAGCCGCCCCACCACTTCTGAGAACCTGCTCTCTGTGTCAGAATAGAACCCAAATATACGCCCCAGTTGGCCGCTGGTTTGAATGCTAATACCTGGTTTTGACACCTTGTACACTCTGTTTTTAATAGGGTTGTAATATAGCTTGATGTTGGGGGTGCCTTTTGTGAACTGTTTATGCATCTCATCTAATATTTTATCCACATTGTCATAATAACCTCCTTGTATCGTGAATGTCCATTGACTCTTTTTAACATCATCAAAAATGGCGAAGGTGGCATTCGTATCTTGTAAAACAGCCCAAGTGTAAGGATACTGTATTTCCGCCAACCCCACTTCCCACGACCCCCTTAGATCTATAGATTTTCCAAATTGTACCGTGTAACTGGATATTTCATTTTTAGGATATATATCGAGAGAGGCATTACTGGGTAGAGTCACGTAGAAGCCTCCTGATTCCATCTTGAGAATCGAAAGTAATGCCCCCAACACACCCGCGGGCATGTTGTTATAAGGATTGAATATCGCAAACCTGTTGTTCCGGGACCCAACTATTGAACTTTTCAGGCCATCCAAGCCATTTCATCAACACATATTTTTTCCGGTTCTGGGTTTTTTCAGCTAATATCTTTTCAACTCTGTATACACTGTCTTTACCCACAATAATTTTTTGTAACTCGGCTTCGTAAAACGTTCCTTCTATATCCTCCCTGTCATAGTCTTTTAACCGGTACACGGGGGGGTCTCTAGCCAACTGTTCGGTAACTGTAAAATATTCGTCAGAAAATGTTTGTTCATAACCTTTGGCAAAAGTACTCCTTAGCTTTGAAACGCGAACCACATCACCGATGTTGAACTAATAAGTAGTTTTTCCCTTCTTAATAAATGGTCCGTATAATTTTTTATAGACCTTAAAAGAATTACTTTGATCAACATCTAAAGGCTTCATTTTAATACTGGTGTGATACCCTTGGTTGTAAGCATCGATAAAATCCTGAACTTTATCAAAATACTTGAACGTGTTGACCGCTGTAAAATATCTCCACATTTTGGTCTTTATGGTGCGGTTAAACCTCTCCACTACCGATGCCCTAAGCTCATTACCGGTGGTGAAATGATGTATTTTGTGTCTCTTCAGTAGATTCTGAAATTCTCTGTTGAGAAACTCTTTTCCTTTATCAGTCTGCAGTTTTTTAGGACATCGACCCTGGGACAATATATCCTCAAAGGCCCTTGTCACCGCCCAACCTGTTTTATTATGTAGAATGCGAGCCCAGGCATATTTTGATAACACATCGATACACATCAACATCAATTTGTGACCATTGTTATGTTTTGATAAATTTGACATATCGACTAGATCCATTTGCCATTGTGAATCTATGTCAGTTGCATATACGCGGTTTCTGTTAAAGTTAATCCTGAGAGGTTTATGTAAGGTATAGGCGTCTTGTTCCCGTAACCATTCTGAAACAACCACATCATTAACCTTCACTCCGGCCTCAGCGAGTCCTCTTTGAAAACCCTTCTTACCCGCCAAACCCCCAATCTTGGCTGGGTTGTAGTATAGTTCCTGCATTTGGGGAGCTTGCCGAGTCATTCTGTCAAATAACCACACAGACCCACACTATGCGCAAAGTTTTTATACAAGGTTTTTTATTCAACTTCAGGAGAGCAGATACCCCTTTTTAGACATTTGAGAAAAGTATAACATACACAACAATTTTTTCTACGGTCCAGACAAAAAGAAATCAGATGATTGGTTACTTGATCTATATCAACAAATATACCTGTTTCTTTATCTTGTAGGCACACACCTCAGTTACATATGTAAATAAAACAACAATATGACCTATTTTAAAAGTAAACAGAGGTGTATTAAACATGCTCAGTAAAAGGTCATACAGATGTTGATGAAATGGCCTAATATCATTCTTGGCCCCCTTGAGCCCTTCATCCAAGTGTTCGTACCCCCCGGTCTTTGTTACAGCAGCCATTAACTTTTCCAGGTTTGAAAGTTGATCCTCATCGATGGTTAAATCTGTAGAGATAAGGCTCGCGTTGCCTACTTTTCTGTCAAGCACATGGTGTAATAGCGCTCTCAGGTTAGCTGCAGAGTGTTGATGACAGAACCAGTTGCAGAAGCAGTCCAGAACATTCCCCATGTTCAAAGTCCCTTAGTTCAGGTCAGAGTCTGAATCAGTGGCGTAGATGTCGAATTCTTCGTCGCTGCCCCCAGCTTTAACTTCTTTACGGAAGAAATAAGCTTTTAGCTTGCCAGCGGTTTTTCTACTCGGCTCATCCAGGTCATTGAGCAGCTGCCCAAGTTTCTCAATTATAAACGGCTCCTTTTTCAGCTCCAGCAAAATCTCATCTATGATTTTCTGGACTTGTCCCACAGTGACATGTATGTGGGAGTAAGAGAGCGCCTTGATTAGTGCCGGTTTCAGCCACGGTTTGTTCAGTCTTCTGTAAAACACGTTGAAATAGAACAGGAAATAGTAACGGTCTGGTTCAAACAAACAACTGTGTCTCAACTGACTGGGGTGATTCACTTCACACCCCCGACAGACTTCTTTCAGAGCTCGGTCGATGAGAGCACTCAGAATATACACCAGGGTGCTTTTAACCACTCTGCTTACTTGGTCACATACCCCGGGCAAAAATCCTGCGTCTTCATCACGCCCCCGGGACAGTCCGATGCTCATTGGGTCGCCTGGTGGTTTGTGGGGTGTTTCTCCATCCATTGGACTGACCCCCTCCTGAGACACACAGACGGTAGACAGTTCGGCAAAAT
The DNA here is from genome assembly GCF_036373705.1 of Amia ocellicauda. Classification (NCBI taxonomy): domain Eukaryota; kingdom Metazoa; phylum Chordata; class Actinopteri; order Amiiformes; family Amiidae; genus Amia; species Amia ocellicauda. The sequence goes on from NW_027102663.1 coordinate 186,316, forward strand.
CGAGGCCCTCCATGAGCTCCAGAGGCTGGGGATCCCCGAGACTCATTTGGACATCCATCGCACCGCATGTTGTTTCGTCCTGAGGGACCGGGGTCTGAGGTCTTGGAGAGTAACCACAGTCAAAGGGTTCCAGAGTGTATACAAAATCTGGGGAATAGAACCAGGGGTGATCCCGGGTTTGAAGAGGCCTGTAGAGCCTGTCGACGTCCGCAGCTTTCGGGTAAGACATTCTCTTTAATTTTAAACCATGAATGAATTGTTGCACCTTTTATCCTATCTCTTCACTACGTCACGACACACCGCCCTCTTAGAAGAGAGTAGCCCCTGAGCCGTCAGACCCCCCTCCAAAACCCCACACGTCGTCTGTCGTAGTTCTGCAAGCTTTCCCATTCACACCTTTCAAAACCCTGAGTCGGAGACTCCATTTCGCATTCTCTTGGACCCTCTTGCAAGCCTTCTAGAGTCTTATCCACAAGCCCCAGATCTCTCCAGGCCATCACCTTCAACCAGTCCTCATAAGAGTATTCAATTACCGTCTCAAAAGGTTCCAACGTACCCTCCTTCTCTCCCAAAGCAAGAAGCTCCACTCCAACATAGCTGGGATCCCTTTTAAAGCGGTAACCCCGTCGAGCCCCCCAGAACAACACCCAGGAGCGTTCAATCTTCAAATTGGTGAGTACAGGAACCCTTGCCCGGGATTGTTTCTTGCGGGGTTTCATGTTGATGTCGCTGGACATGTTGAAGAAGCGGGATGTTTCAGAAGCTGAGAATTAAAGAGGTATTGCCTAATAGAAGCGCGGGTTCTTAAATAGAGAGGAGAGTTTCGGGGCGTTGCCTTCAGAGGGGTGGGGGTATTTATGGGTGGCCTTGTTGTTCAGGGTTTTATGGGTGCACACTTTCTGACGGATATGACGTAGGAATAATTAAGGAAATAACTCTACCTAAAATCACGCCCCCCAATTATGACGTAGGAATATTAATAAGCTTAGGGCATACGTCATAACAAAATAGGCCGCGCCCAAAAAACCCTACTATCTACTCTTATGTAGTTGAAGGCGCAGTATAGCTCTCATAGTCTGGTGGTGACGGAAGACCACCAGCCGTTTGAACAAGCCATTCAGCATCACCTTGTTGGGTTAAGTGCAGGCACTGTCAGAGCGCAGGGCGTCCTGCCTTTGAAAGAGTTTCCGAAGTGTCCTGATGTGCCCTTTAGCAATGCCAAACAGGTCTGTGAAAATGGCATCCTTTCGCGGCACTTCAGACGCCATCTCACAGTCTAGCCGACCTGAAACGCCTGAGCCCGTTTTACCAGCAGGCTCCAACGGTAACCGTTTGAAGCAAGAGGCGGCGTTGTCAGTTTCCGTAGTGTAGCGGTTATCACATTCGCCTACCGCGCGAAAGGTCCCCGGTTCGAGACCGGGCGGAAACAGCCTGCTTTGGGCCGGCCCTTTTCGTCCTGCTTGCCCTCGTGGTTCCCCGCAGGCGGTGGGTGGCTTTTCTTCATTGGAGTGCCCGAAATCGGTGCTCTCAGAGCGTCCGTCCGTCGACAGGTTGAAATTGTAAACGCTGGTGTAGCCACTTTTAATTAAAATCTGATGATGATGATGATGATATTGTTGTTCTTGTTCTTGTTGTTGTTGTTGTTCTTGTTTTTCTTGTTGTCGTCGTGGTCGCCGTCATTATTATTGTTAAAGTAAAGCAGTAGTTAGATTTGTTGCTACCGTAAGGTGTAGAAGGCACAATAGCTTTGTGATTGTCTGATGGTGGCACAAGACGAGCAGCAGCTGTTTGAACAAGCCATTGAGCATCACCTTGTTAGGGTAAGTGTAAGTCTTGTCATAGCTCAGGGCGTTCTTCCTTTGAAAGAGTTTCCAAAGTGTCCTGATGTGCCCTTTAGCAATGCAAAATAGGTCAGTGAAAATAGAAACCTTTATCTCACAGGCTGGCCCACGGGAAACCCCTGTGCGCGGTTTACCAGCCGGCTTCGATGGGAGCCATTTGAAACACCAGGACGGGTCGGTTTCCGTAGTGTAGTGGCTATCACGTTCGCCTCACACGCGAAAGGTCCCTGGTTCGAAACCGGGCGGAAACAACCCGCGGTGCACGCGTGCCAGTGCCGTGTTACCCGTCGCCATCTCTCTGCCCCAAGGCCGGCCGTCGTTTTCTCTTCCTCGGAGTGGCAAGAAATCCTGACCTTGAGAACAAACAATCGCAGAAGGGTAGCTTTGCGAGGCACTGGAACTGACACTTTTAAAATCGATACATGTTGTTGCTGTTACAATACGACCGTAGCAGGATCGGCGACATTGCTGTTACTCTTATGTAGTTGAAGGCGCAGTATAGCTCTGATAGTCTGGTGGTGACGGAAGACCACCAGCCGTTTGAACAAGCCATTCAGCATCACCTTGTAGGGCTAAACGCAGGCACTGTCAGAGCGCAGGTCGTCCTGCCTTTGAAAGAGTTTCCGAAGTGTCCCGAAATCGATGCACTCAGAGCGTCCGTCCGTCGACAGGTTGAAATTGTAAACGCTGGTGTAGCCACTTTTAATTAAAATCTGATGATGATGATGATGATGATGTTGTTGTTGTTGTTCTTGTTGTTGTTGTTCTTGTTGTCATCGTGGTCGCCGTCATTATTATTGTTAAAGTAAAGCAGTAGTTAGATTTGTTGCTACCGTAAGGTGTAGAAGACAACAGTTGGTATGGCGTGTGATATCAAAACATTCAGAATACTTTTAACCTATATAATTTATAAGCTTTGTAAAATAAACCCAAATATCTCTTTTGCGGGGATAAACGCTGTTCTGAGTAGTTTGTGACTTGTTTAATACCAAACAAAGCATCGGTATAAAAATAAAAAAAAATCACTGTAAAAGCGCTAGTTATTTTAGATCTTTATAGTTATTTTCTAGGCTCAGGTTGTTTATTAGTGCTTATAAAGGCCTGAAATATTCTTAGTGGTTGTTGACTATAGGTCTTGATGCTTAAAAATGTTTTTTTGAGAGACCAAAAGGTTCTAATAAAAGTTTAGAGTAGAGAGGAGAGAGATCGTCTCCATCTTGGTTTCTATTTGAAATTTGATGCAGTGTCATTTTATTGGTTGGTTTTGATATGTTAATTGGTAACAGGGCGGCACAAAGGCCAGACCAGAACAATGCCTTACAAGCAGATCCGGCATGTGGCCATCAGTATAAGTATGAAGGTCTGGTCTTCAGCTCGACAGACTCATACTTACCTTTCGATTTAAGACTAAAGATCAACAATGTCCGGAAACAACATCAGCGATTCGATTTAAACGAGTTTTTAGGCAAGTCTTCAGATTATTTTCATTGACTCAGAGCGTGTTGTGTGCATGTATTGTAAATAAGGCTATAACATCTGTTTTAAGTTCTGTAAAATTATTTTTCAACCAGTCAACAGGAGTTCATTCCCAACGCTGAGGAGATCATCTGGAACAACGACGGTAAGATTTTTGTGTTTGCGCTCATGGGTTCTTATGCATGGGTGTGTGTGGTTTTGAAGCGGCTCATTAGAGTTATGAAAACGTTTTGATATATATTAATGCCGGTCTCTTTAATTACACAGAAACTATCGAAAGGCCTGTGATTAATGTCTCCGAGGATCGACCAAGAGAAGTGGTTATCCCTAGACAGTCTGTCTGCCGACCGGGTAAGAACTAAACCCCTGTTTGTTTGTATAACGATTCTGTAAGATGTTTGAGTCCAGTTTTGTTAATTTAAAAAAATTATCCTGTCTAACAGTATTAAGAAATGTGGTTCGAGACAACGAAAGGCCTTCCACATCGAGGGCTTGTTTCGTTTTACCTTCGAGAACCGTAACCTTTCAAGAATCTGAAAGGCCGTCAGCCCCGGTATCTGATAGCTGTGAGTATATATCTGCAGCCTGTAAGAGGTTAAAGCTTTTTATAAAGCGGTGTGGTTAAAGGTTAAACATGTCTCTTACCTTCACAGCGGTGCAAAAAGCTAAACCAGCCGAAAAACATAAGAAACGATTATTCTGTGGAGGTAAGTAAGATCTTTCAAACTTTAATGTTTTTAAAAGGGCTTTGTTTGCCCGTTGAGGGCTAATATTTAAGCGATGGGTGACCGTTTCCTGTAGGGCGGGGGGTTCTGGGAAAGATCTTTAGAAGTCCGGACAGGTCTAGGCTTGTTTCTGGGGAACGTGTTTAGAAATGACCGATTGCCGTACCGTCTGGTTAGGAAGTAAAGCCGTCCGAAAGGGTTTAGTAAGTTGTTTGGCTTATCTCCCGCTATTATACTTCTGTTTTAAAGTGGTTGTAGGAAAAGGCTTGAAGGTGTTCATTGTATTTAATATTTAAACAGATCGTGAAAACGTTTGTGAAACAGGACGTCCCGGGATCAGGAATCGTTTACACTTGGAAGGTTCGTTTAAAAATGAAATGTTGTTGTGTGTGTGTGTGTTTTATTAACAATATTACAGTTTTTAAAGAAACATTTAAGAAACAGTTTATTTACAGCGGCTTCTCTGTTTTACATTTATTATCAAGTCCTAATAAATATATTGTCTGTAAATAATATTGCGTTGTAGTGAATGTCTAAGGCTATTTTCAAAGGTCTAAAAAAGCTAAAGGTTTTGAATGTCCTGGACATGTTGTTTTAAGTTTGATTTTTGTCGCCGTTTAAAGATGTAAATGTAATGTATATTTTTATTCTTCCCAAGACTCTTGGGATAGTCATTCTGTGGATGAGCTATTGAGAACAATTACCCCGTCTAAGTGGGATCAAACATCTTCCCCGGTGAGATCACCGAGTGGATCCCCCACGGTGGTCTTGGAGACCCCCCAACATCTACTCAGGCCACAGCCTTCTGGGGGTAATTCAACACCCCAGATTCAGCCCGCCGCATTGTCGGGCGGAACAAATAGAGGCATCCAACAACCTCATGGGTCGCCGTCAGTCAGGGCTGACACACCACCCGACGACGGCCTGGTTTCAACATCGTTCCCCCAGACCCATTTCTTGGCTACAGAAACGCGGAACAGTTCCCCGCGCTTGGCCAGGGTGTCACCGCAAAGGCCTTCTTGGTCTCCGTCCATGAGTATACGCTCGCTCCCTGCCTCCTTCGACCGAGATTTACCGGAGCGACCATCCTTTGAAGCTGAGCCAGGCCACCAGCCCCCGGAGCTACTTCCTGAAGGTCGGCATGAGTTGCTACATACTTTGTTACAAAATCAAAGACTTGTGTTAGTGGGGCAAAACCTGGTGATAGAGAGCCAAAACACCCTTATTAATACCCTTACTAACGAATTGTACAGTATTTAATGTTTTAATAGACACAAAACGCCTTACTATTGTGGGTTGTTGGAAAAATAAAAAATAAATTAAAAAATGTCCTGACTTGGTAAAAGAACTCACAAACTAAAGGATTATGAACAAGCTAGGGCCCCAAAAAGACCTTCCCGAGAGAACATCCCCGGCCCTGTTGTGAACTCCTCTGATGTCCCAATGAACCTGGAACTATTACAAATGATAAATGATTTAAATAACCCCCAATTACCACCGATAGAATGTGAATTAACAGACTTACCGGTGAACCCCGACCTGTTACAGATGGTCAATGATCTAAATAACCACCTCCCACCGGTAGCGCTTATAGAGGCTCACCCCCTAGTTCACCCCGATTTGTTTGAAATGGTGGAGGCTTTGGAGGAGCTACCCCGACCAAATTCTGCCCCTATTATAAATGATTTGAGACAATTAGAACACAGGATGGCGGCAGAAGCAGCCATCACTATAGAGGAGGGTCTTGACATTAACCGGTTGGATATCTTTGAAGGACTTTTACAGGCTTTAAATGAGCCTCCTCAAAAAGGGGGTTTTGTAGATGTCAGCAGTGGGGGTGTTCGGAATGTGGAGGGTTCTGAGACTGATAAGGCTGTGGAGGACATGCTCTGTGAGAATGTAGGGGGTGAAGGCTTTGTTCAAAATGATGATGTGTCCAAGAGTACCAGTGATCCCGTGATTATAGATAGACCGGCCTATAACAATTTTGAAATGATTCAGCGTTTTAATTTTGCAGAACTTTTAAATTGTGACAATTATGCAGAAATATTTGTCAACATACACGAGGCCTTGCAGAAAATGCTTGAACAGGTTGCTGAAAGGGTCAGACCTCGAGATGTTGTACAGTTAGAACTCAGAGGGGATGATTTGTTTAGCAACCTATCTGTAATGCTGAGTGGAGATAATTTAGATGTCTGGCTAAAATCGAAGCGTTATTTCAAAGTAACGCAGCCATCTTAGCTGATGAAAGTCTGTCTCTGGTAATGAATGTGGTTCGTAACCCTGAGGGTGGGGCGCTTAGAAGACTGTCGAAATGCTTGAAGAACGACATAATTAGGACCAAGCTCAGGCAATTAGTGGTGAGTTCCAGTGGGGACAATAAGCTCTGTTTTGCTTACAGTTTAATAAAACTACTCACCCCCGACATGCCTGAACCCCAAGCTCTGCAAGAGGCTTTAATGCTTCATCAGAGGGCCGGCTTAAACTCTCAACAGATGGTTGCCTTTTCAGACATCACCAAGTTTGAGGAGTTGTTGTCTTTAAAAATTGTTGTGTGGTACCGTTGTGAGGTAAAGGAAGTATTTGTGAAATTTCAGACACATCCTGAAACCCATACACAGACACTGTTTCTCTTCCTAAGTGATAGTCATTACTTTGGAATAAAGAGTTTGACGGCTTTTTTGGGTTGTTCGTATGTTTGTCATTGGTGTTATAAGGCCTTCAATGATAAGCTTAAGCACCACTGTGACGGTTACTGTAACGTCTGTTTCAATCCGCAATGTCATAAGGATTTGGCCCCTACCATCCGATGTAAAGATTGCTTAAGGATTTGTCTCTCAGCGTTCTGTTTTTCCGAGCATAAGGTACAGAGGGCCGCTGCTGAGGGGGTTAAAAAACTGAGTTATTGTGATCAAACTAAATATTGCCCGCAGTGTTGCCTCCAGTACCGTTTTCATGAGGTTAAACCACACAAATGTCTGGAGCCGAGATGCAGGATCTGTAATGCTGATTTAACCCCGGGGTCCGAACACCAGTGCTTTATTCAGCCGGTTAAAAAGGAGCCGCCGCACAACGGTATGTCTTTTTTGATTTTGAATGCCGGCAAGAAAACGGGGTCCACGTTGCTAATTATATACACTGTATTGACATGTTGGATCGTGAGTGGTCAGCTAGCGGTGAGAGTTGTGTCAGGGATTTCTTTACGCGGTATCGCGGTCCAAAATACCTCAATTACACATTTGTTGCCCACAATGCTAAGGGTTATGATTCTTACATTTTGATGAAGTATCTGGTGGAAAATGGGGTGACCCCAAAAATAATAGCTCAGGGTAGCAAGATCATGTGTTTCACCGACGAAGCTTTCAACTAACGTTACATAGACTCGTTAAATTTCCTCCCCATGAAATTGAGCGCTTTGCCTAAGGCTCTGGGTTTTGAGGCTCAGAAGAAAGGTTGGTTCTGCCATTTTTTTAATACTAAGGACACTCAAAATTATCGAGGGTCCTACCCGCCCGCCTCTTATTATGGGGTTGATACTATGATGTCTCATGAGAGGGAGGAATTCTTTAAATGGTACAATACGGTTAAGGGAGGTGTTTTTGATTTCCGAGAAGAGATGGCCGCTTATTGTAAAAATGATGTGGTGATCCTTAAAGAAGCCTGTGTGCGTTTCCGCGCCGAGGTTATCAACACATCGGGTCTCGACCCTTTGCAAAGTGTGACCATAACGTCTCTCTGCATGAAAATGTATCGGTCCAATTTCTTGCAGAAAAACACTATAGCGGTCACCACTTCTGACAACTATCGTGCTAGACAAAAGAACTTTTCGACTGTCTCCATACAGTGGCTGGAATACCTGAGTGCCCGGGATAACATCTTCATCAGACATGCTTTAAATCAAGGGGAAGTCAAAATGGGGCCTTACTACTTAGACGGTTTTAGCGACGTGTTCGGGCGGCGTACCGCTTATGAGTTTGCAGGTTGTATTTACCATGGCTGTCCTCAGTGCTTCGACCCAAACACCTTTAACCCCGTAACACAAAAACTCTGCGGTGATATGTACTATGATTTCCAGGAACGAATTGAAACTTTAAAAAACACCTATGGTTTGAACGTGCTGGTGATTTGGAAACACGAGTGGACGACCCTGAAGCAACAGGAAGCGGGGGTACAACGGTTTATGGAAACCTTGGACTTTCCTGAACGTCTAGAGCCCCGGGATGCGTTATTTGGGGGTCGAACCTACGCCCTCTGTTTACATTATGAGGTAAAGGAGGGTGAGAGAGTAGATTACTATGATTTCACCAGTCTGTACCCTTATGTCAACAAGACCAAAATGTACCCGGTGGGGCGTCCAACCATTGTTTATCGTGACTTTCTCGAAATTGGACATTACTTTGGTTTGATCAAAGTCACCATGTACCCTCCTCGCGAGCTGTTCTTACCCGTGTTGCCTTACAGGTGTTCGGGAAAATTGATGTTCCCTCTGTGTAGAACGTGTGTGGAAACTGAAAATCAAACTACCTCTTGTCTGCACAGTGATGAAGATAGAGCGCTGACGGGTGTCTGGTGTAGCATTGAGCTTGACAAGGCGGTGTAGAAAGGTTACAGAGTCGGTAAGGTGTATGAGGTTTGGCATTTTTCTGAAAAATCTGATACTCTTTTTGCTGATTACATTATGACCCATCTGAAAGGGAAACAGGAGGCATCGGGCTATCCCTCATGGTGTGTTGACTCCGCGGCCAAAGAGCGATACGTTCATCAATATTTTGAAAAGGAAGGGATCCGTCTAGAGCCGGGGAACATAACTGTAAACCCCGCCAAGAGACAAATGTCCAAACTGATTTTAAACAGTCTGTGGGGTAAGTTTGGGGAAAGAAATTACCGTCTAAACACAACCTTGATTAAAACCCCTGAACAGTTTATAGAATTTACGTTTTCCAAACAACATGCAGTATCACACTTTCAATTCTTAAATGACCACGTGGCACAGGTCCAGTGGAGGGCCCCTAAAGATTTCCCCACCAAACAGGGGAACGTTAATGTTTTCATAGCGGTTTTTACCACGGCTTACGCCCGGCTTGAATTGTACAACTTAATGGATCAGTTGCAGGAACGCACGCTCTATCATGATACTGACTCTGTAATCTTTGTCACCAGGCCAGGGGATTGGGTCCCTCCCCTCGGGGACTACCTTGGGGAGTTAACGAGCGAACTAGATCCTCAGGACCACATAGTGGAGTTTGTTTCAGGGGGTCCTAAGACGCATACAGAACGGCTGCGGGTAAGACCTGTATGAAAGTTAAGGGTTTCACTCTGAACCATTGTAACAACAAGCTCATTAACATCAAGTCTCTGACGACCCTGGTAGAAAGTTTTGTAACCGAGAAAGACGCGCCTCCTCGTGAGATTATTACAGCCGGAAATCAAATCTATCGCAATAAAAAGGGGTACACGTTGGAAAATAGATCACTAAACAAACGGTTCAGGGTGGTGTACAATAAAAGAGTCTTGAAGACTGATTATACCACTCTGCCTTATGGATATTAGTGGTGGTTTTGATAACAGACTTCAACACCCTTTCTCCTGTATTATAGCCGGTCCCTCCAATTCGGGGAAGAGCTATCTTATAAAGAACATCATAGAAGATGTGGACGCAACCGTGTCCCAAGCTCTTGACAACATAGTGTGGTGTTACTCTTGCTGGCAACCTCTCTACGATGATTTGGCTTCGAAAAAAAATAATCTGTAATTTGTGCAAGGTCTCCCCGCCTCGTTGTGTGATGATGACTTGTTCCCGCCCGGTCAAACTAATCTAGTGATCCTTGATGACCTGATGGAGCAGGCCGGTGACAACAGTGAAGTGGAAAAAGCTTTCACAAAGTACACTCATCATAGGAATTTAAGTATTATTTATTTAGTTCAAAATCTATTTTTTCAAGGTAAAAAAAGCCGCTCTATTAATTTATATGCCAATTATATAATTCTTTTTAAAAACCCCAGAGATAAACTACAGGTCACCGTCTTGGCTCGTCAAATGTACCCTAACCAGACCAAGTTCTTTTTGGAGGCATTTGAGGATGCCACCAAAAAACCCTACGGGTACTTGATTGCGGACTTAAAAGCACAAACCCCAGAAGACTTTCGCCTCAGAACAGGTTTGTGCCCGCCCGATTGGCCGGCAGTGTATGTGCTAAAGAAAAGGAAATAAATAAGAATGTCTGTTCGGATTAAAAGAAATCTGCCACTTTTGCAAATGTTATTTGAGGGGAGCCCGCGCCATAGGAAAGCTGTTCTGGCAGGGGCCCCCTCGGATTTGATCGAGACCCTGTGTGAAATAGCTTTTAACATCTTACGCGGTAATATACCCCTAACCCCTTCTCAACATTCTAAACTCAAAAAACAAAAAGCGGTTATCAAGATCATCGCTAATAAGAAGTATTCTATTAAAAGAAAAAGAAAGAAGATTAATCAAACCGGGGGTTTTATAGGACCGCTGTTGAGCATAGCCGTGCCTTTCCTAACCAGTCTTCTAGCTTCCAGAGTGGGTTAATAATGGAATATGCTCAGAAAATGTTTTTGATCCCTCAGGAGCAGCTTGAGAAACTGAGAAAAAATGTTGTCGGGCCAGAGCCCATTAGACAAATGGCCGAAAACAACCTGGAATCTGAAATGAAAGCTATACAGGCCAGGGCCGATTTAAATCAGTATTCCAAAGCCCAGTTGTATACCAACATGTTACAGCGCTACCTCCGTCTGGTTAGACAGGGTGAAAAAGATCAATACATTTTAACTTTAACCATGGCCTCTCAAGAAAATGGTTCTGGGGCTGATGCGGGGGGTTCGGTTGATAAAGATGTTGCGGTGACCGAACCTGTTGAGAGTTCAGAGGGAGATGTTGTAACGGATGTTTTGAGAAACATGCCGGCCAGAAGCAAAAGACATGCAGAATATATCCTGCACAAAATGGTTCAGAAACCGCGGGTAACGGCTTGGAATGAACAGGGTGAATTTGTTTTTAAGGGACAACTGATCAAAGGTTCACACGTTTGATTTGTTGAAGAGTGTCACTAGCACTAATAAGGTACCCGATAGTCGCCGACCTGTAGGCTGGAATGCTTTCCTACAGGTGATGGCCTGTCTGAACATGCCCCAATCAACAGTTCCTAACCAGGAAACGCGATAAAAAATCCATCTGTGTAAAGAGGTGGAGCCTGATCTGACTCCGATATCTCATTACTCTGACCGTGCTGAGCGACCATCCTCAGGATCTATCCATCGTTGGGAAGCTTATTAATCTCATGTTTTTATTTGTCTCCCCTGTAAATAATGACCCGACAAACAATTTTTTTTTTTTTTTTTCAAATGTTGTACATTTATTTATACCATAACCCATGCTTTGTATAAGAATTGTGTTGAATAAAAACAAAACTAATGATTCAAAGGCTGTTTTCATTATTTTTTCACCTTAACACGCATGACATCTTTTAAAATCCTCACAAGAACACCCCATCTGTATACATGGCTGGCTAGGGTCGTAAGTCATTGTGTTATAAGGGGGGGTCCACAGTGTCCTGACAAACTCTGCCACTTTTTTATCATTTTGGCCTAAATCCTCACTGTACAAGGCCATAATATCGGGGTATGACCTTCCTTTAGATCTATGATATAAGAAAAACACACAGTGTTGACCACAAGTGAAGGTCTGAAGACTTTGTACTTGACGACCGCTGTAAATGGTTTCTTGACAGTTGTTGAGCAGAAAGTTATTGATCTTCCGAGGGAAAGGTCTGAAATCCGGGGGGTTTCCATAGGAATCAAAAAATTCACCACGGTGGTCCTCCCTTAGATAAATAGCCAGCCAATGTTCTCCGGGCATATTTTTAGGGTGTGTGTTGATTATGTACATTGCAGGTAAATTCTTGATCTTAAATTTAGGCAGCTGATCGCAGGCGTAGACTCCTTGAAACAGTTTCCGTGAGCTGGCCAGGGAATTCATGATGTGGTTGAGCTCTCTGGTGTTCATTTTTATAATAATCATACAGAACGTTTCTCCTCTGATTCACCTCAATAATGTTGTCAAACACAGCATACACGACCATGTTTACAGTGCGTGGTAGAGGCTGCTTGAAACGCATCTCCAAACGCATATTGCCCGTCTTCATCAGTGAAAAATGTTGTCCACACTCTTCGTCAGGGGTCAGGTTGAAACCGTACAGGGTGTAACCGCTGCAGTATTCCCGGCGATCGATCAGCAGAGTTTGATCCTTGAGATGGCGACCCGTAGCCAGTACTAGACTGTAATATTCACGAACCGCATTGCCGTTTTCAAAGTCAGGTTGAAAAGGTCTGGATGGAACCTGCACACCATCGACGTACAACGCAATAAATTCCGGGTTATAATGTTTAAAGTTAAAGGGGTTCTTGTTGTAAACCCCGGTAAATGCATCATTATCCACGAGACCTATAATAACCTGTTTTGGGAGCTGTCCTAGAAACAGATTTTCCTGGTTCATCACCCGTGTCCCTGCGGGGATACTGTGGACTTTCATATAGACTCTTTCGATCGGGTACTCGGCGTTTTCCGTCATTAACGCCTGCGCGTGTCCTAGTTTAACCGCCGGGAAGACGGACACTTTTTTCACAAACAGCGAGGCCGATAATATGGTCAGTTTATATTTTTCCGTATCAGGGGTCATCAGACAAAAAGCACTTTTACTACGGATCATTTTAATTTTAATGTCTACCCCGTTGAGCATGAGTTTTTCTTGGAAAAATATGTCTGCATGGATATGCCCCATTAGCTCAAAGGTCCTCCCTTCTGTTGAAGAGGCCGTTCTTTTTTGCAAACCCTTATTGAGTCCCTCTGGATCCTTATCGTCCATAGCTACCGGGATGTCTTTGAAGAAAAGGCCGGGGCTGAACTGTTTGCTTAGGGTCTCCTCACTATAATTAAGGATACACTCCATCATGGCTCTATAGGGGTAAGTATTGCTGCTTTGACTAATGAGCCGATCTCCAAGGGTCACATCCACCTGTGAAAACATGGTGGCCACCGGGTAATTGATGACCCCAGCGTTGGCCGTCTTCTCGATTGCATCGCCATCCTCATCAGTCACTTTACAGTTCATTAAAATAAATGTGTTATTCAAATCAATATAATCCTCGCCATTGCCAGCTATAAAAAACTCCAGAGGGGCCGTGTCTGAAATTGCAGAAAGAGGGGGAATCTCTACATATATGATCTTATCTATACTCGTTTGAGTGTATGGAACTGTAAACAGATCCAGTTCTGATTTGACGCATTCTTCCGATAGACTGTGGACAAAAGACATGTTTAAAAGATGTATCCTGAGGCTCTATTTTTCTTTCTTTGAGACTTTCTTTTTGCAGGTTTTTTCTTGTGCTGCTTCCTTCTCCGAGTGTATCCACGATATGTTGGAGAATGAGAGATTCTTCGTTTTTTGTTAGCCACGAATCTTCGTCGCCCTGGTGGACACATGCTGTTTCTTCTTTTACCCCCCCTCCTCGCCATTACCATGAGACCCGAACCCTCCTGATGCTCATGGCTAGCTGCCCGGTTCATAACATTGGTGAACAAGTCACTAACAATATTTTTAGCCGCTTATTTCAAGTGGGGTCTGGCTATAGCAAAGCCTCTCTTAAGCAGGGGTACGGCCATTCTAAAGAGACCACGAAAGAGTCCCCCTAGACCGGCGCCATACATTGTGGGGGCTCCTACAAAACCGGGCAAGCCGTTCCCGGCTTGCATCTTGTAATAATCCACATAGGCGCTAGGATCTACATAACCCCTCGAGGTAGCCATTTTAATAATGTACACACTGTTTCAGGGGTCGAAAATGTAGTTTGACATTAACTTTACCGAAGCGGAAGGGTACGTTGATATTCTGATCCGATTTTACTTCGATCGTGATGTTGTCAAAGTGGGTCTTTGAGACTGGTACGTAGTGTGGTTTGTCATAAGTAATTGTGACCATGTCATTGCTTTTACCTTTAATAAGTACATTTCTCAAAAGGGGGACATAACTATCCCCGACCCTCTGGTGGGTTATGATATCCGTATACACATAAAGAGTATAAAAGCCGCCCCACCACTTCTGAGAACCTGCTCTCTGTGTCAGAATAGAACCCTAATATACGCCCCAGTTGGCCGCTGGTTTGAATGCTAATACCTGGTTTTGACACCTTGTACACTCTGTTTTTAATAGGGTTGTAATATAGCTTGATGTTGGGGGTGCCTTCTGAGAACTGTTTATGCATCTCATCTAATATTTTATCCACATTGTCATAATAACCTCCTTGTATCGTGAATGTCCATTGACTCTTTTTAACATCATCAAAAATGGCGAAGGTGGCATCCTTATCTTGTAAAACAGCCCAAGTGTAAGGATACTGTATTTCCGCCAACCCCACTTCCCACGACACCCTTAGATCTATAGATTTTCCAAATTGTACCGTGTAACTGGATATTTCATTTTTAGGGTATATATCGAGAGAGGCGTTACTGGGTAGAGTCACGTAGAAGCCTCCTGATTCCATCTTGAGAATCGAAAGTAATGCCCCCATCACACCCGCGGGCATGTTGTTATAAGGATTGAATATCGCAAACCTGTTGTTCCGGGACCCAACTATTGAACTTTTCAGGCCATCCAAGCCATTTCATCAACACATATTTTTTCCGGTTCTGGGTTTTTTCATCTAATATCTTTTCAACTCTGTATACACTGTCTTTACCCACAATAATTTTTTGTAACTTGGCTTCGTAAAACGTTCCTTCTATATCCTCCCCGTCATAGTCTTTTAACCGGTACACGGGGGGGTCTCTAGCCAACTGTTCGGTAACTGTAAAATATTCGTCAGAAAATGTTTGTTCATAACCTTTGGCAAAAGTACTCCTTAGCTTTGAAACGCGAACCACATCACCGATGTTGAACTTATAAGTAGTTTTTCCCTTCTTAATAAATGGTCCGTATAATTTTTTATAGACCTTAAAAGAATTACTTTGATCAACATCTATAGGCTTCATTTTAATACTGGTGTGATACCCTTGGTTGTAAGCATCGATAAAATCTTGAACTTTATCAAAATACTTGAACGTGTTGACCGCTGTAAAATATCTCCATATTTTGGTCTTCATGGTGCGGTTAAACATCTCCACTACCGATGCCTTAAGCTCATTACCGGTGGTGAAATGATGTATTTTGTGTCTCTTCAGTAGATTCTGAAATTCTCTGGTGAGAAACTCTTTTCCTTTATCAGTCTGCAGTTTTTTAGGACATCGACCCTGGGACAATATATCCTCAAAGGCCCTTGTCACCGCCCGACCTGTTTTATTATGTAGAATGCGAGCCCAGGCATATTTTGATAACACATCGATACACATCAACATCAATTTGTGACCATTGTTATGTTTTGATAAATTTGACATATCGACTAGATCCATTTGCCATTGTGAGTCTATGTCAGTTGCATATACGCAGTTTCTTTTAAAGTTAATCCTGAGAGGTTTATGTAAGGTATAGGCGTCTTGTTCCCGTAACCATTCTGAAACAACCACATCATTAACCTTCACTCCGGCCTCAGCGAGTCCTCTTTGAAAACCCTTCTTACCCGCCAAACCCCCAATCTTGGCTGGGTTGTAGTATAGTTCCTGCATTTGGGGAGCTTGCCGAGTCATTCTGTCAAATAACCACACAGACCCACACTATGCGCAAAGTTTTTATACAAGGTTTTTTATTCAACTTCAGGAGAGCAGATACCCCTTTTTAGACATTTGAGAAAAGTATAACATACACAACAATTTTTTCTACGGTCCAGACAAAAAGAAATCAGATGATTGGTTACTTGATCTATATCAACAAATATACCTGTTTCTTTATCTTGTAGGCACACACCTCAGTTACATATGTAAATAAAACAACAATATGACCTATTTTAAAAGTAAACAGAGGTGTATTAAACATGCTCAGTAAAAGGTCATACAGATGTTGATGAAATGGCCTAATATCATTCTTGGCCCCCTTGAGCGCTTCATCCCAGTGTTCGTACCCCCCGGTCTTTGTTACAGCAGCCATTAACTTTTCCAGGTTTGAAAGTTGATCCTCATCGATGGTTAAATCTGTAGAGAAAAGGCTCGCGTTGGCTACTTTTCTGTCAAGCACATGGTGTAATAGCGCTCTCAGGTTAGCTGCAGAGTGTTGATGACAGAACCAGTTGCAGAAGCAGTCCAGAACATTCCCCATGTTCAAAGTCCCTTAGTTCAGGTCAGAGTCTGAATCAGTGGCGTAGATGTCGAATTCTTCGTCGCTGCCCCCAGCTTTAACTTCTTTACGGAAGAAATAAGCTTTTAGCTTGCCAGCGGTTTTTCTACTCGGCTCATCCAGGTCATTGAGCAGCTGCCCAAGTTTCTCTATTATAAACGGCTCCTTTTTCAGCTCCAGCAAAATCTCATCTATGATTTTCTGGACTTGTCCCGCAGTGACATGTATGTGGGAGTAAGACAGCGCCTTGATTAGTGCCGGTTTCAGCCACGGTTTGTTCAGTCTTCTGTAAAACACGTTGAAATAGAACAGGAAATAGTAACGGTCTGGTTCAAACAAACAACTGTGTCTCAACTGACTGGGGTGATTCACTTCACACCCCCGACAGACTTCTTTCAGAGCTTGGTCGATGAGAGCACTCAGAATATACACCAGGGTGCTTTTAACCACTCTGCTTACTTGGTCACATACCCCGGGCATAAATCCTGCGTCTTCATCACGCCCCCGGGACAGTCCGATGCTCATTGGGTCGCCTGGTGGTTTGTGGGGTGTTTCTCCATCCATTGGACTGACCCCCTGCTGAGACGCACAGACGGTAGACAATTCGGCAAAATCGAGGACCTCCATGAGCTCCAGAGGCTGGGGATCCCCGAGACTCATTTGGACATCCATCGCACCGCATGTTGTTTCGTCCTGAGGGACCGGGGTCTGAGGTCTTGGAGAGTAACCGCAGTCAAAGGGTTCCAGAGTGTATACAAAATCTGGGGAATAGAACCAGGGGTGATCCCGGGTTTGAAGAGGCCTGTAGAGCCTGTCGACGTCCGCAGCTTTCAGGTAAGACATTCTCTTTAATTTTCAACCATGATTGAATTGTTGCGCCTTTTATCCTATCTCTTCACTACGTCACGACACACCGCCCTCTTAGAAGAGAGTAGCCCCTGAGCCGTCAGGCGGCGTCAAACATAATTTCAGTAACCTGTTTTTCTGGATCCTCCACACCCCCTTCAATAGGGTTTGTAATCAGGGTACTGCTAAACAAAACCTTACGATCTGTAGTTAGAGATAGACTCTTCACCACTCTACCATAGTTCTGCAAGCTTTCCCATTCACCACCTTTCAAAACCCTGAGTCGGAGACTCCATTTTGCATTCTCTTGGACCCTCTTGCAAGCCATCTAGAGTCTTATCCACAAGCCCCAGATCTCAATTACCGTCTCAAAAGATTCCAACGTACCCTCCTTCTCTCCCAAAGCAAAAAGCTCCACTCCAACATAGCTGGGATCCCTTTTAAAGCGGTAACCCCGTCGAGCCCCCCAGAACAACACCCCGGAGCGTTCAATCTTTAAATTGGTGAGTACAGGAACCCTTGCCCGGGATTGTTTCTTGCGGGGTTTCATGTTGATGTCGCTGGACATGTTGAAGAAGCGGGATGTTTCTGATGCTGAGAATTAAAGAGGTATTGCCTAAAAGCAGCGCGGGTTCTTAAATAGAGAGGAGAGTTTCGGGGCATTGCCTTCAGAGGGGTGGGGGTATTTATGGGTGGCCTTGTTGTTCAGGGTTTTATGGGTGTACACTTTCTGACGGATATGACGTAGGAATAATTAAGGAAATAACTCTACCTAAAATCACGCCCCCCAATTACGACGTAGGAATATTAATAAGCTTAGGGCATACATCATAACAAAATAGGCCGCGCCCAAAAAACCCTACTATCTACTCTTATGTAGTTGAAGGCGCAGTATAGCTCTGATAGTCTGGTGGTGACGGAAGACCACCAGCCGTTTGAACAAGCCATTCAGCATCACCTTGTTGGGCTAAGTGCAGGCACTGTCAGAGCGCAGGGCGACCTGCCTTTGAAAGAGTTTCCTAAGTGTCCCGAAATCGGTGCACTCAGAGCGTCCGTCCGTCGACAGGTTGAAATTGTAAACGCGGGTGTAGCCACTTTTAATTAAAATCTGATGATGATGATGATGATGATGCTGTTCTTGCTGTTGTTCTTGTTGTTCTTGTTGTCGTCGTGGTCGCTGTCATTATTATTGTTAAAGTAAAGCAGTAGATAGATTTGTTGCTACCGTAAGGTGTAGAAGGCACAATAGCTCTGTGATTGTCTGATGGTGGCACAAGACGAGCAGCAGCTGTTTGAACAAGCCATTGAGCATCACCTTGTTGGGGTAAGTGTAAGTCTTGTCATAGCTCAGGGCGTTCTTCCTTTGAAAGAGTTTCCAAAGTGTCCTGATGTGCCTTTGAGCAATGCAAAATAGGTCAGTGAAAATAGAAACCATTATCTCACAGGCTGGCCCACGGGAAACGCCTGTGCGCGTTTTACCAGCCTGCTTCGATGGAAGCCATTCGAAACGCTAGGACGGGTTGGTTTCCGTAGTGTAGTGGCTATCACGTTCGCCTCACACGCGAAAGGTCCCCGGTTCGAAACCGGGCGGAAACAACCCGCGGTGCACGCGTGCCAGTACCGTGTTACCTGTCCTCATCTCCCTGCCCCAAGGCCGGCCGTCGTTTTCTCTTCCTCGGAGTGGCAAGAAATCCTGACCTTGAGAACAATCGATCGCAGAAGGGTAGCTTTGCGAGGCGCTGGAACTGACACTTTTAAAATCGATACATGTTGTTACTGTTACAATACGACCGTAGCAGGATCGGCGACATTGCTGTTACTTTTATGTAGTTGAAGGCGCAGTATAGCTCTGATAGTCTGGTGGTGACGGAAGACCACCAGCCGTTTGAACAAGCCATTCAGCATCACCTTGTTGGGCTAAGTGCAGGCACTGTCAGAGCGCAGGGCGTCCTGCCTTTGAAAGAGTTTCCGAAGTGTCCTGATGTGCCCTTTAGCAATGCCAAACAGGTCTGTGAAAATGGCATCCTTTCGCGGCACTTCAGACGCCATCTCACAGTCTAGCCGACCTGAAATTCCTGAGCCCGTTTTACCAGCAGGCTTCAACGATAACCGTTTGAAGCAAGACGCCGCGTTGTCAGTTTCCGTAGTGTAGCGGTTATCATGTTCGCCTAACGCGCGAAAGGTCCCCGGTTCGAAACCGGGCGGAAACAGCCTGCTGTGGGCCGGCCCTTTTCGTCCTGCTTGCCCTCGTGGTTCCCCGGAGGCGGTGGGTGGCTTTTCTTCATTGGAGTGCCCGAAATCGGTGCACTCAGAGCGTCCGTCTGTAGACAGGTTGAAATTGTAAACGCTGGTGTAGCCACTTTTAATTAAAATCTGATGATGTTGTTGTTGTTGTTCTTGTTGTTGTTCTTGTTGTCATCGTGGTCGCCGTCATTATTATTGTTAAAGTAAAGCAGTAGTTAGATTTGTTGCTACCGTAAGGTGTAGAAGACAACAGTAGGTATGGCGTGTGGTATCAAAACATTCAGAATACTTTTAACCTATATAATTTATAAGCTTTGTAAAATAAACCCAAATATCTCTTTTGCGGGGATAAACGCTGTTCTGAGTAGTTTGTGACTTGTTTAATACCAAACAAAGCATCGCTATAAAAAATAAATAAAAAAATCACTGTAAAAGTGCTAGTTCTTTTTGATCTTTATAGTTATTTTCTAGGCTCAGGTTGTTTTTTAGCGCTTATAAAGGCCTGAAATATTCTTAGTGGTTGTTGACTATAGGTCTTGATGCTTAAAAATGTTTTTTTGAGAGACCAAAAGGTTCTAATAAAAGTTTAGAGTAGAGAGGAGAGAGATCGTCTCCATCTTGGTTTCTATTTGAAATTTGATGCAGTGTCATTTTATTGGTTGGTTTTGATATGTTAATTGGTAACAGGGTGGCACAAAGGCCAGACCAGAACAATGCCTTACAAGCAGATCCGGCATGTGGCCATCAGTATAAGTATGAAGGTCTGGTCTTCAGCTCGACAGACTCACACTGACCTTTCGATTTAAGACTAAAGATCAACAATGTCCGGAAACAACATCAGCGATTCGATTTAAACGAGTTTTTAGGCAAGTCTTCAGATTATTTTCATTGACTCAGAGCGTGTTGTGTGCATGTATTGTAAATAAGGCTATAACATCTGTTTTAAGTTCTGTAAAATTATTTTTCAGCCAGTCAACAGGAGTTAATTCCCAACGCTGAGGAGATCATCTGGAACAACGACGGTAAGATTTTTGTGTTTGCGCTCATGGGTTCTTATGCATGGGTGTGTGTGGTTTTGAAGCGGCTCATTAGAGTTATGAAAACGTTTTAATATATATTAATGCCGGTCTCTTTAATTACACAGAAACTATCGAAAGGCCTGTGATTAATGTCTCCGAGGATCGACCAAGAGAAGTGGTTGTCCCTAGACAGGCTGTCTGCCGACCGGGTAAGAACTAAACCCCTGTTTGTTTGTATAACGTTTCTGTAAGATGTTTGAGTCCAGTTTTGTTAATTTAAAAAAATTATCCTGTCTAACAGTATTAAGAAACGTGGTTCGAGACAACGAAAGGCCTTCCACATCGAGGGCTTGTTTCGTTTTACCTTCGAGAACCGTAACCTTTCAAGAATCTGAAAGGCCGTCAGCCCCGGTATCTGATAGCTGTGAGTATATATCTGCAGCCTGTAAGAGGTTAAAGCTTTTTATAAAGCGGTGTGGTTAAAGGTTAAACATGTCTCTTACCTTCACAGCGGTGCAAAAAGCTAAACCAGCCGAAAAACATAAGAAACGATTATTCTGTGGAGGTAAGTAAGATCTTTCAAACTTTAATGTTTTTAAAAGGGCTTTTTTGCCCGTTGAGGGCTAATATTTAAGCGATGGGTGACCGTTTCCTGTAGGGCGGGGGGTTCTGGGAAAGATCTTTAGAAGTCCGGACAGGTCTAGGCTTGTTTCTGGGGAACGTGTTTAGAAATGACCGATTGCTGTACCGTCTGGTTAGGAAGTAAAGCCGTCCGAAAGGGTTTAGTAAGTTGTTTGGCTTATATCCCGCTATTATACTTCTGTTTTAAAGTGGTTGTAGGAAAAGGCTTGAAGGTGTTCATTGTATTTAATATTTAAACAGATCGTGAAAACGTTTGTGAAACAGGAAGTCCCGGGATCAGGAAGCGTTTACACTTGGAAGGTTCGATTAAAAATGAAATGTTGTTGTGTGTGTGTGTGTTTTATTAACAATATTACAGTTTTTAAAGAAACATTTAAGAAACAGTTTATTTACAGCGGCTTCTCTGTTTTACATTTATTATCAAGTCCTAATAAATATATTGTCTGTAAATAATAAGGCGTTGTAGTGAATGTCTAAGGCTATTTTCAAAGGTCTAAAAAAGCTAAAGGTTTTGAATGTCCTGGACATGTTGTTTTAAGTTTGATTTCTGTCACCGTTTAAAGATGTAAATGTAATGTATATTTTTATTCTTCCCAAGACTCTTGGGATAGTCATTCTGTGAATGAGCTATTGAGGACAATTACCCCGTCTAAGTGGGATCAAACATCTTCCCCGGTGAGATCACCGAGAGGATCCCCCACGGTGGTCTTGGAGACCCCCCAACATCTACTCAGGCCACAGCCTTCTGGGAGTAATTCAACACCCCAGATTCAGCCCGCCGCATTGTCGGGCGGAACAAATACAGGCATCCAACAACCTCAGGGGTTGCCGTCAGTCAGGGCTGACACACCACCCAACGACGGCCTGGTTTCAACATCGTCCCCCCAGACCCGTTTCTTGGCTACAGAAACGCGGAACAGTACCCCGCGCTTGGCCAGGGTGTCACCGCAAAGGCCTTCTTGGTCTCCGTCCATGAGTATACGCTCGCTCCCTGCCTCCTTCGACCGAGATTTACCGGAGCGACCATCCTTTGAAGCTGAGCCAGGCCACCAGCCCCCGGAGCTACATCCTGAAGGTCGGCATGAGTTGCTACATACTTTGTTACAAAATCAAAGACTTGTGTTAGTGGGGCAAAACCTGGTGATAGAGAGCCAAAACATCCTTGTTAATACCCTTACTAACGAATTGTACCGTATTTAATGTTTTAATAGACACAAAACGCCTTACTATTGTGGGTTGTTGGAAAAATAAAAAATAAATTAAAAAATGTCCTGACTTGGTAAAAGAACTCACAAACTAAAGGATTATGAACAAGCTAGGGCCCCAAAAAGACCTTCCCGAGAGAACATCCCCGGCCCTGTTGTGAACTCCTCTGATGTCCCAATGAACCTGGAACTATTACAAATGATAAATGATTTAAATAACCCCCAATTACCACCGATAGAATGTGAATTAACAGACTTACCGGTGAACCCCGACCTGTTACAGATGGTCAATGATCTAAATAACCACCTCCCACCGGTAGCGCTTATAGAGGTTCACCCCCTAGTTCACCCCGATTTGTTTGAAATGGTGGAGGCTTTGGAGGAGCTACCCCGACCAAATTCTGCCCCTATCATAAATGATTTGAGACAATTAGAACACAGGATGGCGGCAGAAGCAGCCATCACTATAGAGGAGGGTCTTGACATTAACCGGTTGGATATCTTTGAAGGACTTTTACAGGCTTTAAATGAGCCTCCTCAAAAAGGGGGTTTTGTAGATGTCAGCAGTGGGGGTGTTCGGAATGTGGAGGGTTCTGAGACTGATAAGGCTGTGGAGGACATGCTCTGTGAGAATGTAGGGGGTGAAGGCTTTGTTCAAAATGATGATGTGTCCAAAAGTACCAGTGATCCCGTGATTATAGATAGACCGGCCTATAACAATTTTGAAATGATTCAGCGTTTTAATTTTGCAGAACTTTTAAATTGTGACAATTATGCAGAAATATTTGTCAACATACACGAGGCCTTGCAGAAAATGCTTGAACAGGTTGCTGAAAGGGTCAGACCTCGAGATGTTGTACAGTTAGAACTCAGAGGGAATGATTTGTTTAGCAACCTATCTGTAATGCTGAGTGGAGATAATTTAGATGTCTGGCTAAAATCGAAGCGTTATTGCAAAGTAACGCAGCCATCTTAGCTGATGAAAGTCTGTCTCTGGTAATGAATGTGGTTCGTAACCCTGAGGGTGGGGCGCTTAGAAGACTGTCGAAATGCTTGAAGAACGACATAATTAGGACCAAGCTCAGGCAATTAGTGGTGAGATCCAGTGGGGACAATAAGCTCTGTTTTGCTTACAGTTTAATAAAACTACTCACCCCCGACATGCCTGAACCCAAAGCTCTGCAAGAGGCTTTAATGCTTCATCAGAGGGCCGGCTTAAACTCTCAACAGATGGTTGCCTTTTCAGACATCACCAAGTTTGAGGAGTTGTTGTCTTTAAAAATTGTTGTGTGGTACCGTTGTGAGGTAAAGGAAGTATTTGTGAAATTTCAGACACATCCTGAAACCCATACACAGACACTGTTTCTCTTCCTAAGTGATAGTCATTACTTTGGAATAAAGAGTTTGACGGCTTTTTTGGGTTGTTCGTATGTTTGTCATTGGTGTTATAAGGCCTTCAATGATAAGCTTAAGCACCGATGTGACGGTTACTGTAATGTCTGTTTCAATCCGCAATGTCGTAAGGGTTTGGCCCCTACCATCCGATGTAAAGATTGCTTAAGGATTTGTCTCTCAGCGTTCTGTTTTTCCGAACATAAGGTACAGAGGGCCGCTGCTGAGAGGGGTTAAAAAATGGAGTTATTGTGATCAAACTAAATGTTGCCCGCAGTGTTGCCTCCAGTACCGTTTTCATGAGGTTAAACCACACAAATGTCTGGAGCCGAGATGCAGGATCTGTAATGCTGATTTAACCCCGGGGTCCGAACACCAGTGCTTTATTCAGCCGGTTAAAAAGGAGCCGCCGCACAACTGGTATGTCTTTTTTGATTTTGAATGCCGGCAAGAAAACGGGGTCCACGTTGCTAATTATATACACTGTATTGACATGTTGGATCGTGAGTGGTCAGCTAGCGGTGAGAGTTGTGTCAGGGATTTCTTTACGCGGTATCGAGGTCCAAAATACCTCAATTACACATTTATTGCCCACAATGCTAAGGGTTATGATTCTTACATTTTGATGAAGTATCTGGTGGAAAATGGGGTGACCCCAAAAATAATAGCTCAGGGTAGCAAGATCATGTGTTTCACCGACGAAGCTTTCAACTAACGTTACATAGACTTGTTAAATTTCCTCCCCATGAAATTGAGCGCTTTGCCTAAGGCTCTGGGTTTTGAGGCTCAGAAGAAAGGTTGGTTCTGCCATTTTTTTAATACTAAGGACACTCAAAATTATCAAGGGTCCTACCCGCCCGCCTCTTATTATGGGGTTGATACTATGATGTCTCATGAGAGGGAGGAATTCTTTAAATGGTACAATACGGTTAAGGGAGGTGTTTTTGATTTCCGAGAAGAGATGGCCGCTTATTGTAAAAATGATGTGGTGATCCTTAAAGAAGCCTGTGTGCGTTTCTGCGCCGAGGTTATCAACACATCGGGTCTCAACCCTTTGCAAAGTGTGACCATAGCGTCTCTCTGCATGAAAATGTATCGGTCCAATTTCTTGCAGAAAAACACTATAGCGGTCACCACTTCTGACAACTATCGTGCTTGACAAAAGAACTTTTCGACTGTCTCCATACAGTGGGTGGAATACCTGAGTGCCCGGGATAACATCTTCATCAGACATGCTTTAAATCAAGGGGAAGTAAAAATGGGGCCTTACTACTTAGACGGTTTTAGCGACGTGTCCGGGCGGCGTACCGCTTATGAGTTTGCCGGTTGTATTTACCATGGCTGTCCTCAGTGCTTCGACCCAAACACCTTTAACCCCGTAACACTAAAACTCTGCGGTGATATGTACTATGATTTCCAGAAACGAATTGAAACTTTAAAAAACACCTATGGTTTGAACATGCTGGTGATTTGGGAACACGAGTGGACGACCCTGAAGCAACAGGATGCGGGGGTATAACGGTTTATGGAAACCTTGGACTTTCCTGAATGTCTAGAGCCCCGGGATGCGTTATTTGGGGGTTGTACCAATGCCCTCTGTTTACATTATGAGGTAAAGGAGGGTGAGAGAGTAGATTACTATGATTTCACCAGTCTGTACCCTTATGTCAACAAGACCAAAATGTACCCGGTGGGGCGTCCAACCATTGTTTATCGTGACTTTCTCGAAATCGGACATTACTTTCGTTTGATCAAAGTCACCATGTACCCTCCTCGCGAGCTGTTCTTACCCGTGTTGCCTTACAGGTGTTCGGGAAAATTGATGTTCCCACTTTGTAGAACGTGTGTGGAAACTGAAAATCAAACTACCTCTTGTCTGCACAGTGATGAAGAGAGAGCGCTGACGGGTGTCTGGTGTAGCATTGAGCTTGACAAGGCGGTGGAGAAAGGTTACAGAGTCGGTAAGGTGTATGAGGTTTGGCATTTTTCTGAAAAAACTGATACTCTTTTTGCTGATTACATTATGACCCATCTGAAAGGGAAACAGGAGGCATCGGGCTATCCCTCATGGTGTGTTGACTCCGCGGCCAAAGAGCGATACGTTCAGCAATATTTTGAAAAGGAAGGGATCCGTCTAGAGCCGGGGAACATAACTGTAAACCCCGCCAAGAGACAAATGTCCAAACTGATTTTAAACAGTCTGTGGGGTAAGTTTGGGGAAAGAAATTACCGTCTAAACACAACCTTGATTAAAACCCCTGAACTGTTCATAGAATTTATGTTTTCCAAACAACATGCAGTATCACACTTTCAATTCTTAAATGACCACGTGGCACAGGTCCAGTGGAGGGCCCCTAAAGATTTCCCCACCAAACAGGGGAACGTTAATGTTTTCATAGCGGTTTTTACCACGGCTTACGCCCGGCTTGAACTGTACAACTTAATGGATCAGTTGCAGGAACGCACGCTCTATCATGATACTGACTCTGTAATCTTTGTCACCAGGCCAGGGGATTGGGTCCCTCCCCTCGGGGACTACCTTGGGGAGTTAACGAGCGAACTAGATCCTCAGGACCACATAGTGGAGTTTGTTTCAGGGGGTCCTAAGACTTACGCATACAGAACGGCTGCGGGTAAGACCTGTATGAAAGTTAAGGGTTTCACTCTGAACCATTGTAACAACAAGCTCATTAACATCAAGTCTCTGACGACCCTGGTAGAAAGTTATGTAACGAGAAAGACGCGCCTCCTCGTGAGATTATTACAGCCGGAAATCAGATCTATCGCAATAAAAAGGGGTACACGTTGGAAAATAGATCACTAAACAAACGGTTCAGAGTGGTGTACAATAAAAGAGTGTTGAAGACTGATTATACCACTCTGCCTTATGGATATTAGCGGTGGTTTTGATAACAGACTTCAACACCCTTTCTCCTGTATTATAGCCGGTCCCTCCAATTCGGGGCAGAGCTATCTTATAAAGAACATCATAGAAGATGTGGACGCAACCGTGTCCCAAGCTCTTGACAACATAGTGTGGTGTTACTCTTGCTGGCAACCTCTCTACGATGATTTGGCTTCGAAAAAAAATAATCTGAAATTTGTGCAAGGTCTCCCCGCCTCGTTGTGTGGTGATGACTTGTTCCCGCCCGGTCAAACTAACCTAGTGATCCTTGATGACCTGATGGAGCAGGCCGGTGACAACAGTGAAGTGGAAAAAGCTTTCACAAAG
Organism: Amia ocellicauda; assembly: GCF_036373705.1. NCBI lineage: Eukaryota > Metazoa > Chordata > Actinopteri > Amiiformes > Amiidae > Amia > Amia ocellicauda. Next base: position 213,219 of record NW_027102663.1, read on the forward strand.
TACACTCATCATAGGAATTTAAGTATTATTTATTTAGTTCAAAATCTATTTTTTCAAGGTAAAAAAAGCCGCACTATTAATTTATATGCCAATGATATAATTATTTTTAAAAACCCCAGAGATAAACTACAGGTCACCGTCTTGGCTCGTCAAATGTACCCTAACCAGACCAAGTTCTCTTTGGAGGCATTTGAGGATGCCACCAAAAAACCCTACGGGTACTTGATTGCGGACTTAAAAGCACAAACCCCAGAAGACTTTCGCCTCAGAACAGGTTTGTGCCCGCCCGATTGGCCGGCAGTGTATGTGCTAAAGAAAAGGAAATAAATAAGAATGTCTGTTCGGATTAAAAGAAATCTGCCGCTTTTGCAAATGTTATTTGAGAGGAGCCCGCGCCATAGGAAAGCTGTGCTGGCAGGGGCCCCCTCGGATTTGATCGAGACCCTGTGTGAAATAGCTTTTAACATCTTACGCGGTAATATACCCCTAACCCCTTCTCAACATTCTAAACTCAAAAAACAAAAAGCGGTTATCAAGATCATCGCTAATAAGAAGTATTCTATTAAAAGAAAAAGAAAGAAGATTAATCAAACCGGGGGTTTTATAGGACCGCTGTTGAGCATAGCCGTGCCTTTCCTAACCAGTCTTCTAGCTTCCAGAGTGGGTTAATAATGGAATATGCTCAGAAAATGTTTTTGATCCCTCAGGAGCAGCTTGAGAAACTGAGAAAAAATGTTGTCGGGCCAGAGCCCATTAGACAAACGGCCGAAAACAACCTGGACTCTGAAATGAAAGCTATACAGGCCAGGGCCGATTTAAATCAGTATTCCAAAGCCCAGTTGTATACCAACACGTTACAGCGCTACCTCCGTCTGGTTAGACAGGGTGAAAAAGATCAAAACATTTTAACTTTAACCATGGCCTCTCAAGAAAATGGTTCTGGGGCTGATGCGGGGGGTACGGTTGATAAAGATGTTGCGGTGACCGAACCTGTTGAGAGTTCAGAGGGAGATGTTGTAACGGATGTTTTGAGAAACATGCCGGCCAGAAGCAAAAGACATGCAGAATATATCCTGCACAAAATCGTTCAGAAACCGCGGGTAACGGCTTGGAATGAACAGGGTGAATTTGTTTTTAAAGGACAACTGATCAAAGGTTCACACATGTTTGATTTGTTGAAGAGTGTCACTAGCACTAATAAGGTACCCGATAGTCGCCGACCTGTAGGCTGGAATGCTTTCCTACAGGCGATGGCCTGTCTGAACATGCCCCAATCAACAGTTCCTAACCAGGAAACGCGACAAAAAATCCGTCTGTGTAAAGAGGTGGAGCCTGATCTGACTCCGATATCTCATTACTCTGACCGTGCTGAGCGACCATCCTCAGGATCTATCCATCGTTGGGAAGCTTATTAATCTCATGTTTTTATTTGTCTCCCCTGTAAATAATGTCTCGACAAACATTTTTTTATTTTTATTTTTTATTTTTCAAATGTTGTACATTTATTTATACCATAACCCCTGCTTTGTATAAGAATTGTGTTGAATAAAAACAAAACTAATGATTCAAAGGCTGTTTTCATTATTTTTTCACCTTAACACGCATGACATCTTTTAAAATCCTCACAAGAACACCCCATCTGTATACACGGCTGGCTAGGGTCGTAAGTCATTGTGTTATAAGGGGGGGTCCACAGTGTCCTGACAAACTCTGCCACTTTTTTATCATTTTGGCCTAAATCCTCACTGTACAAGGCCATAATATCGGGGTATGACCTTCCTTTAGATCTATGATATAAGAAAAACACACAGTGTTGACCACAAGTGAAGGTCTGAAGACTTTGTACTTGACGACCGCTGTAAATGGTTTCTTGACAGTTCTTGAGCAGAAAGTTATTGATCTTCCGAGGGAAAGGTCTGAAATCCGGGGGGTTTGCATAGGAATCAAAAAATTCACCACGGTGGTCCTCCCTTAGATAAATAGCCAGCCAATGTTCTCCGGGCATATTTTTAGGGTGTGTGTTGATTATGTACATTGCAGGTAAATTCTTGACCTTAAATTTAGTCAGCTGATCGCAGGTGTAGACTCCTTGAAACAGTTTCCGTGAGCTGGCCAGGGCATTCATGATGTGGTTGAGCTCTCTGGTGTTCATTTTAATAATAATCATACATAACGTTTCTCCTCTGATTCACCTCAATAATGTTGTCAAACACTGCATACACGACCATATTAACAGTGCGTGGTAGAGGCTGCTTGAAACGCATCTCCAAACGCATATTGCCCGTCTTCATCAGTGAAAAATGTTGTCCACACTCTTCGTCAAGGGTCAGGTTGAAACCGTACAGGGTGTAACCGCTGCAGTATTCCCGGCGATCGATCAGCAGAGTTTGATCCTTGAGATGGCGACCCGTAGCCAGTACTAGACTGTCATATTCACGAACCGCATTGCCGATTTCAAAGTCAGGTTGAAAAGGTCTGGATGGAACCTGCACACCATCGACGTACAACGCTATAAATTCCGCGTTAAAATGTTTAAAGTTAAAGGGGTTCTTGTTGTAAACCCCGGTAAATGCATCATTATCCACGAGACCTATAATAACCTGTTTTGGGAGCTGTCCTAGAAACAGATTTTCCTGGTTCATCACCCGTGTCCCTGCGGGGATACTGTGGACTTTCATATAGACTCTTTCAATCGGGTACTTGGCGTTTGCCGTCATTAACGCCTGCGCGTGTCCTAGTTTAACCGCCGGGGAGACGGACACTTTTTTCACAAACAGCGAGGCCGATAATATGGTCAGTTTATATTTTTCAGTATCAGGGGTCATCAGACAAAAAGCACTTTTACTACGGATCATTTTAATTTTAATGTCTACCCCGTTGAGCATGAGTTTTTCTTGGAAAAATATGTCTGCATGGATATGCCCCATTAGCTCAAAGGTCCTCCCTTCTGTTGAAGAGGCCGTTCTTTTTTGAAAACCCTTATTGAGTCCCTCTGGATCCTTGTCGTCCATAGCTTCCGGGATGTCTTTGAAGAAAAGGCCGGGGCTGAACTGTTTGCTCAGGGTCTCCTCACTATAATTAAGGATACACTCCATCATGGCTCTATAGGGGTAAGTATTGCTGCTTTGACTAATGAGCCGATCTCCCAGGGTCACATCCACCTGTGAAAACATGGTGGCCACCGGGTAATTGATGACCCCAGCGTTGGCCGTCTTCTCGATTGCATCGCCATCCTCATCAGTCACTTTACAGTTCATTAAAATAAATGTGTTATTCAAATCAATATAATCCTCGCCATTGCCAGCTATAAAAAACTCCAGAGGGGCCGTGTCTGAAATTTCCACGATATGTTGGAGAATGAGAGATTCTTCGTTTTTTGTTAGCCACGGATCTTCGTCGCCCCCTGGTGGACACATGCTGTTTCTTCTTTTACCCCCCCTCCTCGCCATTACCATGAGACCCGAACCCTCCTGATGCTCATGGCTAGCTGCCCGGTTCATAACATTGGTGAACACGTCACTAACAATATTTTTAGCCGCTGATTTCAAGTGGGGTCTGGCTATAGCAAAGCCTCTCTTAAGCAGGGGTACGGCCATTCTAAAGAGACCACGAAAGAGTCCTCCTAGACCGGCGCCATACATTGTGGGGGCTCCTACAATACCGGGCAAGCCGTTCCCGGCTTGCATCTTGTAATAATCCACATAGGCGCTAGGATCTACATAACCCCTCGAGGTAGCCATTTTAATAATGTACACACTGTTTCAGGGGTCGAAAATGTAGTTTGACAATAACTTTACCGAAGCGGAAGGGTACGTTGATATTCTGATCCGATTTGACTTCGATCGTGATGTTGTCAAAGTGGGTCTTTGAGACTGGTACGTAGTGTGGCTTGTCATAAGTAATTGTGACCATGTCATTGCTTTTACCTTTAATAAGTACATTTCTCAAAAGGGGGACATAACTATCCCCGACCCTCTGGTGGGTTATGATATCCGTATACACATAAAGAGTGTAAAAGCCGCCCCACCACTTCTGAGAACCTGCTCTCTGTGTCAGAATAGAACCCTAATATACGCCCCAGTTGGCCGCTGGTTTGAATGCTAATACCTGGTTTTGACACCTTGTACACTCTGTTTTTAATAGGGTTGTAATATAGCTTGATGTTGGGGGTGCCTTCTGAGAACTGTTTATGCATCTCATCTAATATTTTATCCACATTGTCATAATAACCTCCTTGTATCGTGAATATCCATTGATTTTAACATCATCAAAAATGGCGAAGGTGGCATCCTTATCTTGTAAAACAGCCCAAGTGTAAGGATACTGTATTTCCGCCAACCCCACTTCCCACGACCCCCTTAGATCTATAGATTTTCCAAATTGTACCGTGTAACTGGATATTTCATTTTTAGGGTATATATCGAGAGAGGCGTTACTGGGTAGAGTCACGTAGAAGCCTCCTGATTCCATCTTGAGTACCGAAAGTAATGCCCCCAACCTACCCACGGGCATGTTGTTATAAGGATTGAATATCGCAAACCTGTTGTTCCGGGACCCAACTATTGAACTTTTCAGGCCATCCAAGCCATTTCACCAACACGTATTTTTTCCGGTTCTGGGTTTTTTCAGCTAATATCTTTTCAACTCTGTATACACTGTCTTTACCCACAATCATTTTTTGTAACTCGGCTTCGTAAAACGTTCCTTCTATATCCTCCCCGTCATAGTCTTTTAACCGGTACACGGGGGGGTCTCAAGCCAACTGTTCGGTAACTGTAAAATATTCGTCAGAAAATGTTTGTTCATAACCTTTGGCAAAAGTACTCCTTAGCTTTGAAACGCGAACCACATCACCGATGTTGAACTTATAAGTAGTTTTTCCCTTCTTAATAAATGGTCCGTATAATTCTTTATAGACCTTAAAAGAATTACTTTGATCAACATCTATAGGCTTCATTTTAATACTGGTGTGATACCCTTGGTTGTAAGCATCGATAAAATCCTGAACTTTATCAAAATACTTGAACGTGTTGACCGCTGTAAAATATCTCCAGATTTTGGTCTTCATGGTGCGGTTAAACCTCTCCACTACCAATGCCTTAAGCTCATTACCGGTGGTGAAATGATGTATTTTGTGTCTCTTCAGTAGATTCTGAAATTCTCTGTTGAGAAACTCTTTTCCTTTATCAGTCTGCAGTTTTTTAGGACATCGACCCTGGGACAATATATCCTCAAAGGCCCTTGTCACCGCCCGACCTGTTTTTTTATGTAGAATGCGAGCCCAGGCATATTTTGATAACACATCGATACACATCAACATCAATTTGTGACCATTGTTATGTTTTGATAAATTTGACATATCGACTAGATCCATTTGCCATTGTGAATCTATGTCAGTTGCATATACGCGGTTTCTTTTAAAGTTAATCCTGAGAGGTTTATGTAAGGTATAGGCGTCTTGTTCCCGTAACCATTCTGAAACAACCACATCATTAACCTTCACTCCGGCCTCAGCGAGTCCTCTTTGAAAACCCTTCTTACCCGCCAAACCCCCAATCTTGGCTGGTTTGTAGTATAGTTCCTGCATTTGGGGAGCTTGCCGAGTCATTCTGTCAAATAACCAAACAGACCCACACTATGCGCAAAGTTTTTATACAAGGTTTTTTATTCAACTTCAGGAGAGCAGATACCCCTTTTTAGACATTTGAGAAAAGTATAACATACACAACAATTTTTTCTACGGTCCAGACAAAAAGAAATCAGATGATTGGTTACTTGATCTATATCAACAAATATACCTGTTTCTTTATCTTGTAGGCACACACCTCAGTTACATATGTAAATAAAACAACAATATGACCTATTTTAAAAGTAAACAGAGGTGTATTAAACATGCTCAGCAAAAGGTCATACAGATGTTGATGATATGGCCTAATATCATTCTTGGCCCCCTTGAGCGCTTCATCCCAGTGTTCGTACCCCCCGGTCTTTGTTACAGCAGCCATTCACTTTTCCAGGTTTGAAAGTTGATCCTCATCGATGGTTAAATCTGTAGAGAAAAGGCTCGCGTTGGCTACTTTTCTGTCAAGCACATGGTGTAATAGCGCTCTCAGGTTAGCTACAGAGTGTTGATGACAGAACCAGTTGCAGAAGCAGTCCAGAACATTCCCCATGTTCAAAGTCCCTTAGTTCAGGTCAGAGTCTGAATCAGTGGCGTAGATGTCGAATTCCTCGTCGCTGCCCCCAGCTTTAACTTCTTTACTGAAGAAATAAGCTTTTAGCTTGCCAGCGGTTTTTCTACTCGGCTCATCCAGGTCATTGACCAGCTGCCCAAGTTTCTCTATTATAAACAGCTCCTTTTTCAGCTCCAGCAAAATCTCATCTATGATTTTCTGGACTTGTCCCGCAGTGACATGTATGTGGGAGTAAGACAGCGCCTTGATTAGTGCCGGTTTCAGCCACGGTTTGTTCAGTCTTCTGTAAAACACGTTGAAATAGAACAGGAAATAGTAACGGTCTGGTTCAAACAAACAACTGTGTCTCAACTGACTGGGGTGATTCACTTCACACCCCCGACAGACTTCTTTCAGAGCTCGGTCGATGAGAGCACTCAGAATATACACCAGGGTGCTTTTAACCACTCTGCTTACTTGGTCACATACCCCGGGCACAAATCCTGCGTCTTCATCACGCCCCTGGGACAGTCCGATGCTCATTGGGTCGCCTGGTGGTTTGTGGGGTGTTTCTACATCCATTGGACTGACCCCCTCCTGAGACGCACAGACGGTAGACAGTTCGGCAAAATCGAGGCCCTCCATGAGCTCCAGAGGCTGGGGATCCCCGAGACTCATTTGGACATCCATCGCACCGCATGTTGTTTCGTCCTGAGGGACCGGGGTCTGAGGTCTTGGAGGGTAACCGCAGTCAGAGGGTTCCAGAGTGTATACAAAATCTGGGGAATAGAACCAGGGGTGATCCCGGGTTTGAAGAGGCCTGTAGAGCCTGTCGACGTCCGCAGCTTTCGGGTAAGACATTCTCTTTAATTTTAAACCATGAATGAATTGTTGCGCCTTTTATCCTATCTCTTCACTACGTCACGACACACCGCCCTCTTAGAAGAGAGTAGCCCCTGAGCCGTCAGACCCCCCTCCAAAACCCCACACGTCGTCGGTTTTATCATCGTCGTCGTCATTCAAGGGGGATATATAATCCATAATCCAGCATATTCTCCTTCTAACCAAATCCAGTTGCGAACATTTGGTCAAGATGTCAAAACCATCATTTATACAGTTTATGACCTCTTTCAAGAACGGCCAGTCCACGGCGTCAAACATAATTTCAGTAACCTGTTTTTCTGGATCCTCCACACCCCCTTCAATAGGGTTTGTAATCAGGGTACTGCTAAACAAAACCTTACGATCTGTAGTTTGAGATAGACTCTTCACCACTCTACCGTAGTTCTGCAAGCTTTCCCATTCACACCTTTCAAAACCCTGAGTCGGAGACTCCATTTCGCATTCTCTTGGACCCTCTTGCAAGCCTTCTAGAGTCTTATCCACAAGCCCCAGATCTCTCCAGGCCATCACCTTCAACCAGTCCTCATAAGAGTATTCAATTACCGTCTCAAAAGGTTCCAACGTACCCTCCTTCTCTCTTAAAGCAAAAAGCTCCACTCCAACATAGCTGGGATCCCTTTTAAAGCGCAGGGCGACCTGCCTTTGAAAGAGTTTCCAAAGTGTCCTGATGTGCCCTTTAGCAATGCCAAACAGGTCTGTGAAAATGGCATCCTTTCGCGGCACTTCAGACGCCATCTCACAGTCTAGCCGACCTGAAATGCGTGAGCCCGTTTTACCAGCAGGCTTCAACGGTAACCGTTTGAAGCAAGACGTGGCGGTGTCAGTTTCCGTAGTGTAGCGGTTATCACGTTCGCCTAACACGCGAAAGGTCCCCGGTTCGAAACCGGGCGGAAACAGCCTACTGTGCCCTTTTCGTCATGCTTGCCCTCGTGGTTCCCCGGAGGCGGTGGGTGTCTTTTCTTCATTGGAGTGCCCGCAATCGATGCACTCAGAGCGTCCGTCCGTCGACAGGTTGAAATTGTAAACGCTGGTGTAGCCACTTTTAATTAAAATCTGATGATGATGATGATGATGATGTTGTTGTTGTTGTTGTTCTTGTTGTCATCGTGGTCGCCGTCATTATTATTGTTAAAGTAAAGCAGTAGTTAGATTTGTTTCTACCGTAAGGTGTAGAAGACAACAGTAGGTATGGCGTGTGATATCAAAACATTCAGAATACTTTTAACCTATATAATTTATAAGCTTTGTAAAATAAACCCAAATATCTCTTTTGCGGGGATAAACGCTGTTCTGAGTAGTTTGTGACTTGTTTAATACCAAACAAAGCATCGCTATAAAAAATAAATAAAAAAATCACTGTAAAAGCGCTAGTTATTTTTGATCTTTATAGTTATTTTCTAGGCTCAGGTTGTTTTTTAGCGCTTATAAAGGCCTGAAATATTCTTAGTGGTTGTTGACTATAGGTCTTGATGCTTAAAAATGTTTTTTTGAGAGACCAAAAGGTTCTAATAAAAGTTTAGAGTAGAGAGGAGAGAGATCGTCTCCATCTTGGTTTCTATTTGAAATTTGATGCAGTGTCATTTTATTGGTTGGTTTTGATATGTTAATTGGTAACAGGGTGGCACAAAGGCCAGACCAGAACAATGCCTTACAAGCAGATCCGGCATGTGGCCATCAGTATAAGTATGAAGGTCTGGTCTTCAGCTCGACAGACTCACACTGACCTTTCGATTTAAGACTAAAGATCAACAATGTCAAACAACATCAGCGATTCGATTTAAACGAGTTTTTAGGCAAGTCTTCAGATTATTTTCATTGACTCAGAGCGTGTTGTGTGCATGTATTGTAAATAAGGCTATAACATCTGTTTTAAGTTCTGTAAAATTATTTTTCAGCCAGTCAACAGGAGTTCATTCCCAACGCTGAGGAGATCATCTGGAACAACGACGGTAAGATTTTTGTGTTTGCGCTCATGGGTTCTTATGCATGGGTGTGTGTGGTTTTTTAATTACACAGAAACTATCGAAAGGCCTGTGATTAATGTCTCCGAGGATCGACCAAGAGAAGTGGTTGTCCCTAGACAGGCTGTCTGCCGACCGGGTAAGAACTAAACCCCTGTTTGTTTGTATAACGTTTCTGTAAGATGTTTGAGTCCAGTTTTGTTAATTTAAAAAAATTATCCTGTCTAACAGTATTAAGAAACGTGGTTCGAGACAACGAAAGGCCTTCCACATCGAGGGCTTGTTTCGTTTTACCTTCAAGAACCGTAACCTTTCAAGAATCTGAAAGGCCGTCAGCCCCGGTATCTGATAGCTGTGAGTATATATCTGCAGCCTGTAAGAGGTTAAAGCTTTTTATAAAGCGGTGTGGTTAAAGGTTAAACATGTCTCTTACCTTCACAGCGGTGCAAAAAGCTAAACCAGCCGAAAAACATAAGAAACGATTATTCTGTGGAGGTAAGTAAGATCTTTCAAACTTTAATGTTTTTAAAAGGGCTTTGTTTGCCCGTTGAGGGCTAATATTTAAGCGATGGGTGACCGTTTCCTGTAGGGCGGGGGGTTCTGGGAAAGATCTTTAGAAGTCCGGACAGGTCTAGGCTTGTTTCTGGGGAACGTGTTTAGAAATGACCGATTGCCGTACCGTCTGGTTAGGAAGTAAAGCCGTCCGAAAGGGTTTAGTAAGTTGTTTGGCTTATCTCCCGCTATTATACTTCTGTTTTAAAGTGGTTGTAGGAAAAGGCTTGAAGGTGTTCATTGTATTTAATATTTAAACAGATCGTGAAAACGTTTGTGAAACAGGAAGTCCCGGGATCAGGAAGCGTTTACACTTGGAAGGTTCGTTTAAAAATGAAATGTTGTTGTGTGTGTGTGTGTTTTATTAACAATATTACAGTTTTTAAAGAAACATTTAAGAAACAGTTTATTTACAGCGGCTTCTCTGTTTTAAATTTATTATCAAGTCCTAATAAATATATTGTCTGTAAATAATAAGGCGTTGTAGTGAATGTCTAAGGCTATTTTCAAAGGTCTAAAAAAGCTAAAGGTTTTGAATGTCCTGGACATGTTGTTTTAAGTTTGATTTCTGTCGCCGTTTAAAGATGTAAATGTAATGTATATTTTTATTCTTCCCAAGACTCTTGGGATAGTCATTCTGTGAATGAGCTATTGAGGACAATTACCCCGTCTAAGTGGGATCAAACATCTTTCCCGGTGAGATCACCGAGAGGATCCCCCACGGTGGTCTTGGAGACCCCCCAACATCTACTCAGGCCACAGCCTTCTGGGGGTAATTCAACACCCCAGATTCAGCCCGCCGCATTGTCGGGCGGAACAAATACAGGCATCCAACAACCTCAGGGGTCGCCGTCAGTCAGGGCTGACACACCACCCAACGACGGCCTGGTTTCAACATCGTCCCCCCAGACCCGTTTCTTGGCTACAGAAACGCGGAACAGTACCCCGCGCTTGGCCAGGGTGTCACCGCAAAGGCCTTCTTGGTCTCCGTCCATGAGTGTACGCTCGCTCCCTGCCTCCTTCGACCGAGATTTACCGGAGCGACCATCCTTTGAAGCTGAGCCAGGCCACCAGCCCCCGGAGCTACATCCTGAAGGTCGGCATGAGTTGCTACATACTTTGTTACAAAATCAAAGACATGTGTTAGTGGGGCAAAACCTGGTGATAGAGAGCCAAAACATCCTTATTAATACCCTTACTAACGAATTGTACCGTATTTAATGTTTTAATAGACACAAAACGCCTTACTATTGTGGGTTGTTGGAAAAATAAAAAATAAATTAAAAAATGTCCTGACTTGGTAAAAGAACTCACAAACTAAAGGATTATGAACAAGCTAGGGCCCCAAAAAGACCTTCCCGAGAGAACATCCCCGGCCCTGTTGTGAACTCCTCTGATGTCCCAATGAACCTGGAACTATTACAAATGATAAATTATTTAAATAACCCCCAATTACCACCGATAGAATGTGAATTAACAGACTTACCGGTGAACCCCGACCTGTTACAGATGTTCAATGATCTAAATAACCACCTCCCACCGGTAGCGCTTATAGAGGTTCACCCCCTAGTTCACCCCGATTTGTTTGAAATGGTGGAGGCTTTGGAGGAGCTACCCCGACCAAATTCTGCCCCTATTATAAATGATTTGAGACAATTAGAACACAGGATGGCGGCAGAAGCAGCCATCACTATAGAGGAGGGTCTTGACATTAACCGGTTGGATATCTTTGAAGGACTTTTACAGGCTTTAAATGAGCCTCCTCAAAAAGGGGGTTTTGTAGATGTCAGCAGTGGGGGTGTTCTGAATGTGGAGGGTTCTGAGACTGATAAGGCTGTGGAGGACATGCTCTGTGAGAATGTAGGGGGTGAAGGCTTTGTTCAAAATGATGATGTGTCCAAGAGTACCAGTGATCCCGTGATTATAGATAGACCGGCCTATAACAATTTTGAAATGATTCAGCGTTTTAATTTTGCAGAACTTTTAAATTGTGACAATTATGCAGAAATATTTGTCAACATACACGAGGCCTTGCAGAAAATGCTTGAACAGGTTGCTGAAAGGGTCAGACCTCGAGATGTTGTACAGTTAGAACTCAGAGGGGATGATTTGTTTAGCAACCTATCTGTAATGCTGAGTGAAGATAATTTAGACGTCTGGCTAAAATCGAAGCGATATTGCAAAGTAACGCAGCCATCATAGCTGATGAAAGTCTGTCTCTGGTAATGAATGTGGTTCGTAACCCTGAGGGTGGGGCGCTTAGAAGACTGTCGAAATGCTTGAAGAACGACATAATTAGGACCAAGCTCAGGCAATTAGTGGTGAGTTCCAGTGGGGACAATAAGCTCTGTTTTGCTTACAGTTTAATAAAACTACTCACCCCCGACATGCCTGAACCCCAAGCTCTGCAAGAAGCTTTAATGCTTCATCAGAGGGCCGGCTTAAACTCTCAACAGATGGTTGCCTTTTCAGACATCACCAAGTTTGAGGAGTTGTTGTCTTTAAAAATTGTTGTGTGGTACCGTTGTGAGGTAAAGGAAGTATTTGTGAAATTTCAGACACATCCTGAAACCCATACACAGACACTGTTTCTCTTCCTAAGTGATAGTCATTACTTTGGAATAAAGAGTTTGACGGCTTTTTTGGGTTGTTCGTATGTTTGTCATTGGTGTTATAAGGCCTTCAATGATAAGCTTAAGCACCGATGTGACGGTTACTGTAACGTCTGTTTCAATCCGCAATGTCGTAAGGGTTTGGCCCCTACCATCCGATGTAAAGATTGCTTAAGGATTTGTCTCTCAGCGTTCTGTTTTTCCGAGCATAAGGTACAGAGGGCCGCTGCTGAGGGGGTTAAAAAACGGAGTTATTGTGATCAAACTAAATATTGCCCGCAGTGTTGCCTCCAGTACCGTTTTCATGAGGTTAAACCACACAAATGTCTGGAGCCGAGATGCAGGATCTGTAATGCTGATTTAACCCCGGGGTCCGAACACCAGTGCTTTATTCAGCCGGTTAAAAAGGAGCCGCCGCACAACCGGTATGTCTTTTTTGCTTTTGAATGCCGGCAAGAAAACGGGGTCCACGTTGCTAATTATATACTCTGTATTGACATGTTGGATCGTGAGTGGTCAGCTAGCGGTGAGAGTTGTGTCAGGGATTTCTTTACGCGGTATCGCGGTCCAAAATACCTCAATTACACATTTATTGCCCACAATGCTAAGGGTTATGATTCTTACATTTTGATGAAGTATCTGGTGGAAAATGGGGTGACCCCAAAAATAATAGCTCAGGGTAGCAAGATCATGTGTTTCACCGACGAAGCTTTCAACTAACGTTACATAGACTCGTTAAATTTCATCCCCATGAAATTGAGCGCTTTGCCTAAGGCTCTGGGTTTTGAAGCTCAGAAGAAAGGTTGGTTCTGCCATTTTTTTAATACTATGGACACTCAAAATTATCGAGGGTCCTACCTGCCCGCCACTTATTATGGGGTTGATACTATGATGTCTCATGAGAGGGAGGAATTCTTTAAATGGTACAATACGGTTAAGGGAGGTGTTTTTGATGACCGAGAAGAGATGGCTGCTTATTGTAAAAATGATGTGGTGATCCTTAAAGAAGCCTGTGTGCGTTTCCGCGCCGAGGTTATCAACACATCGGGTCTCGACCCTTTGCAAAGTGTGACCATAGCGTCTCTCTGCATGAAAATGTATCGGTCCGATTTCTTGCAGAAAAACACTATAGCGGTCACCACTTCTGACAACTATCGTGCTAGACAAAAGAACTTTTCGACTGTCTCCATACAGTGGCTGGAATACCTGAGTGCCCGGGATAACATCTTCATCAGACATGCTTTAAATCAAGGGGAAGTCAAAATGGGGCCTTACTACTTAGACGGTTTTAGCGACGTGTCCGGGCGGCGTACCGCTTATGAGTTTGCAGGTTGTATTTACCATGGCTGTCCTCAGTGCTTCGACCCAAACACCTTTAACCCCGTAACACAAAAACTCTGCAGTGATATGTACTATGATTTCCAGGAACGAATTGAAACTTTAAAAAACACCTATGGTTTGAACGTGCTGGTGATTTGGGAACACGAGTGGACGACCCTGAAGCAACAGGAAGCGGGGGTACAACGGTTTATGGAAACCTTGGACTTTCCTGAACGTCTTGAGCCCCGGGATGCGTTATTTGGGGGTCGTACCAACGCCCTCTGTTTACATTATGAGGTAAAGGAGGGTGAGAGAGTAGATTACTATGATTTCACCAGTCTGTACCCTTATGTCAACAAGACCAAAATGTACCCGGTGGGGCGTCCAACCATTGTTTAACGTGACTTACTCGAAATCGGACATTACTTTGGTTTGATCAAAGTCACCATGTACCCTCCTCGCGAGCTGTTCTTACCCGTGTTGCCTTACAGGTGTTCGGGAAAATTGATGTTCCCTCTGTGTAGAACGTGTGTGGAAACTGAAAATCAAACTACCTCTTGTCTGCACAGTGATGAAGAGAGAGCGCTGACGGGTGTCTGGTGTAGCATTGAGCTTGACAAGGCGGTGGAGAAAGGTTACAGAGTCGGTAAGGTGTATGAGGTTTGGCATTTTTCTGAAAAATCTGATACTCTTTTTGCTGATTACATTATGACCCATCTGAAAGGGAAACAGGAGGCATCGGGCTATCCCTCATGGTGTGTTGACTCCGCGGCCAAAGAGCGATACGTTTAGCAATATTTTGAAAAGGAAGGGATCCGTCTAGAGCTGGGGAACATAACTGTAAACCCCGCCAAGAGACAAATGTCCAAACAGATTTTAAACAGTCTGTGGGGTAAGTTTGGGGAAAGAAATTACCGTCTAAACACAACCTTGATTAAAACCCCTGAACTGTTCATAGAATTTATGTTTTCCAAACAACATGCAGTATCACACTTTCAATTCTTAAATGACCACGTGGCACAGGTCCAGTGGAGGGCCCCTAAAGATTTCCCCACCAAACAGGGGAACGTTAATGTTTTCATAGCGGTTTTTACCTCGGCTTACGCCCGGCTTGAACTGTACAACTTAATGGATCAGTTGCAGGAACGCACGCTCTATCATGATACTGACTCTGTAATCTTTGTCACCAGGCCAGGGGATTGGGTCCCTCCCCTCGGGGACTACCTTGGGGAGTTAACGAGCGAACTAGATCCTCAGGACCACATAGTGGAGTTTGTTTCAGGGGGTCCTAAGACTTACGCATACAGAACGGCTGCGGGTAAGACCTGTATGAAAGTTAAGGGTTTCACTCTGAACCATTGTAACAACAAGCTCATTAACATCAAGTCTCTGACGACCCTGGTAGAAAGTTTTGTAACCGAGAAAGACGCGCCTCCTCGTGAGATTATTACAGCCGGAAATCAGATCTATCGCAATAAAAAGGGGTACACGTTGGAAAATAGATCACTAAACAAACGGTTCAGGGTGGTGTACAATAAAAGAGTGTTGAAGACTGATTATACCACTCTGCCTTATGGATATTAGCGGTGGTTTTGAAAACAGACTTCAACACCCTTTCTCCTGTATTATAGCCGGTCCCTCCAATTCGGGGAAGAGCTATCTTATAAAGAACATCATAGAAGATGTGGACGCAACCGTGTCCCAAGCTCTTGACAACATAGTGTGGTGTTTCTCTTGCTGGCAACCTCTCTACGATGATTTGGCTTGGAAAAAAAATAATCTGAAATTTGTGCAAGGTCTCCCCGCCTCGTTGTGTGGCGATGACTTGTTCCCGCCCGGTAATACTAACCTAGTGATCCTTGATGACCTGATGGAGCAGGCCGGTGACAACAGTGAAGTGGAAAAAGCTTTCACAAAGTACACTCATCATAGGAATTTAAGTATTATTTATTTAGTTCAAAATCTATTTTTTCAAGGTAAAAAAAGCCGCACTATTAATTTATATGCCAATTATATAATTCTTTTTAAAAACCCCAGAGATAAACTACAGGTCACCGTCTTGGCTCGTCAAATGTACCCTAACCAGACCAAGTTCTTTTTGGAGGCATTTGAGGATGCCACCAAAAAACCCTACGGGTACTTGATTGCGGAATTAAATGCACAAACCCCAGAAGACTTTCGCCTAAGAACAGGTTTGTGCCCGCACGATTGGCCGGCAGTCTATGTGCTAAAGAAAAGGAAATAAATAAGAATGTCTGTTCGGATTAAAAGAAATCTGCCGCTTTTGCAAATGTTATTTGAGAGGAGCCCGCGCCATAGGAAAGCTGTGCTGGCAGGGGCCCCCTCGGATTTGATCGAGACCCTGTGTGAAATAGCTTTTAACATCTTACGCGGTAATATACCCCTAACCCCTTCTCAACATTCTAAACTCAAAAAACAAAAAGCGGTTATCAAGATCATCGCTAATAAGAAGTATTCTATTAAAAGAAAAAGAAAGAAGATTAATCAAACCGGGGGTTTTATAGGACCGCTGTTGAGCATAGCCGTGCCTTTCCTAACCAGTCTTCTAGCTTCCAGAGTGGGTTAATAATGGAATATGCTCAGAAAATGTTTTTGATCCCTCAGGAGCAGCTTGAGAAACTGAGAAAAAATGTTGTCGGGCCAGAGCCCATTAGACAAACGGCCGAAAACAACCTGGACTCTGAAATGAAAGCTATACAGGCCAGGGCCGATTTAAATCAGTATTCCAAAGCCCAGTTGTATACCAACACGTTACAGCGCTACCTCCGTCTGGTTAGACAGGGTGAAAAAGATCAAAACATTTTAACTTTAACCATGGCCTCTCAAGAAAATGGTTCTGGGGCTGATGCGGGGGGAACGGTTGATAAAGATGTTGCGGTGACCGAACCTGTAGAGAGTTCAGAGGGAGATGTTGTAACGGATGTTTTGAGAAACATGCCGGCCAGAAGCAAAAGACATGCACAATATATCCTGCACAAAATGGTTCAGAAACTGCGGGTAACGGCTTGGAATGAACAGGGTGAATTTGTTTTTAAAGGACTACTGATCAAAGGTTCACACATGTTCGATTTGTTGAAGAGTGTCACTAGCACTAATAAGGTACCCGATAGTCGCCGACCTGTAGGCTGGAATGCTTTCCTACAGGCGATGGCCTGTCTGAACATGCCCCAATCAACAGTTCCTAACCAGGAAACGCGACAAAAAATCCGTCTGTGTAAAGAGGTGGAGCCTGATCTGACTCCGATATCTCATTACTCTGACCATGCTGAGCGACCATCCTCAGGATCTATCCATTGTTGGGAAGCTTATTAATCTCATGTTTTTATTTGTCTCCCCTGTAAATAATGACCCGACAAACAATTTTTTATTTTTATTTTTTATTTTTCAAATGTTGTACATTTATTTATACCATAACCCCTGCTTTGTATAAGAATTGTGTTGAATAAAAACAAAACTAATGATTCAAAGGCTGTTTTCATTATTTTTTCACCTTAACACGCATGACATCTTTTAAAATCCTCACAAGAACACCCCATCTGTATACACGGCTGGCTAGGGTCGTAAGTCATTGTGTTATAAGGGGGGGTCCACAGTGTCCTGACAAACTCTGCCACTTTTTTATCATTTTGGCCTAAATCCTCACTGTACAAGGCCATAATATCGGGGTATGACCTTCCTTTAGATCTATGAAATAAGAAAAACACACAGTGTTGACCACAAGTGAAGGTCTGAAGACTTTGTACTTGACGACCGCTGTAAATGGTTTCTTGACAGTTGTTGAGCAGAAAGTTATTGATCTTCCGAGGGAAAGGTCTGAAATCCGGGGGGTTTGCATAGGAATCAAAAAATTCACCACGGTGGTCCTCCCTTAGATAAATAGCCAGCCAATGTTCTCCGGGCATATTTTTAGGGTGTGTGTTGATTATGTACATTGCAGGTAAATTCTTGATCTTAAATTTAGGCAGCTGATCGCAGGTGTAGACTCCTTGAAACAGTTTCCGTGAGCTGGCCAGGGCATTCATGATGTGGTTGAGCTCTCTGGTGTTCATTTTAATAATAATCATACATAACGTTTCTCCTCTGATTCACCTCAATAATGTTGTCAAACACTGCATACACGACCATATTTACAGTGCGTGGTAGAGGCTGCTTGAAACGCATCTCCAAACGCATATTGCCCATCTTCATCAGTGAAAAATGTTGTCCACACTCTTCGTCAGGGGTCAGGTTGAAACCATACAGGGTGTAACCGCTGCAGTATTCCCGGCGATCGATCAGCCGGGAGTTTGATCCTTGAGATGGCGACCCGTAGCCAGTACTAGACTGTCATATTCACGAACCACATTGCCGTTTTCAAAGTCAGGTTGAAAAGGTCTGGATGGAACCTGCACACCATCGAAGTACAACGCTATAAATTCCGCGTTATAATGTTTAAAGTTAAAGGGGTTCTTGTTGTAAACCCCGGTAAATGCATCATTATCCACGAGACCTATAATAACCTGTTTTGGGAGCTGTCCTAGAAACAGATTTTCCTGGTTCATCACCCGTGTCCCTGCGGGGATACTGTGGACTTTCATATAGACTCTTTCGATCGGGTACTTGGCGTTTGCCGTCATTAACGCCTGCGCGTGTCCTAGTTTAACCGCCGGGGAGACGGACACTTTTT
The DNA here is from genome assembly GCF_036373705.1 of Amia ocellicauda. Lineage (NCBI taxonomy): Eukaryota > Metazoa > Chordata > Actinopteri > Amiiformes > Amiidae > Amia > Amia ocellicauda. The sequence goes on from NW_027102663.1 coordinate 231,427, forward strand.
TCACAAACAGCGAGGCCGATAATATGGTCAGTTTATATTTTTCAGTATCAGGGGTCATCAGACAAAAAGCACTTTTACTACGGATCATTTTAATTTTAATGTCTACCCCGTTGAGCATGAGTTTTTCTTGGAAAAATATGTCTGCATGGATATGCCCCTTTAGCTCAAAGGTCCTCCCTTCTGTTGAAAAGGCCGTTCTTTTTTGCAAACCCTTATTGAGTCCCTCTGGATCCTTGTCGTCCATAGCTTCCGGGATGTCTTTGAAGAAAAGGCCGGGGTTGAACTGTTTGCTTAGGGTCTCCTCACTATAATTAAGTATACACTCCATCATGGCTCTATAGGGGTAAGTATTGCTGCTTTGACTAATGAGCCGATCTCCCAGGGTCACATCCACCTGTGAAAACATGGTGGCCACCGGGTAATTGATGACCCCAGCGTTGGTCGTCTTCTCGATTGCATCGCCATCCTCATCAGTCACTTTACAGTTCATTAAAATAAATGTGTTATTCAAATCAATATAATCCTCGCCATTGCCAGCTATAAAAAACTCCAGAGGGGCCGTGTCTGAAATTGCAGAAAGAGGGGGAATCTCTACATATATGATCTTATCTATACTCGTTTGAGTGTATGGAACTGTAAACAGATCCAGTTCTGATTTGACGCATTCTTCCGATAGACTGTGGACAAAAGACATGTTTAAAAGATGTATCCTGAGGCTCTATTTTTCTTTCTTTGAGACTTTCTTTTTGCAGGTTTTTTCTTGTGCTGCTTCCTTCTCCGAGTGTTTCCACGATATGTTGGAGAATGAGAGATTCTTCGTTTTTTGTTAGCCACGGATCTTTGTCGCCCCCTGGTGGACACATGCTGTTTCTTCTTTTACCCCCCTCCTCGCCATTACCATGAGACCCGAACCCTCCTGATGCTCATGGCTAGCTGCCCGGTTCATAACATTGGTGAACACGTCACTAACAATATTTTTAGCCGCTGATTTCAAGTGGGGTCTGGCTATAGCAAAGCCTCTCTTAAGCAGGGGTATGGCCATTCTAAAGAGACCACGAAAGAGTCCTCCTAGACCGGCGCCATACATTGTGGGGGCTCCTACAATACCGGGCAAGCCGTTCCATCTTGCATCTTGTAATAATCCACATAGGCGCTAGGATCTACATAACCCCTCGAGGTAGCCATTTTAATAATGTACAAACTGTTTCAGGGGTCGAAAATGTAGTTTGACATTAACTTTACCGAAGCGGAAGGGTACGTTGATATTCTGATCCGATTTTACTTCGATCGTGATGTTGTCAAAGTGGGTCTTTGAGACTAGTACGTAGTGTGGTTTGTCATAAGTAATTGTGACCATGTCATTGCTTTTACCTTTATTAAGTACATTTCTCAAAAGGGGGACATAACTATCCCCGACCCTCTGGTGGGTTATGATATCCGTATACACATAAAGAGTGTAAAAGCCGCCCCACCACTTCTGAGAACCTGCTCTCTGTGTCAGAATAGAACCCAAATATACGCCCCAGTTGGCCGCTGGTTTGAATGCTAATACCTGGTTTTGACACCTTGTACACTCTGTTTTTAATAGGGTTGTAATATAGCTTGATGTTGGGGGTGCCTTCTGAGAACTGTTTATGCATCTCATCTAATATTTTATCCACATTGTCATAATAACCTCCTTGTATCGTGAATGTCCATTGACTCTTTTTAACATCATCAAAAATGGCGAAGGTGGCATCCTTATCTTGTAAAACAGCCCAAGTGTAAGGATACTGTATTTCCGCCAACCCCACTTCCCACGACCCCCTTAGATCTATAGATTTTCCAAATTGTACCGTGTAACTGGATATTTCATTTTTAGGATATATATCGAGAGAGGCATTACTGGGTAGAGTCACGTAGAAGCCTCCTGATTCCATCTTGAGAATCGAAAGTAATGCCCCCAACACACCCGCGGGCATGTTGTTATAAGGATTGAATATCGCAAACCTGTTGTTCCGGGACCCAACTATTGAACTTTTCAGGCCATCCAAGCCATTTCATCAACACATATTTTTTCCGGTTCTGGGTTTTTTCAGCTAATATCTTTTCAACTCTGTATACACTGTCTTTACCCACAATAATTTTTTGTAACTCGGCTTCGTAAAACGTTCCTTCTATATCCTCCCTGTCATAGTCTTTTAACCGGTACACGGGGGGGTCTCTAGCCAACTGTTCGGTAACTGTAAAATATTCGTCAGAAAATGTTTGTTCATAACCTTTGGCAAAAGTACTCCTTAGCTTTGAAACGCGAACCACATCACCGATGTTGAACTAATAAGTAGTTTTTCCCTTCTTAATAAATGGTCGGTATAATTTTTTATAGACCTTAAAAGAATTACTTTGATCAACATCTAAAGGCTTCATTTTAATACTGGTGTGATACCCTTGGTTGTAAGCATCGATAAAATCTTGAACTTTATCAAAATACTTGAACGTGTTGACCGCTGTAAAATATCTCCACATTTTGGTCTTTATGGTGCGGTTAAACCTCTCCACTACCGATGCCCTAAGCTCATTACCGGTGGTGAAATGATGTATTTTGTGTCTCTTCAGTAGATTCTGAAATTCTCTGTTGAGAAACTCTTTTCCTTTATCAGTCTGCAGTTTTTTAGGACATCGACCCTGGGACAATATATCCTCAAAGGCCCTTGTCACCGCCCGACCTGTTTTATTATGTAGAATGCGAGCCCAGGCATATTTTGATAACACATCGATACACATCAACATCAATTTGTGACCATTGTTATGTTTTGATAAATTTGACATATCGACTAGATCCATTTGCCATTGTGAGTCTATGTCAGTTGCATATACGCGGTTTCTTTTAAAGTTAATCCTGAGAGGTTTATGTAAGGTATAGGCGTCTTGTTCCCGTAACCATTCTGAAACAACCACATCATTAACCTTCACTCCGGCCTCAGCGAGTCCTCTTTGAAAACCCTTCTTACCCGCCAAACCCCCAATCTTGGCTGGGTTGTAGTATAGTTCCTGCATTTGGGGAGCTTGCCGAGTCATTCTGTCAAATAACCAAACAGACCCACACTATGCGCAAAGTTTTTATACAAGGTTTTTTATTCAACTTCAGGAGAGCAGATACCCCTTTTTAGACATTTGAGAAAAGTATAACATACACAACAATTTTTTCTACGGTCCAGACAAAAAGAAATCAGATGATTGGTTACTTGATCTATATCAACAAATATACCTGTTTCTTTATCTTGTAGGCACACACCTCAGTTACATATGTAAATAAAACAACAATATGACCTATTTTAAAAGTAAACAGAGGTGTATTAAACATGCTCAGCAAAAGGTCATACAGATGTTGATGATATGGCCTAATATCATTCTTGGCCCCCTTGAGCGCTTCATCCCAGTGTTCGTACCCCCCGGTCTTTGTTACAGCAGCCATTCACTTTTCCAGGTTTGAAAGTTGATCCTCATCGATGGTTAAATCTGTAGAGAAAAGGCTCGCGTTGGCTACTTTTCTGTCAAGCACATGGTGTAATAGCGCTCTCAGGTTAGCTACAGAGTGTTGATGACAGAACCAGTTGCAGAAGCAGTCCAGAACATTCCCCATGTTCAAAGTCCCTTAGTTCAGGTCAGAGTCTGAATCAGTGGCGTAGATGTCGAATTCCTCGTCGCTGCCCCCAGCTTTAACTTCTTTACTGAAGAAATAAGCTTTTAGCTTGCCAGCGGTTTTTCTACTCGGCTCATCCAGGTCATTGACCAGCTGCCCAAGTTTCTCTATTATAAACGGCTCCTTTTTCAGCTCCAGCAAAATCTCATCTATGATTTTCTGGACTTGTCCCGCAGTGACATGTATGTGGGAGTAAGACAGCGCCTTGATTAGTGCCGGTTTCAGCCACGGTTTGTTCAGTCTTCTGTAAAACACGTTGAAATAGAACAGGAAATAGTAACGGTCTGGTTCAAACAAACAACTGTGTCTCAACTGACTGGGGTGATTCACTTCACACCCCCGACAGACTTCTTTCAGAGCTCGGTCGATGAGAGCACTCAGAATATACACCAGGGTGCTTTTAACCACTCTGCTTACTTGGTCACATACCCCGGGCATAAATCCTGCGTCTTCATCACGCCCCTGGGACAGTCCGATGCTCATTGGGTCGCCTGGTGGTTTGTGGGGTGTTTCTACATCCATTGGACTGACCCCCTCCTGAGACGCACAGACGGTAGACAGTTCGGCAAAATCGAGGCCCTCCATGAGCTCCAGAGGCTGGGGATCCCCGAGACTCATTTGGACATCCATCGCACCGCATGTTGTTTCGTCCTGAGGGACCGGGGTCTGAGGTCTTGGAGGGTAACCGCAGTCAGAGGGTTCCAGAGTGTATACAAAATCTGGGGAATAGAACCAGGGGTGATCCCGGGTTTGAAGAGGCCTGTAGAGCCTGTCGACGTCCGCAGCTTTCGGGTAAGACATTCTCTTTAATTTTAAACCATGAATGAATTGTTGCGCCTTTTATCCTATCTCTTCACTACGTCACGACACACCGCCCTCTTAGAAGAGAGTAGCCCCTGAGCCGTCAGACCCCCCTCCAAAACCCCACACGTCGTCGGTTTTATCATCGTCGTCGTCATTCAAGGGGGATATATAATCCATAATCCAGCATATTCTCCTTCTAACCAAATCCAGTTGCGAACATTTGGTCAAGATGTCAAAACCATCATTTATACAGTTTATGACCTCTTTCAAGAACGGCCAGTCCACGGCGTCAAACATAATTTCAGTAACCTGTTTTTCTGGATCCTCCACACCCCCTTCAATAGGGTTTGTAATCAGGGTACTGCTAAACAAAACCTTACGATCTGTAGTTTGAGATAGACTCTTCACCACTCTACCGTAGTTCTGCAAGCTTTCCCATTCACACCTTTCAAAACCCTGAGTCGGAGACTCCATTTCGCATTCTCTTGGACCCTCTTGCAAGCCTTCTAGAGTCTTATCCACAAGCCCCAGATCTCTCCAGGCCATCACCTTCAACCAGTCCTCATAAGAGTATTCAATTACCGTCTCAAAAGGTTCCAACGTACCCTCCTTCTCTCCCAAAGCAAGAAGCTCCACTCCAACATAGCTGGGATCCCTTTTAAAGCGGTAACCCCGTCGAGCCCCCCAGAACAACACCCAGGAGCATTCAATCTTCAAATTGGTGAGTACAGGAACCCTTGCCCGGGATTGTTTCTTGCGGGGTTTCATGTTGATGTCGCTGGACATGTTGAAGAAGCGGGATGTTTCAGAAGCTGAGAATTAAAGAGGTATTGCCTAAAAGAAGCGCGGGTTCTTAAATAGAGAGGAGAGTTTCGGGGCGTTGCCTTCAGAGGGGTGGGGGTATTTATGGGTGGCCTTGTTGTTCAGGGTTTTATGGGTGCACACTTTCTGACGGATATGACGTAGGAATAATTAAGGAAATAACTCTACCTAAAATCACGCCCCCCAATTATGACGTAGGAATATTAATAAGCTTAGGGCATACGTCATAACAAAATAGGCCGCGCCCAAAAAACCCTACTATCTACTCTTATGTAGTTGAAGGCGCAGTATAGCTCTCATAGTCTGGTGGAGACGGAAGACCACCAGCCGTTTGAACAAGCCATTCAGCATCACCTTGTTGGGTTAAGTGCAGGCACTGTCAGAGCGCAGGGCATCCTGCCTTTGAAAGAGTTTCCGAAGTGTCCTGATGTGCCCTTTAGCAATGCAAAATAGGTCAGTGAAAATAGAAACCTTTATCTCACAGGCTGGCCCACGGGAAACGCCTGTGCGCGTTTTATCAGCCTGCTTCGATGGGAGGCATTCGAAACGCCAGGACGGGTCGTTTTCCGTAGTGTAGTGGCTATCACGTTTGCCTCACACGCGAAAGGTCCCCGGTTCGAAACCGGGCGGAAACAACCCGCGGTGCACGCGAGCCAGTGCCATGTTACCCGTCGCCATCTCTCTGCCCCAAGGCCGGCCGTTGTTTTCTCTTCCTCGGAGTGGCAAGAAATCCTGACCTTGAGAACAAACGATCGCAGAAGGGTAGCTTTGCGAGGCGCTGGAACTCACACTTTTAAAATCTATACATGTTGTAGCTGTTACAATACGACCGTAGCAGGATCAGCGACATTGCTGTTACTCTTATGTAGTCGAAGGCGCAGTATAGCTCTGATAGTCTGGTGGTGACGGAGGACCTCCAGCCGTTTGAACAAGCCATTCAGCATCACCTTGTTGGGCTAAGTGCAGGCACTGTCAGAGCGCAGGGCGACCTGCCTTTGATAGAGTTTCCTAAGTGTCCCGAAATCGGTGCACTCAGAGCGTCCGTCCGTCGACAGGTTGAAATTGTAAACGCTGGTGTAGCCACTTTTAATTGAAATATGATGATGATGATGATGATGTTGTTGTTCTTGTTCTTGTTGTTGTTGTTGTTCTTGTTTTTCTTGTTGTCGTCGTGGTCGCCGTCATTATTATTGTTAAAGTAAAGCAGTAGTTAGATTTGTTGCTACCGTAAGGTGTAGAAGGCACAATAGCTTTGTGATTGTCTGATGGTGGCACAAGACGAGCAGCAGCTGTTTGAACAAGCCATTGAACATCACCTTGTTGGGGTAAGTGTAAGTCTTGTCATAGCTCAGGGCGTTCTTCCTTTGAAAGAGTTTCCAAAGTGTCCTGATGTGCCCTTGAGCAATGCAAAATAGGTCAGTGAAAATAGAAACCTTTATCTCACAGGCTGGCCCACGGGAAACCCCTGTGCGCGTTTTACCAGCCGGCTTCGATGGGAGCCATTTGAAACACCAGGACGGGTCGGTTTCCGTAGTGTAGTGGCTATCACGTTCGCCTCACACGCGAAAGGTCCCTGGTTCGAAACCGGGCGGAAACAACCCGCGGTGCATGCGTGCCAGTGCCGTGTTACCCGTCGCCATCTCTCTGCCCCAAGGCCGGCCGTCGTTTTCTCTTCCTCGGAGTGGCAAGAAATCCTGACCTTGAGAACAAACGATCGCAGAAGGGTAGCTTTGCGAGGCACTGGAACTGACACTTTTAAAATCGATACATGTTGTTGCGTTACAATACGACCGTAGCAGGATCGGCGACATTGCTGTTACTCTTATGTAGTTGAAGGCGCAGTATAGCTCTGATAGTCTGGTGGTGACGGAAGACCACCAGCCGTTTGAACAAGCCATTCAGCATCACCTTGTAGGGCTAAACGCAGGCACTGTCAGAGCGCAGGTCGTCCTGCCTTTGAAAGAGTTTCCGAAGTGTCCCGAAATCGGTGCACTCAGAGCGTTCGTCCATCGACAGGTTGAAATTGTAAACGCTGGTGTAGCCACTTTTAATTAAAATCTGATGATGATGATGTTGTTGTTGTTATTCTTGTTGTCGTCGTAGTCGCCGTCATTATTAATGTTAAAGTAAAGCAGTAGTTAGATTTGTTGCTACCGTAAGGTGTAGAAGGCACAATAGCTCTGATAGTCTGGTGGTGAAGGAAGACCACCAGACGTTTGAACAAGCCATTCAGCATCACCTTGTTGGGTTAAGTGCAGGCACTGTCAGAGCGCAGGGCGTCCTGCCTTTAAAAGAGTTTCCGAAGTGTCCTGATGTGCCCTTTAGCAATGCCAAACAGGTCAGTGAAAATGGCATCCTTTCGCCGCACTTCAGACGCCATCTCACAGCCTAGCCGACCTGAAACACCTGAGCCCGTTTTACCAGTAGGCTTTAACGGTAACCATTTGAAGCAAGAGGCAGCGGTGTCAGTTTCCGTAGTGTAGCGGTTATCACGTTCGCCTAACGCGCGAAAGGTCCCCGGTTCGAAACCGGGTGGAAACAGCCTACTGTGGGCTGGCCCTTTTCGTCATTCTTGCCCTCGTGGTTCCCCGGAGGCGGTGAGTGTCTTTTCTTCATTGGAGTGCCTGCAATCGATGCACTCAGAGCGTCCGTCCGTCGACAGGTTGAAATTGTAAACGCTGGTGTAGCCACTTTTAATTAAAATCTGATGATGATGATGATGATGATGTTGTTGTTGTTGTTCTTGTTGTTGTTGTTCTTGTTGTCATCGTGGTCGCCGTCATTATTATTGTTAAAGTAAAGCAGTAGTTAGATTTGTTGCTACCGTAAGGTGTAGAAGACAACAGTTGGTATGGCGTGTGATATCAAAACATTCAGAATACTTTTAACCTATATAATTTATAAGCTTTGTAAAATAAACCCAAATATATCTTTTGCGGGGATAAACGCTGTTCTGAGTAGTTTGTGACTTGTTTAATACCAAACATAGCATCGCTATAAAAAAAAAAAAAAATCACTGTAAAAGCGCTAGTTATTTTTGATCTTTATAGTTATTTTCTAGGCTCAGGTTGTTTTTTAGTGCTTATAAAGGCCTGAAATATTCTTAGTGGTTGTTGACTATAGGTCTTGATGTTTAAAAATGTTTTTTTGAGAGACCAAAAGGTTCTAATAAAAGTTTAGAGTAGAGAGGAGAGAGATCGTCTCCATCTTGGTTTCTATTTGAAATTTGATGCAGTGTCATTTTATTGGTTGGTTTTGATATGTTAATTGGTAACAGGGCGGCACAAAGGCCAGACCAGAACAATGCCTTACAAGCAGATCCGGCATGTGGCCATCAGTATAAGTATGAAGGTCTGGTCTTCAGCTCGACAGACTCATACTGACCTTTCGATTTAAGACTAAAGATCAACAATGTCCGGAAACAACATCAGCGATTCGATTTAAACGAGTTTTTAGGCAAGTCTTCAGATTCTTTTCATTGACTCAGAGCGTGTTGTGTGCATGTATTGTAAATAAGGCTATAACATCTGTTTTAAGTTCTGTAAAATAATTTTTCAGCCAGTCAACAGGAGTTAATTCCCAACGCTGAGGAGATCATCTGGAACAACGACGGTAAGATTTTTGTGTTTGCGCTCATGGGTTCTTATGCATGGGTGTGTGTGGTTTGAAGCGGCTCATTAGAGTTATGAAAACGTTTTAATATATATTAATGCCGGTCTCTTTAATTACACAGAAACTATCGAAAGGCCTGTGATTAATGTCTCCAAGGATCGACCAAGAGAAGTGGTTGTCCCTAGACAGGCTGTCTGCCGACCGGGTAAGAACTAAACCCCTGTTTGTTTGTATAACGTTTCTGTAAGATGTTTGAGTCCAGTTTTGTTAATTTTAAAAAATTATCCTGTCTAACAGTATTAAGAAACGTGGTTTGAGACAACGAAAGGCCTTCCACATCGAGGGCTTGTTTCGTTTTACCTTCGAGAACCGTAACCTTTCAAGAATCTGAAAGGCCGTCAGCCCCGGTATCTGATAGCTGTGAGTATATATCTGCAGCCTGTAAGAGGTTAAAGCTTTTTATAAAGCGGTGTGGTTAAAGGTTAAACATGTCTCTTACCTTCACAGCGGTGCAAAAAGCTAAACCAGCCGAAAAACATAAGAAACGATTATTCTGTGGAGGTAAGTAAGATCTTTCAAACTTTAATGTTTTTAAAAGGGCTTTGTTTGCCCGTTGAGGGCTAATATTTAAGCGATGGGTGACCGTTTCCTGTAGGGCGGGGGGTTCTGGGAAAGATCTTTAGAAGTCCGGACAGGTCTAGGCTTGTTTCTGGGGAACGTGTTTAGAAATGACCGATTGCCGTACCGTCTGGTTAGGAAGTAAAGCCGTCCGAAAGGGTTTAGTAAGTTGTTTGGCTTATCTCCCGCTATTATACTTCTGTTTTAAAGTGGTTGTAGGAAAAGGCTTGAAGGTGTTCATTGTATTTAATATTTAAACAGATCGTGAAAACGTTTGTGAAACAGGAAGTCCCGGGATCAGGAAGCGTTTACACTTGGAAGGTTCGTTTAAAAATGAAATGTTGTTGTGTGTGTGTGTGTTTTATTAACAATATTACAGTTTTTAAAGAAACATTTAAGAAACAGTTTATTTACAGCGGCTTCTCTGTTTTAAATTATCAAGTCCTAATAAATATATTGTCTGTAAATAATAAGGCGTTGTAGAGAATGTCTAAGGCTATTTTCAAAGGTCTAAAAAAGCTAAAGGTTTTGAATGTCCTGGACATGTTGTTTTAAGTTTGATTTCTGTCGCCGTTTAAAGATGTAAATGTAATGTATATTTTTATTCTTCCCAAGACTCTTGGGATAGTCATTCTGTGAATGAGCTATTGAGGACAATTACCCCGTCTAAGTGGGATCAAACATCTTTCCCGGTGAGATCACCGAGAGGATCCCCCACGATGGTCTTGGAGACCCCCCAACATCTACTCAGGCCACAGCCTTCTGGGGGTAATTCAACACCCCAGATTCAGCCCGCCGCATTGTCGGGCGGAACAAATACAGGCATCCAACAACCTCAGGGGTCGCCGTCAGTCAGGTCTGACACACCACCCAACGACGGCCTAGTTTCAACATCGTCCCCCCAGACCCGTTTCTTGGCTACCGAAACGCGAAACAGTAACCCTGCGCTTGGCCAGGGTGTCACCGCAAAGGCCTTCTTGGTCTCCGTCCATGAGTATACACTCGCTCCCTGCCTCCTTCGACCGAGATTTACCGGAGAGACCATCCTTTGAAGCTGAGCCAGGCCACCAGCCCCCGGAGCTACTTCCTGAAGGTCGGCATGAGTTGCTACATACTTTGTTACAAAATCAAAGACTTGTGTTAGTGGGGCAAAACCTGGTGATAGAGAGCCAAAACACCCTTATTAATACCCTTACTAACGAATTGTACCGTATTTAATGTTTAAATAGACACAAAACGCCTTACTATTGTGGGTTGTTGGAAAAATAAAAAATAAATTAAAAAATGTCCTGACTTGGTAAAAGAACTCACAAACTAAAGGATTATGAACAAGCTAGGGCCCCAAAAAGACCTTCCCGAGAGAACATCCCCGGCCCTGTTGTGAACTCCTCTGATGTCCCAATGAACCTGGAACTATTACAAATGATAAATTATTTAAATAACCCCCAATTACCACCGATAGAATGTGAATTAACAGACTTACCTGTGAACCCCGACCTGTTACAGATGGTCAATGATCTAAATAACCACCTCCCACCGGTAGCGCTTATAGAGGTTCACCCCCTAGTTCACCCCGATTTGTTTGAAATGGTGGAGTCTTTGGAGGAGCTACCCCGACCAAATTCTGCCCCTATTATAAATGATTTGAAACAATTAGAACACAGGATGGCGGCAGAAGCAGCCATCACTATAGAGGAGGGTCTTGACATTAACCGGTTGGATATCTTTGAAGGACTTTTACAGGCTTTAAATGAGCCTCCTCAAAAAGGGGGTTTTGTAGATGTCAGCAGTGGGGGTGTTCGGAATGTGGAGGGTTCTGAGACTGATAAGGCTGTGGAGGACATGCTCTGTGAGAATGTAGGGGGTGAAGGCTTTGTTCAAAATGATGATGTGTCCAAGAGTACCAGTGATCCCGTGATTATAGATAGACCGGCCTATAACAATTTTGAAATGATTCAGTGTTTTAATTTTGCAGAACTTTTAAATTGTGACAATTATGCAGAAATATTTGTCAACATACACGAGGCCTTGCAGAAAATGCTTGAACAGGTTGCTGAAAGGGTCAGACCTCGAGATGTTGTACAGTTAGAACTCAGAGGGGATGATTTGTTTAGCAACCTATCTGTAATGCTGAGTGGAGATAATTTAGATGTCTGGCTAAAATCGAAGCGTTATTGCAAAGTAACGCAGCCATCTTAGCTGATGAAAGTCTGTCTCTGGTAATGAATGTGGTTCGTAACCCTGAGGGTGGGGCGCTTAGAAGACTGTCGAAATGCTTGAAGAACGACATAATTAGGACCAAGCTCAGGCAATTAGTGGTGAGTTCCAGTGGGGACAATAAGCTCTGTTTTGCTTACAGTTTAATAAAACTACTCACCCCCGACATGCCTGAACCCCAAGCTCTGCAAGAGGCTTTAACGCTTCATCAGAGGGCTGGCTTAAACTCTCAACAGAGGGTTGCCTTTTCAGACATCACCAAGTTGCAGGAACATAACTGTAAACCCCGCCAAGAGACAAATGTCCAAACTGATTTTAAACAGTCTGTGGGGTAAGTTTGGGGAAAGAAATTACCGTCTAAACACAACCTTGATTAAAACCCCTGAACAGTTTATAGAATTTATGTTTTCCAAACAACATGCAGTATCACACCTTCAATTCTTAAATGACCACGTGGCACAGGTCCAGTGGAGGGCCCCTAAAGATTTCCCCACCAAACAGGGGAACGTTAATGTTTTCATAGCGGTTTTTACCACGGCTTACGCCCGGCTTGAACTGTACAACTTAATGGATCAGTTGCAGGAACGCACACTCTATCATGATTCTGACTCTGTAATCTTTGTCACCAGGCCAGGGGATTGGGTCCCTCCCCTCGGGGACTACCTTGGGGAGTTAACGAGCGAACTAGATCCTCAGGACCACATAGTGGAGTTTGTTTCAGGGGGTCCTAAGACGCATACAGAACGGCTGCGGGTAAGACCTGTATGAAAGTTAAGGGTTTCACTCTGAACCATTGTAACAACAAGCTCATTAACATCAAGTCTCTGACGACCCTGGTAGAAAGTTTTGTAACCGAGAAAGACGCGCCTCCTCGTGAGATTATTACAGCCGGAAATCAGATCTATCGCAATAAAAAGGAGTACACGTTGGAAAATAGATCACTAAACAAACGGTTCAGGGTGGTGTACAATAAAGGAGTGTTGAAGACTGATTATACCACTCTGCCTTATGGATATTAGCGGTGGTTTTGATAACAGACTTCAACACCCTTTCTCCTGTATTATAGCCGGTCCCTCCAATTCGGGGAAGAGCTATCTTATAAGGAACATCATAGAAGATGTGGACGCAACCGTGTCCCAAGCTCTTGACAACATAGTGTGGTGTTACTCTTGCTGGCAACCTGTCTACGATGATTTGGCTTCGAAAAAAAATAATCTGAAATTTGTGCAAGGTCTCCCCGCCTCGTTGTAAGACGATGACTTGTTCCCGCCCGGTCAAACTAACCTAGTGATCCTTGATGACCTGATGGAGCAGGCCGGTGACAACAGTGAAGTGGAAAAAGCTTTCACAAAGTACACTCATCATAGGAATTTAAGTATTCTTTATTTAGTTCAAAATCTATTTTTTCAAGGTAAAAAAAGCCGCACTATTAATTTAAATGCCAATTATATAATTCTTTTTAAAAACCCCAGAGATAAACTACAGGTCACCGTCTTGGCTCGTCAAATGTACCCTAACCAGACCAAGTTCTTTTTGGAGGCATTTGAGGATGCCACCAAAAAACCCTACGGGTACTTGATTGCGGACTTAAAAGCACAAACCCCAGAAGACTTTCGCCTCAGAACAGGTTTGTGCCCGCCCGATTGGCCGGCAGTGTATGTGCTAAAGAAAAGGAAATAAATAAGAATGTCTGTTCGGATTAAAAGAAATCTGCCACTTTTGCAAATGTTATTTGAGGGGAGCCTGCGCCATAGGAAAGCTGTGCTGGCAGGGGCCCCCTCGGATTTGATCGAGACCATGTGTGAAATAGCTTTTAACATCTTACACGGTAATATACCCCTAACCCCTTCTTAACATTCTAAACTCAAAAAACAAAAAGCGGTTATCAAGATCATCGCTAATAAGAAGTATTCTATTAAAAGAAAAAGAAAGAAGATTAATCAAACCAGGGGTTTTATAGGACTGCTGTTGAGCATAGCCGTGCCTTTCCTAACCAGTCTTCTAGCTTCCAGAGTGGGTTAATAATGGAATATGCTCAGAAAATGTTTTTGATCCCTCAGGAGCAGCTTGAGAAACTGAGAAAAAATGTTGTCGGGCAAGAGCCCATTAGACAAACGGCCGAAAACAACCTGGACTCTGAAATGAAAGCTATACAGGCCAGGGCCGATTTAAATCAGTATTCCAAAGCCCAGTTGTATACCAACACGTTACAGCGTTACCTCCGTCTGGTTAGACAGGGTGAAAAAGATCAAAACATTTTAACTTTAACCATGGCCTCTCAAGAAAATGGTTCTGGGGCTGATGCGGGGGGTACGGTTGATAAAGATGTTGCGGTGACCGAACCTGTTGAGAGTTCAGAGGGAGATGTTGTAACGGATGTTTTGAGAAACATGCCGGCCAGAAGCAGGAGACATGCAGAATATATCCTGCGCAAAATGGTTCAGAAACCGCGGGTAACGGCTTGGAATGAACAGGGTGAATTTGTTTTTAAAGGACAACTGATCAAAGGTTCACACATGTTTGATTTGTTGAAGAGTGTCAATAGCACTAATAAGGTACCCGAGAGTCGCCGACCTGTAGGCTGGAATGCTTTCCTACAGGCGATGGCCTGTCTGAACATGCCCCAATCCACAGTTCCTAACCAGGAAACGCGACAAAAAATCCATCTGTGTAAAGAGGTGTAGCCTGATCTGACTCCGATATCTCATTACTCTGACCGTGCTTAGCGACCATCCTCAGGATCTATCCATCGTTGGGAAGCTTATTAATCTCATGTTTTTATTTGTCTCCCCTGTAAATAATGACCCGACAAACAATTTTTTATTTATTTTTTTTTATTTTCAAATGTTGTACATTTATTTATAACATAACCCCTGCTTTGTATAAGAATTGTTTTGAATAAAAACAAAACTAATGATTCAAAGGCTGTTTTCTTTATTTTTTCACCTTAACACGCATGACATCTTTTAAAATCCTCACAAGAACACCCCATCTGTATACATGACTGGCTAGGGTCGTAAGTCATTGTGTTATAAGGGGGGTCCACAGTGTACTGACAAACTCTGCCACTTTTTTATCATTTTGGCCTAAATCCTCACTGTACAAGGCCATAATATCGGGGTATGACCTTCCTTTAGATCTATGATATAAGAAAAACACACAGTGCTGACCACAAGTGAAGGTCTGAAGACTTTGTACTTGACGACCGCTGTAAATGGTTTCTTGACAGTTGTTGAGCAGAAAGTTATTGATCTTCCGAGGGAAAGGTCTGAAATCCGGGGGGTTTCCATAGGAATCAAAAAATTCACCACGGTGGTCCTCCCTTAGATAAATAGCCAGCCAATGTTCTCCGGGCATATTTTTAGGGTGTGTGTTGATTATGTACATTGCAGGTAAATTCTTGATCTTAAATTTAGGTAGCTGATCGCAGGCGTAGACTCCTTGAAACAGTTTCCGTGAGCCGGCCAGGGCATTCATGATGTGGTTGAGCTCTCTGGTGTTCATTTTAATAATAATCATACCGAACGTTTCTCCTCCGATTCACCTCAATAATGTTGTCAAACACAGCATACACGACCATATTTACAGTGCGTGGTAGAGGCTGCTTGAAACGCATCTCCAAACGCATATTGCCCGTCTTCATCAGTGAAAAATGTTGTCCACACTCTTCGTCAGGGGTCAGGTTGAAACCGTACAGGGTGTAACCGCTGCAGTATTCCCGGCGATCGATCAGCAGAGTTTGATCCTTGAGATGGCGACCCGTAGCCAGTACTACACTGTAATATTCACGAACCGCATTGCCGTTTTCAAAGTCAGGTTGAAAAGGTCTGGATGGAACCTGCACACCATCGACGTACAACGCTATAAATTCCGCGTTATAATGTTTAAAGTTAAAAAGGTTCTTGTTGTAAACCCCGGTAAATGCATCATTATCCACGAGACCAATAATAACCTGTTTTGGGAGCTGTCCTAGAAACAGATTTTCCTGGTTCATCACCCGTGTCCCTGCAGGGATACTGTGGACTTTCATATAGACTCTTTCGATCGGGTACTTAACGCCTGCGCGTGTCCTAGTTTAACCGCCGGGGAGACGGACACTTTTTTCACAAACAGCGAGGCCGATAATATGGTCAGTTTATATTTTTCAGTATCAGGGGTCATCAGATAAAAAGCACTTTTACTACGGATCATTTTAATTTTAATGTCTACCCCGTTGAGCATGAGTTTTTCTTGGAAAAATATGTCTGCATTGATATGCCCCATTAGCTCAAAGGTCCTCCCTTCTGTTGAAGAGGCCGTTCTTTTTTGCAAACCCTTATTGAGTCCCTCTGGATCCTTGTCGTCCATAGCTTCCGGGTTGTCTTTGAAGAAAAGGCCGGGGCTGAACTGTTTGCTTAGGGTCTCCTCACTATAATTAAGGATACACTCCATCATGGCTCTATAGGGGTAAGTATTGCTGCTTTGACTAATGAGCCGATCTCCCAGGGTCACATCCACCTGTGAAAACATGGTGGCCACCGGGTAATTGATGACCCCAGCGTTGGCCGTCTTCTCGATTGCATCGCCATCCTCATTAGTCACTTTACAGTTCATTAAAATAAATGTGTTATTCAAATCATTATAATCCTCGCCATTGCCAGCTATAAAAAACTCCAGAGGGGCCATGTCTGAAATTGCAGAAAGAGGGGGAATCTCTACATATATGCTCTTATCTATACTCGTTTGAGTGTATGGAACTGTAAACAGATCCAGTTCTGATTTGACGCATTCTTCCAATAGACTGTGGACAAAAGACATGTTTAAAAGATATATCCTGAGGCTCTATTTTTCTTTCTTTGAGACTTTCTTTTTGCAGGTTTTTTCTTGTGCTGCTTCCTTCTCCGAGTGTTTCCACGATATGTTGGAGAATGAGAGATTCTTCGTTTTCTGTTAGCCACGGATCATCGTCGCCCTGGTGGACACATGCTGTTTCTTCTTTTACCCCCCCTCCTCGCCATTACCATGAGACCCGAACCCTCCTGATGCTCATGGCTAGCTGCCCGGTTCATAACATTGGTGAACACGTCACTAACAATATTTTTAGCCGCTGATTTCAAGTGGGGTCTGGCTATAGCAAAGCCTCTCTTAAGCAGGGGTACGGCCATTCTAAAGAGACCACGAAAGAGTCCTCCTAGACCGGCGCCATACATTGTGGGGGCTCCTACAAAACCGGGCAAGCCGTTCCATCTTGCATCTTGTAATAATCCACATTGGCGCTAGGATCTACATAACCCCTCGAGGTAGCCATTTTAATAATGTACACACTGTTTCAGGGGTCGAAAATGTAGTTTGACAACTTAACTTTACCGAAGCGGAAGGGTACGTTGATATTCTGATCCGATTTGACTTCGATCGTGATGTTGTCAAAGTGGGTCTTTGAGACTGGTACGTAGTGTGGCTTGTCATAAGTAATTGTGACCATGTCATTGCTTTTACCTTTAATAAGTACATTTCTCAAAAGGGGGACATAACTATCCCCGACCCTCTGGTGGGTTATGATATCCGTATACACATAAAGAGTGTAAAAGCCGCCCCACCACTTCTGAGAACCTGCTCTCTGTGTCAGAATAGAACCCTAATATACGCCCCAGTTGGCCGCTGGTTTGAATGCTAATACCTGGTTTTGACACCTTGTACACTCTGTTTTTAATAGGGTTGTAATATAGCTTGATGTTGGGGGTGCCTTCTGAGAACTGTTTATGCATCTCATCTAATATTTTATCCACATTGTCATAATAACCTCCTTGTATCGTGAATGTCCATTGACTCTTTTTAACATCATCAAAAATGGCGAAGGTGGCATCCTTATCTTGTAAAACAGCCCAAGTGTAAGGATACTGTATTTCCGCCAACCCCACTTCCCACGACCCTCTTAGATCTAAAGATTTTCCAAATTGTACCGTGTAACTGGATATTTCATTTTTAGGGTATATATCGAGAGAGGCGTTACTGGGTAGAGTCACGTAGAAGCCTCCTGATTCCATCTTGAGTATCGAGAGTAATGCCCCCAACACACCCGCGGGCATGTTGTTATAAGGATTGAATATCGCAAACCTGTTGTTCCGGGACCCAACTATTGAACTTTTCAGGCCATCCAAGCCATTTCACCAACACATATTTTTTCCGGTTCTGGGTTTTTTCAGCTAATATCTTTTCAACTCTGTATACACTGTCTTTACCCACAATAATTTTTTGTAACTCGGCTTCGTAAAACGTTCCTTCTATATCCTCCCCGTCATAGTCTTTTAACCGGTACACGGGGGGGGCTCTAGCCAACTGTTCGGTAACTGTAAAATATTCGTCAGAAAATGTTTGTTCATAACCTTTGGCAAAAGTACTCCTTAGCTTTGAAACGCGAACCACATCACCGATGTTGAACTTATAAGTAGTTTTTCCCTTCTTAATAAATGGTCCGTATAATTTTGTATAGACCTGAAAAGAATTACTTTGATCAACATCTATAGACTTCATTTTAATACTGGTGTGATACCCTTGGTTGTAAGCATCAATAAAATCCTGAACTTTATCAAAATACTTGAACGTGTTGACCGCTGTAAAATATCTCCACATTTTGGTCTTTATGGTGCGGTTAAACCTCTCCACTACCGATGCTTTAAGCTCATTTCCGGTGGTGAAATGATGTATTTTGTGTCTCTTCAGTAGATTCTGAAATTCTCTGTTGAGAAACTCTTTTCCTTAATCAGTCTGCAGTTTTTTAGGACATCGACCCTGGGACAATATATCCTCAAAGACCCTCGTCACCGCTCAACCTGTTTTATTATGTAGAATTCGAGCCCAGGCATATTTTGATTAAACATCGATACACATCAACATCAATTTGTGACCATTGTTATGTTTTGATAAATTTGACATATCGACTAGATCCATTTGCCATTGTGAGTCTATGTCAGTTGCATATACGCGGTTTCTTTTAAAGTTAATCCTGAGAGGTTTATGTAAGGTATAGGCGTCTTGTTCCCGTAACCATTCTGAAACAACCACATCATTAACCTTCACTCCGGCCTCAGCGAGTCCTCTTTGAAAACCCTTCTTACCCGCCAAACCCCCAATCTTGGCTGGGTTGTAGTATAGTTCCTGCATTTGGGGAGCTTGCCGAGTCATTCTGTCAAATAACCACACAGACCCACACTATGCGCAAAGTTTTTTACAAGGTTTTTTATTCAACTTCAGGAGAGCAGATACCCCTTTTTAGACATTTGAGAAAAGTATAACATACACAACAATTTTTTCTACGGTCCAGACAAAAAGAAATCAGATGATTGGTTACTTGATCTATATCAACAAATATACCTGTTTCTTTATCTTGTAGGCACACACCTCAGTTACATATGTAAATAAACAACAATATGACCTATTTTAAAATTAAACAGAGGTGTATTAAACATGCTCAGTAAAAGGTCATACAGATGTTGATGAAATGGCCTAATATCATTCTTGGCCCCCTTGAGCGCTTCATCCCAGTGTTCGTACCCCCCGATCTTTGTTACAGCAGCCATTAACTTTTCCAGGTTTGAAAGTTGATCCTCATCGATGGTTAAATCTGTAGAGAAAAGGCTCGCGTTGGCTACTTTTCTGTCAAGCACATGGTGTAATAGCGCTCTCAGGTTAGCTGCAGAGTGTTGATGACAGAACCAGTTGCAGAAGCAGTCCAGAACATTCCCCATGTTCAAAGTCCCTTAGTTCAGGTCAGAGTCTGAATCAGTGGCGTAGATGTCGAATTCTTCGTCGCTGTCCCCAGCTTTAACTTCTTTACGGAAGAAATAAGCTTTTAGCTTGCCAGCGGTTTTTCTACTCGGCTCATCCAGGTCATTGAGCAGCTGCCCAAGTTTCTCTATTATAAACGGCTCCTTTTTCAGCTCCAGCAAAATCTCATCTATGATTTTCTGGACTTGTCCCGCAGTGACATGTATGTGGGAGTAAGACAGCGCCTTGATTAGTGCCGGTTTCAGCCACGGTTTGTTCAGTCTTCTGTAAAACACGTTGAAATAGAACAGGAAATAGTAACGGTCTGGTTCAAACAAACAACTGTGTCTCAACTGACTGGGGTGATTCACTTCACACCCCCGACAGACTTCTTTCAGAGCTCGGTCGATGAGAGCACTCAGAATATACACCAGGGTGCTTTTAACCACTCTGCTTACTTGGTCACATACCCCGGGCATAAATCCTTCGTCTTCATCACGCCCCCGGGACTGTCCGATGCTCATTGGTTCGCCTGGTGGTTTGTGGGGTGTTTCTACATCCATTGGACTGACCCCCTCCTGAGACGCACAGACGGTAGACAGTTCGGCAAAATCGAGGCCCTCCATGAGCTCCAGAGGCTGGGGATCCCCGAGACTCATTTGGACATCCATCGCACCGCATGTTGTTTCGTCCTGAGGGACCGGGGTCTGAGGTCTTGGAGAGTAACCGCAGTCAAAGGGTTCCAGAGTGTATACAAAATCTGGGGAATAGAACCAGGGGTGATCCCGGGTTTGAAGAGGCCTGTAGAGCCTGTCGACGTCCGCAGCTTTCGGGTAAGACATTCTCTTTAATTTTAAACCATGAATGAATTGTTGCGCCTTTTATCCTATCTCTTCACTACGTCATGACACACCGCCCTCTTAGAAGAGAGTAGCCCCTGAGCCGTCAGACCCCCCTCCAAAACCCCACACGTCGTCTGTTTTATCATCGTCGTCGTCATTCAAGGGGGATATATAATCCATAATCCAGCATATTCTCCTTCTAACCAAATCCAGTTGCGAACATTTGGTCAAGATGTCAAAACCATCATTTATACAGTTTATGACCTCTTTCAAGAACGGCCAGTCCACGGCGTCAAACATCATTTCAGTAACCTGTTTTTCTGGATCCTCTTGCCCTTGAGCAATGCAAAATAGGTCAGTGAAAATAGAAACCTTTATCTCACAGGCTGGCCCACGGGAAACGCCTGTGCGCGTTTTACCAGCCTGCTTCGATGGGAGCCATTCGAAACGCCAGGACGGGTCGGTTTCCGTAGTGTAGTGGCTATCACGTTCGCCTCACACGCGACAGGTCCCCGGTTCGAAACTGGGTGGAAACAACCCGCGGTGCACGTATGCCAGTGCCGTGTTACCCGTCCTCATCTCTCTGCCCCAAGGCCGGCCGTCGTTTTCTCTTCCTCGGAGTGGCAAGAAATCCTGACCTTGAGAACTAATGATCGAAGAAGGGTAGCTTTGCGAGGCGCTGGAACTGACACTTTTAAAATCGATACATGTTGTTGCTGTTACAATACGACCGTAGCAGGATCGGCGACATTGCTGTTACTCTTATGTAGTTGAAGGCGCAGTATAGCTCTGATAGTCTGCTGGTGAAGGAAGACCACCAGCCGTTTGAACAAGCCATTCAGCATCACCTTGTTGGGCTAAGTGCAGGCACTGTCAGAGCGCAGGGCGTCCTGCCTTTGAAAGAGTTTCCAAAGTGTCCTGATGTGCCCTTGAGCATTGCAAAATAGGTCAGTGAAATTAGAAACCTTTATCTCACAGGCTGGCCCAAGGGAAACGCCTGTGCGCGTTTTACCAGCCTGCTTCGATGGGAGCCATTCGAAACACCAGGACAGGTTGGTTTCCGTAGTGTAGTGGCTATCACGTTCGCCTCACACGCGAAAGGTCCCTGGTTCGAAACCGGGCGGAAACAACCCGCGGTGCACGTGTGCTAGTGCCGTGTTACCTGTCCCTGTAACGCGGCCGGCCATCGTTTTCTCTTCCTCGGAGTGTCAAGAAAGCCTGACCTAGAGAACAAACGATCACAGAAGGGTAGCTTTGCGAGGCGCTGGAACTGACACTTTTAAAATCGATACATGTTGTTGCTGTTACAATACGACCGTAGCAGGATCGGCGACATTGCTGTTACTCTTATGAGTAGATAGTTGGGTTTTTTGGGCGCGGCCTATTTTGTTATGACGTATGCCCTAAGCTTATTAATATTCCTACGTCATAATTGGGGGGCGTGATTTTAGGTAGAGTTATTTCCTTAATTATTCCTACGTCATATCCGTCAGAAAGTGTACACCCATAAAACCCTGAACAACAAGGCCGCCCATAACCTGTTGTTCTTGTTGTTCTTGTTGGTCAACTGTAGAGTGTGAATGGGTCGGCTCTTCCTGTAGTGGTTGGGGGTCTTTTTTAAATATACATTTAATGGTTTAGTAAATCTAAACCGTTATAAGATCAACAAGTTCTGTTGTCTGTAATGGTCCCAGGTCTTAACAATGCCAGTTTTGAATTGTGCGTTTATCATATTCACACTGTCTCTGTCTGTCTTTCTCTCTCTCTCGCCCAATCATTTTATAAAATTCAACAAGTTCTGTTGTCTGTTATGATCCCAGGTCCTAACAATGCCTGTTTTGCATAGGGTACTTATGTTATCCACACTGTATCTGGCTCTGTCTCTCTCCTCAAATTTAATTAAAAATTAAATTAAAAAAGAGGGTGTGTGTGTGGGTGTTTGTGTGTATAGGTTAATTGTTTTTGTAAAAAAAAAAAAAAAAAAAGCTGTGGTTATATTTTATCTCTCACATAATGTGTTCAGTCGTTTTACTTAAATACATTCTAGGGTCTTAAAGCTCATAAGAGTTAGACTTAAGATAAGGATATGCTTTTAAGGTATTTTAGCAGTCTCAATCCCTGATGATAAGGAATCGTTTAAAAAATGAAAACAACTGATCACTCAATGCTAAATAGATCACAACACTCAAGGCTAAATCACTCACACCATGGGGGGCGGGGGTGTGCTCATACAACAATAGGTATGGCGTGTGGTATCAAAACATTCAGAATACTTTTAACCTATATAATTTATAAGCTTTGTAAAATAAACCCAAATATCTCTTTTGCGGGGATAAACGCTGTTCTGAGTAGTTTGTGACTTGTTTAATACCAAACAAAGCATCGCTATAAAAAAAAAAAAAAAATCACTGTAAAAGCGCTAGTTATTTTTGATCTTTATAGTTATTTTCTAGGCTCAGGTTGTTTTTTAGCGCTTATAAAGGCCTGAAATATTCTTAGTGGTTGTTGACTATAGGTCTTGATGCTTAAAAATGTTTTTTTGAGAGACCAAAAGGTTCTAATAAAAGTTTAGAGTAGAGAGGAGAGAGATCGTCTCCATCTTGGTTTCTATTTGAAATTTGATGCAGTGTCATTTTATTGGTTGGTTTTGATATGTTAATTGGTAACAGGGTGGCACAAAGGCCAGACCAGAACAATGCCTTACAAGCAGATCCGGCATGTGGCCATCATTATAAGTATGAAGGTCTGGTCTTCAGCTCGACAGACTCATACTGACCTTTCGATTTAAGACTAAAGATCAACAATGTCCGGAAACAACATCAGCGATTCGATTTAAACGAGTTTTTAGGCAAGTCTTCAGATTATTTTCATTGACTCAGAGCGTGTTGTGTGCATGTATTGTAAATAAGGCTATAACATCTGTTTTAAGTTCTGTAAAATTATTTTTCAGCCAGTCAACAGGAGTTAATTCCCAACGCTGAGGAGATCATCTGGAACAACGACGGTAAGATTTTTGTGTTTGCGCTCATGGGTTCTTATGCATGGGTGTGTGTGGTTTTGAAGCGGCTCATTAGAGTTATGAAAACGTTTTAATATATATTAATGCCGGTCTCTTTAATTACACAGAAAGTATCGAAAGGCCTGTGATTAATGTCTCCGAGGATCGACCAAGAGAAGTGGTTGTCCCTAGACAGGCTGTCTGCCGACCGGGTAAGAACTAAACCCCTGTTTGTTTGTATAACGTTTCTGTAAGATGTTTGAGTCCAGTTTTGTTAATTTTAAAAAATTATCCTGTCTAACAGTATTAAGAAACGTGGTTCGAGACAACGAAAGGCCTTCCACATCGAGGGCTTGTTTCGTTTTACCTTCGAGAACCGTAACCTTTCAAGAATCTGAAAGGCCGTCAGCCCCGGTATCTGATAGCTGTGAGTATATATCTGCAGCCTGTAAGAGGTTAAAGCTTTTTATAAAGCGGTGTGGTTAAAGGTTAAACATGTCTCTTACCTTCACAGCGGTGCAAAAAGCTAAACCAGCCGAAAAACATAAGAAACGATTATTCTGTGGAGGTAAGTAAGATCTTTCAAACTTTAATGTTTTTAAAAGGGCTTTGTTTGCCCGTTGAGGGCTAATATTTAAGCGATGGGTGACCGTTTCCTGTAGGGCGGGGGGTTCTGGGAAAGATCTTTAGAAGTCCGGACAGGTCTAGGCTTGTTTCTGGGGAACGTGTTTAGAAATGACCGATTGCCGTACCGTCTGGTTAGGAAGTAAAGCCGTCCGAAAGGGTTTAGTAAGTTGTTTGGCTTATATCCCGCTATTATACTTCTGTTTTAAAGTGGTTGTAGGAAAAGGCTTGAAGGTGTTCATTGTATTTAATATTTAAACAGATCGTGAAAACGTTTGTGAAACAGGAAGTCCCGGGATCAGGAAGCGTTTACACTTGGAAGGTTCGTTTAAAAATGAAATGTTGTTGTGTGTGTGTGTGTTTTATTAACAATATTACAGTTTTTAAAGAAACATTTAAGAAACAGTTTATTTACAGCTGCTTCTCTGTTTTACATTTATTATCAAGTCCTAATAAATATATTGTCTGTAAATAATAAGGCGTTGTAGTGAATGTCTAAGGCTATTTTCAAAGGTCTAAAAAAGCTAAAGGTTTTGAATGTCCTGGACATGTTGTTTTAAGTTTGATTTCTGTCGCCGTTTAAAGATGTAAATGTAATGTATATTTTTATTCTTCCCAAGACTCTTGGGATAGTCATTCTGTGGATGAGCTATTGAGGACAATTACCCCGTCTAAGTGGGATCAAACATCTTCCCCGGTGAGATCACCGAGAGGATCCCCCACGGTGGTCTTGGAGACCCCCCAACATCTACTCAGGCCACA
This sequence comes from Amia ocellicauda, assembly GCF_036373705.1. NCBI lineage: Eukaryota > Metazoa > Chordata > Actinopteri > Amiiformes > Amiidae > Amia > Amia ocellicauda. Next base: position 256,151 of record NW_027102663.1, read on the forward strand.
GCCTTCTGGGGGTAATTCAACACCCCAGATTTAGCCCGCCGCATTGTCGGGCGGAACAAATACAGGCATCCAACAACCTCAGGGGTCGCCGTCAGTCAGGGCTGACACACCACCCAACGACGGCCTGGTTTCAACATCGTCCCCCCAGACCCGTTTCTTGGCTACAGAAACGCGGAACAGTACCCCGCGCTTGGCCAGGGTGTCACCGCAAAGGCCTTCTTGGTCTCCGTCCATGAGTATACGCTCGCTCCCTGCCTCCTTCGACCGAGATTTACCGGAGCGACCATCCTTTGAAGCTGAGCCAGGCCACCAGCCCCCGGAGCTACTTCCTGAAGGTCGGCATGAGTTGCTACATACTTTGTTACAAAATCAAAGACTTGTGTTACTGGGGCAATGCCTGGTGATAGAGAGCCAAAACACCCTTATTAATACCCTTACTAACGAATTGTACCGTATTTAATGTTTTAATAGACACAAAACGCCTTACTATTGTGGGTTGTTGGAAAAATAAAAAATAAATTAAAAAATGTCCTGACTTGGTAAAAGAACTCACAAACTAAAGGATTATGAACAAGCTAGGGCCCTAAAAAGACCTTCCCGAGAGAACATCCCCGGCCCTGTTGTGAACTCCTCTGATGTCCCAATGAACCTGGAACTATTACAAATGATAAATTATTTAAATAACCCCCAATTACCACCGATAGAATGTGAATTAACAGACTTACCGGTGAACCCCGACCTGTTACAGATGGTCAATGATCTAAATAACCACCTCCCACCGGTAGCGCTTATAGAGGTTCACCCCCTAGTTCACCCCGATTTGTTTGAAATGGTGGAGGCTTTGGAGGAGCTACCCCGACCAAATTCTGCCCCTATTATAAATGATTTGAGACAATTAGAACACAGGATGGCGGCAGAAGCAGCCATCACTATAGAGGAGGGTCTTGACATTAACCGGTTGGATATCTTTGAAGGACTTTTACAGGCTTTAAATGAGCCTCCTCAAAAAGGGGGTTTTGTAGATGTCAGCAGTGGGGGTGTTCGGAATGTGGAGGGTTCTGAGACTGATAAGGCTGTGGAGGACATGCTCTGTGAGAATGTAGGGGGTGAAGGCTTTGTTCAAAATGATGATGTGTCCAAGAGTACCAGTGATCCCGTGATTATAGATAGACCGGCCTATAACAATTTTGAAATGATTCAGCGTTTTACTTTTGCAGAACTTTTAAATTGTGACAATTATGCAGAAATATTTGTCAACATACACGAGGCCTTGCAGAAAATGCTTGAACAGGTTCAGACCTCGAGATGTTGTACAGTTAGAACTCAGAGGGGATGCTTTGTTTAGCAACCTATCTGCAATGCTGAGTGGAGATAATTTAGATGTCTGGCTAAAATCGAAGCGTTATTGCAAAGTAACGCAGCCATCTTAGCTGATGATAGTCTGTCTCTGGTAATGAATGTGGTTCGTAACCCTGAGGGTGGGGCGCTTAGAAGACTGTCGAAATGCTTGAAGAACGACATAATTAGGACCAAGCTCAGGCAATTAGTGGTGAGTTCCAGTGGGGACAATAAGCTCTGTTTTGCTTACAGTTTAATAAAACTACTCACCCCCGACATGCCTGAACCCCAAGCTCTGCAAGAGGCTTTAATGCTTCATCAGAGGGCCGGCTTAAACTCTCAACAGATGGTTGCCTTTTCAGACATTACCAAGTTTGAGGAGTTGTTGTCTTTAAAAATTGTTGTGTGGTACCGTTGTGAGGTAAAGGAAGTATTTGTTAAATTTCAGACACATCCTGAAACCCATACACAGACACTGTTTCTCTTCCTAGGTGATAGACATTAATTTGGAATAAAGAGTTTGACGGCTTTTTTGGGTTGTTCGTATGTTTGTCATTGGTGTTATAAGGCCTTCAATGATAAGCTTAAGCACCGCTGTGACGGTTACTGTAACGTCTGTTTCAATCCGCAATGTCATAAGGGTTTGGCCCCTACCATCCGATGTAAAGATTGCTTAAGGATTTGTCTCTCAGCGTTCTGTTTTTCCGAGCATAAGGTACAGAGGGCCGCTGCTGAGGGGGTTAAAAAACTGAGTTATTGTGATCAAACTAAATATTGCCCGCAGTGTTGCCTCCAGTACCGTTTTCATGAGGTTAAACCACACAAATGTCTGGAGCCGAGATGCAGGATCTGTAATGCTGATTTAACCCCGGGGTCCGAACACCAGTGCTTTATTCAGCCGGTTAAAAAGGAGCCGCCGCACAACCGGTATGTCTTTTTTGCTTTTGAATGCCGGCAAGAAAACGGGGTCCACGTTGCTAATTATATACACTGTATTGACATGTTGGATCGTGAGTGGTCAGCTAGCGGTGAGAGTTGTGTCAGGGATTTCTTTACGCGGTATCGCGGTCCAAAATACCTCAATTACACATTTATTGCCCACAATGCTAAGGGTTATGATTCTTACATTTTGATGAAGTATCTGGTGGAAAATGGGGTGACCCCAAAAAAAGTAGCTCAGGGTAGCAAGATCATGTGTTTCACCGACGAAGCTTTCAACTAACGTTACATAGACTCGTTAAATTTCCTCCCCATGAAATTGAGCGCTTTGCCTAAGGCTCTGGGTTTTGAGGCTCAGAAGAAAGGTTGGTTCTGCCATTTTTTTAATACTAAGGACACTCAAAATTATCGAGGGTCCTACCCGCCCGCCTCTTATTATGGGGTTGATACTATGATGTCTCATGAGAGGGAGGAATTCTTTAAATGGTACAATACGGTTAAGTGAGGTGTTTTTGATTTCCGAGAAGAGATGGCCGCTTATTGTTAAAATGATGTGGTGATCCTTAATGAAGCCTGTGTGCGTTTCTGCGCCGAGGTTATCAACACATCGGGTCTCGACCCTTTGCAAAGTGTGACCATAGTGTCTCTCTGCATGAAAATGTATCGGTCCAATTTCTTGCAGAAAAACACTATAGCGGTCACCACTTCTGACAACTATCGTGCTAGACAAAAGAACTTTTCGACTGTCTCCATACAGTGGCTGGAATACCTGAGTGCCCGGGATAACATATTCATCAGACATGCTTTAAATCAAGGGGAAGTCAAAATGGGGCCTTACTACTTAGACGGTTTTAGCGACGTGTTCGGGCGGCGTACCGCTTATGAGTTTGCTGGTTGTATTTACCATGGCTGTCCTCAGTGCTTCGACCCAAACACCTTTAACCCCGAAACACAAAAACTCTGCGGTGATATCTACTATGATTTCCAGGAACGAATTGAAACTTTAAAAAACACCTATGGTTTGAACGTGCTGGTGATTTGGGAACACGAGTGGACGACCCTGAAGCAACAGGATGCGGGGGTACAACGGTTTATGGAAACCTTGGACTTTCCTGAATGTCTAGAGCCCCGGGATGCGTTATTTGGGGGTCGTACCAATGCCCTCTGTTTACATTATGAGGTAAAGGAGGGTGAGAGAGTAGATTACTATGATTTCACCAGTCTGTACCCTTATGTCAACAAGACCAAAATGTACCCGGTGGGGCGTCCAACCATTGTTTATCGTGACTTTCTCGAAATCGGACATTACTTTGGATTGATCAAAGTCACCATGTACCCTCCTCGCGAGCTGTTCTTACCCGTGTTGCCTTACAGGTGTTCGGGAAAATTGATGTTCCCTCTGTGTAGAACGTGTGTGGAAACTGAAAATCAAACTACCTCTTGTCTGCACAGTGATGAAGATGACGGGTGTCTGGTGTAGCATTGAGCTTGACAAGGCGGTGGAGAAAGGTTACAGAGTCGGTAAGGTGTTTGAGGTTTGGCATTTTTCTGAAAAATCTGATACTCTTTTTGCTGATTACATTATGACCCATCTGAAAGGGAAACAGGAGGCATCGGGCTATCCCTCATGGTGTGTTGACTCCGCGGCCAAAGAGCGATACATTCAGCAATATTTTGAAAAGGAAGGGATCCGTCTAGAGCCGGGGAACATAACTGTAAACCCCGCCAAGAGACAAATGTCCAAACTGATTTTAAACAGTCTGTGGGGTAAGTTTGGGGAAAGAAATTACCGTCTAAACACAACCTTGATTAAAACCCCTGAACAGTTTATAGAATTTATGTTTTCCAAACAACATGCAGTATCACACTTTCAATTCTTAAATGACCACGTGGCACAGGTCCAGTGGAGGGCCCCTAAAGATTTCCCCACCAAACAGGGGAACGTTAATGTTTTCATAGCGGTTTTTACCACGGCTTACGCCCGGCTTGAACTGTACAACTTAATGGATCAGTTGCAGGAACGCACGCTCTATCATGATACTGACTCTGTAATCTTTGTCACCAGGCCAGGGGATTGGGTCCCTCCCCTCGGGGACTACCTTGGGGAGTTAACGAGCGAACTAGATCCTCAGGACCACATAGTGGAGTTTGTTTCAGGGGGTCCTAAGACTTACGCATACAGAACGGCTGCGGGTAAGACCTGTATGAAAGTTAAGGGTTTCACTCTGAAACATTGTAACAACAAGCTCATTAACATCAAGTCTTTAGATCTATCGAAATAAAAAGGGGTACACGTTGGAAGATAGATCACTAAACAAACGGTTCAGGGTGGTGTACAATAAAAGAGTGTTGAAGACTGATTATACCACTCTGCCTTATGGATATTAGCGGTGGTTTTGATAACAGACTTCAACACCCTTTCTCCTGTATTATAGCCTGTCCCTCCAATTCGGGGAAGAGCTATCTTATAAAGAACATCATAGAAGATGTGGACACAACCGTGTCCCAAGCTCTTGACAACATAGTGTGGTGTTACTCTTGCTGGCAACCTCTCTACGATGATTTGGCTTCGAAAAAAAATAATCTGAAATTTGTGCAAGGTCTCCCCGCCTCGTTGTGTGACGATGACTTGTTCCCGCCCGGTCAAACTAATCTAGTGATCCTTGATGACCTGATGGAGCAGGCCGGTGACAACAGTGAAGTGGAAAAAGCTTTCACAAAGTACACTCATCATAGGAATTTAAGTATTATTTATTTAGTTCAAAATCTATTTTTTCAAGGTAAAAAAAGCCGCACTATTAATTTATATGCCAATTATATAATTATTTTTAAAAACCCCAGAGATAAACTACAGGTCACCGTCTTGGCTCGTCAAATGTACCCTAACCAGACCAAGTTCTTTTTGGAGGCATTTGAGGATGCCACCAAAAAACCCTATGGGGACTTGATTGCGGACTTAAAAGCACAAACCCCAGAAGACTTTCGCCTCAGAACAGGTTTGTGCCCGCCCGATTGGCCGGCAGTGTATGTGCTAAAGTAAAGGAAATACATAAGAATGTCTGTTCGGATTAAAAGAAATCTGCCACTTTTGCAAATGTTATTTGAGGGGAGCCCGCGCCATAGGAAAGCTGTGCTGGCAGGGGCCCCCTCGGATTTGATCGAGACCCTGTGTGAAATAGCTTTTAACATCTTACGCGGTAATATACCCCTAACCACTTCTCAACATTCTAAACTCAAAAAACAAAAAGCGGTTATCAAGATCATCGCTAATAAGAAGTATTCTATTAAAAGAAAAAGAAAGAAGATTAATCAAACCGGGGGTTTTATAGGACCGCTGTTGAGCATAGCCGTGCCTTTCCTAACCAGTCTTCTAGCTTCCAGAGTGGGTTAATAATGGAATATGCTCAGAAAATGTTTTTGATCCCTCAGGAGCAGCTTGAGAAACTGAGAAAAAATGTTGTCGGGCCAGAGCCCATTAGACAAACGGCCGAAAACAACCTGGACTCTGAAATGAAAGCTATACAGGCCAGGGCCGATTTAAATCAGTATTCCAAAGCTCAGTTGTATACCAACACGTTACAGCGCTACCTCCGTCTGGTTAGACAGGGTGAAAAAGATCAAAACATTTTAACTTTAACCATGGCCTCTCAAGAAAATGGTTCTGGGGCTGATGCGGGGGGTACGGTTGATAAAGATGTTGCGGTGACCGAACCTGTTGAGAGTTCAGAGGGAGATGTTGTAACGGATGTTTTGAGAAACATGCCGGCCAGAAGCAAAAGACATGCAGAATATATCCTGCACAAAATGGTTCAGAAACCGCGGGTAACGGCTTGGAATGAACAGGGTGAATTTGTTTTTAAAGGACAACTGATCAAAGGTTCACACATGTTTGATTTGTTGAAGAGTGTCACTAACACTAATAAGGTACCCGATAGTCGCCGACCTGTAGGCTGGAATGCTTTCCTACAGGCGATGGCCTGTCTGAACATGCCCCAATCAACAGTTCCTAACCAGGAAACGCGACAAAAAATCCGTCTGTGTAAAGAGGTGGAGCCTGATCTGACTCCGATATCTCATTACTCTGACCGTGCTGAGCGACCATCCTCAGGATCTATCCATCGTTGGGAAGCTTATTAATCTCATGTTTTTATTTGTCTCCCCTGTAAATAATGACCCGACAAACAATTTTTTTTTTTTTTCAAATGTTGTTCATTTATTTATACCATAAACCCTGCTTTGTATAAGAATTGTGTTGAATAAAAACAAAACTAATGATTCAAAGGCTGTTTTCATTATTTTTTCACCTTAACACGCATGACATCTTTTAAAATCCTCACAAGAACACCCCATCTGTATACATGGCTGGCTAGGGTCGTAAGTCATTGTGTTATAAGGGGGGGTCCACAGTGTCCTGACAAACTCTGCCACTTTTTTATCATTTTGGCCTAAATCCTCACTGTACAAGGCCATAATATCGGGGTATGACCTTCCTTTAGATCTATGATATAAGAAAAACACACAGTGTTGACCACAAGTGAAGGTCTGCAGACTTTGTACTTGACGACCGCTGTAAATGGTTTCTTGACAGTTGTTGAGCAGAAAGTTATTGATCTTCCGAGGGAAAGGTCTGAAATCCGGGGGGTTTGCATAGGAATCAAAAAATTCTCCACGGTGGTCCTCCCTTAGATAAATAGCCAGCCAATGTTCTCCGGGCATATTTTTAGGGTGTGTGTTGATTATGTACATTGCAGGTAAATTCTTGATCTTAAATTTAGGCAGCTGATCGCAGGCGTAGACTCCTTGAAACAGTTTCCGTGAGCCGGCAAGGGCATTCATGTTGTGGTTGAGCTCTCTGGTGTTCATTTTAATAATAATCATACCGAACGTTTCTCCTCCGATTCACCTCAATAATGTTGTCAAACACAGCATACACGACCATATTTACAGTGCGTGGTAGAGGCTGCTTGAAACGCATCTCCAAACGCATATTGCCCGTCTTCATCAGTGAAAAATGTTGTCCACACTCTTCGTCAGGGGTCAGGTTGAAACCGTACAGGGTGTAACCGCTGCAGTATTCCCGGCGATCGATCAGCAGAGTTTGATCCTTGAGATGGCGACCCGTAGCCAGTACTAGACTGTCATATTCACGAACCGCATTGCCGTTTTCAAAGTCAGGTTGAAAAGGTCTGGATGGAACCTGCACACCATCGACGTACAACGCTATAAATTCCGCGTTATGTTTAAAGTTAAAGGGGTTCTTGTTGTAAACCCCGGTAAATGCATCATTATCCACGAGACCTATAATAACCTGTTTTGGGAGCTGTCCTAGAAACAGATTTTCCTGGTTCATCACCCGTGTCCCTGCGGGGATACTGTGGACTTTCATATAGACTCTTTCGATCGGGTACTCGGCGTTTGCCGTCATTAACGCCTGCGCGTGTCCTAGTTTAACCGCCGGGGAGACGGACACTTTTTTCACAAACAGCGAGGCCGATAATATGGTCAGTTTATATTTTTCCGTATCAGGGGTCATCAGACAAAAAGCATTTTTACTACGGATCATTTTAATTTTAATGTCTACCCCGTTGAGCATGAGTTTTTCTTGGAAAAATATGTCTGCATGGATATGCCCCATTAGCTCAAAGGTCCTCCCTTCTGTTGAAGAGGCCGTTCTTTTTTGCAAACCCTTATTGAGTCCCTCTGGATCCTTGTCGTCCATAGCTTCCGAGATGTCTTTGAAGAAAAGGCCGGGGCTGAACTGTTTGCTTAGGGTCTCCTCACTATAATTAAGTTTACACTCCATCATGGCTCTATAGGGGTAAGTATTGCTGCTTTGACTAATGAGCCGATCTCCCAGGGTCACATCCACCTGTGAAAACATGGTGGCCACCGGGTAATTGATGACCCCAGCGATGGCCGTATTCTCGATTGCATCGCCATCCTAATCAGTCACTTTACAGTTCATTAAAATAAATGTGTTATTCAAATCAATATAATCCTCGCCATTGCCAGCTATAAAAAACTCCAGAGGGGCCGTGTCTGAAATTGCAGAAAGAGGGGGAATCTCTACATATATGATCTTATCTATACTCGTTTGAGTGTATGGAACTGTAAACAGATCCAGTTCTGATTTGACGCATTCTTCCGATAGACTGTTGACAAAAGACATGTTTAAAAGATGTATCCTGAGGCTCTATTTTTCTTTCTTTGAGACTTTCTTTTTGCAGGTTTTTTCTTGTGCTGCTTCCTTCTCCGAGTGTTTCCACGATATGTTGGAGAATGAGAGATTCTTCGTTTTTTGTTAGCCACGGATCTTCGTCGCCCTGGTGGACACATGCTGTTTCTTCTTTTACCCCCCCTCCTCGCCATTACCATGAGACCCGAACCCTCCTGATGCTCATGGCTAGCTGCCCGGTTCATAACATTGGTGAACACGTCACTAACAATATTTTTAGCCGCTGATTTCAAGTGGGGTCTGGCTATAGCAAAGCCTCTCTTAAGCAGGGGTACGGCCATTCTAAAGAGACCATGAAAGAGTCCTCCTAGACCGGCGCCATACATTGTGGGGGCTCCTACAAAACCGGGCAAGCCGTTCCATCTTGCATCTTGTAATAATCCACATAGGCGCTAGGATCTACATAACCCCTCGAGGTAGCCATTTTAATAATGTACACACTGTTTCAGGGGTCGAAAATGTAGTTTGACATTAACTTTACCGAAGCGGAAGGGTACGTTGATATTCTGATCCGATTTTACTTCGATCGTGATGTTGTCAAAGTGGGTCATTGAGACTGGTACGTAGTGTGGTTTGTCATAAGTAATTGTGACCATGTCATTGCTTTTACCTTTAATAAGTACATTTCTCAAAAGGGGGACATAACTATCCCAGACCCTCTGGTGGGTTATGATATCCGTATACACATAAAGAGTGTAAAAGCCGCCACACCACTTCTGAGAACCTGCTCTCTGTGTCCGAATAGAACCCTAATATACGCCCCAGTTGGCCGCTGGTTTGAATGCTAATACCTGGTTTTGACACCTTGTACACTCTGTTTTTAATAGGGTTGTAATATAGCTTGATGTTGGGGGTGCCTTCTGAGAACTGTTTATGCATCTCATCTAATATTTTATCCACATTGTCATAATAACCTCCTTGTATCGTGAATGTCCATTGACTCTTTTTAACATCATCAAAAATGGCGAAAGTGGCATCCTTATCTTGTAAAACAGCCCAAGTGTAAGGATACTGTATTTCCGCCAACCCCACTTCCCACGACCCCCTTAGATCTATAGATTTTCCAAATTCCAAATATTTCATTTTTAGGGTATATATCGAGAGAGGCGTTACTGGGTAGAGTCACGTAGAAGCCTCCTGATTCGATCTTGAGTATCGAAAGTAATGCCCCCAACACACCCGCGGGCATGTTGTTATAAGGATTGAATATCGCAAACCTGTTGTTCCGGGACCCAACTATTGAACTTTTCAGGCCATCCAAGCCATTTCATCAACACATATTTTTTCCGGTTCTGGGTTTTTTCAGCTAATATCTTTTCAACTCTGTATACACTGTCTTTACCCACAATAATTTTTTGTAACTCGGCTTCGTAAAACGTTCCTTCTATATTCTCCCCGTCATAGTCTTTTAACCGGTACACGGGGGGGTCTCTAGCCAACTGTTTGGTAACTGTAAAAGTACTCCTTAGCTTTGAAACGCGAACCACATCACAGATGTTGAACTTATAAGTAGTTTTTCCCTTCTTAATAAATGGTCCGTATAATTTTTTATAGACCTTAAAAGAATTACTTTGATCCACATCTATAGGCTTCATTTTAATACTGGTGTGATACCCTTGGTTGTAAGTATCGATAAAATCCTGAACTTTATCAAAATACTTGAACGTGTTGACCGCTGTAAAATATCTCCACATTTTGGTCTTTATGGTGCGGTTAAACCTCTCCACTACCGATGCCTTAAGCTCATTACCGGTGGTGAAATGATGTATTTTGTGTCTCTTCAGTAGATTCTGAAATTCTCTGTTGAGAAACTCTTTTCCTTTATCAGTCTGCAGTTTTTTAGGACATCGACCCTGGGACAATATATCCTCAAAGGCCCTTGTCACCGCCCGACCTGTTTTATTATGTAGAATGCGAGCCCAGGCATATTTTGATAACACATCGATACACATCAACATCAATTTGTGACCATTGTTATGTTTTGATAAATTTGACATATCGACTAGATCCATTTGCCATTGTGAGTCTATGTCAGTTGCATATACGCGGTTTCTTTTAAAGTTAATCCTGAGAGGTTTATGTAAGGTATAGGCGTCTTGTTCCCGTAACCATTCTGAAACAACCACATCATTAACCTTCACTCCGGCCTCAGCGAGTCCTCTTTGAAAACCCTTCTTACCCGCCAAACCCCCAATCTTGGCTGGGTTGTAGTATAGTTCCTGCATTTGGGGAGCTTGCCGAGTCATTCTGTCAAATAACCACACAGACCCACACTATGCGCAAAGTTTTTATACAAGGTTTTTTATTCAACTTCAGGAGAGCAGATACCCCTTTTTAGACATTTGAGAAAAGTATAACATACACAACAATTTTTTCTACGGTCCAGACAAAAAGAAATCAGATGATTGGTTACTTGATCTATATCAACAAATATACCTGTTTCTTTATCTTGTAGGCACACACCTCAGTTACATATGTAAATAAAACAACAATATGACCTATTTTAAAAGTAAACAGAGGTGTATTAAACATGCTCAGTAAAAGGTCATACAGATGTTGATGAAATGGCCTAATATCATTCTTGGCCCCCTTGAGCGCTTCATCCCAGTGTTCGTACCCCCCGGTCTTTGTTACAGCAGCCATTAACTTTTCCAGGTTTGAAAGTTGATCCTCATCGATGGTTAAATCTGTAGAGAAAAGGCTCGCGTTGGCTACTTTTCTGTCAAGCACATGGTGTAATAGCGCTCTCAGGTTAGCTGCAGAGTGTTGATGACAGAACCAGTTGCAGAAGCAGTCCAGGGTCTGAGGTCTTGGAGAGTAACCGCAGTCAAAGGGTTCCAGAGTGTATACAAAATCTGGGGAATAGAACCAGGGGTGATCCCGGGTTTGAAGAGGCCTGTAGAGCCTGTCGACGTCCGCAGCTTTCAGGTAAGACATTCTCTTTAATTTTAAACCATGATTGAATTGTTGCGCCTTTTATCCTATCTCTTCACTACGTCACGACACACCGCCCTCTTAGAAGAGAGTAGCCCCTGAGCCGTCAGACCCCCCTCCAAAACCCCACACGTCGTCTGTTTTATCATCGTCGTCGTCATTCAAGGGGGATATATAATCCATAATCCAGCATATTCTCCTTCTAACCAAATCCAGTTGCGAACATTTGGTCAAGATGTCAAAACCATCATTTATACAGTTTATGACCTCTTTCAAGAACGGCCAGTCCACGGCGTCAAACATAATTTCAGTAACCTGTTTTTCTGGATCCTCCACACCCCCTTCAATAGGGTTTGTAATCAGGGTACTGCTAAACAAAACCTTACGATCTGTAGTTAGAGATAGACTCTTCACCACTCTACCGTAGTTCTGCAAGCTTTCCCATTCACACCTTTCAAAACCCTGAGTCGGAGACTCCATTTCGCATTCTCTTGGACCCTCTTGCAAGCCTTCTAGAGTCTTATCCACAAGCCCCAGATCTCTCCAGGCCATCACCTTCAACCAGTCCTCATAAGAGTATTCAATTACCGTCTCAAAAGGTTCCAACGTACCCTCCTTCTCTCCCAAAGCAAAAAGCTCCACTCCAACATAGCTGGGATCCCTTTTAAAGCGGTAACCCCGTCGAGCCCCCCAGAACAACACCCAGGAGCGTTCAATCTTCAAATTGGTGAGTACAGGAACCCTTGCCCGGGATTGTTTCTTGCGGGGTTTCATGTTGATGTCGCTGGACATGTTGAAGAAGCGGGATGTTTCTGATGCTGAGAATTAAAGAGGTATTGCCTAAAAGCAGCGCGGGTTCTTAAATAGAGAGGAGAGTTTCGGGGCGTTGCCTTCAGAGGGGTGGGGGTATTTATGGGTGGCCTTGATGTTCAGGGTTTTATGGGTGTACACTTTCTGACGGATATGACGTAGGAATAATTAAGGAAATAACTCTACCTAAAATCACGCCCCCCAATTATGACGTAGGAATATTAATAAGCTTAGGGCATACGTCATAACAAAATAGGCCGCGCCCAAAAAACCCTACTATCTACTCTTATGTAGTTGAAGGCGCAGTATAGCTCTGATAGTCTGGTGGTGACGGAAGACCACCAGCCGTTTGAACAAGCCATTCAGCATCACCTTGTTGGGCTAAGTGCAGGCACTGTCAGAGCGCAGGGCGTCCTGCCTTTGAAAGAGTTTCCGAAGTGTCCTGATGTGCCCTTTAGCAATGCCAAACAGGTCTGTGAAAATGGCATCCTTTCGCGGCACTTCAGACGCCATCTCACAGTCTAGCCGACCTGAAATGCCTGAGCCCGTTTTACCAGCAGGCTTCAACGGTAACCGTTTGAAGCAAGACATGGCGGTGTCAGTTTCCGTAGTGTAGCGGTTATCACGTTCGCCTAACACGCGAAAGGTCCCCGGTTCGAAACCGGGCGGAAACAGCCTGCTGTGGGCCGGCCCTTTTCGTCCTGTTTGCCCTCGTGGTTCCCCGGAGGCGGTGGGTAGCTTTTCTTCATTGGAGTGCCCGAAATCGGTGCTCTCAGAGCGTCCGTCCGTCGACAGGTTGAAATTGTAAACGCTGGTGTAGCCACTTTTAATTAAAATCTGATGATGATGATGATGATGATGTTGTTGTTGTTGTTCTTGCTGTCATCGTGGTCGCCGTCATTATTATTGTTAAAGTAAAGCAGTAGTTAGATTTGTTGCTACCGTAAGGTGTAGAAGGCACAATAGCTCTGTGATTGTCTGATGGTGGCACAAGACGAGCAGCAGCTGTTTGAACAAGCCATTGAGCATCACCTTGTTGGGGTAAGTGTAAGTCTTGTCATAGCTCAGGGCATTCTTCCTTTAAAAGAGTTTCCAAAGTGTCCTGATGTGCCCTTGAGCAATGCAATATAGGTCAGTGAAAATAGAAACCTTTATCTCACAGGCAGGCCCACGGGAAACGCCTGTGCGCGTTTTACCAGCCTGCTTCGATGGGAGCCAATCGAAACCCCAGGACAGGTTGGTTTCTGTAGTGTAGTGGCTATCATGTTCGCCTCACACGCGAGAAGTCCCTGGTTCGAAACTGGGCGGAAACAACCCGCGGTGCACGCGTGCCAGTGCCGTGTTACCCGTCCTCATCTCTCTGCCCCATGGCCGGCCGTCGTTTTCTCTTCCTCGGAGTGGCAAGAAATCCTGACCTTGAGAACAAATGATCGCAGAAGGGTAGCTTTGCGAGGCGCTGGAACTGACACTTTTAAAATCGATACATGTCGTTGCTGTTGCAATACGACCGTAGCAGGATCGGTGACATTGCTGTTACTCTTATGTAGTTGAAGGCGCAAAATAGCTCTGATAGTCTGGTGGTGACGGAAGACCACCAGCCGTTTGAACAAGCCATTCAGCATCACCTTGTTGGGCTAAGTGCAGGCACTGTCTGATCGCAGGGCGTCCTGCCTTTGAAAGAGTTTCCGAAGTATCCCGAAATCGGTGCACTCAGAGCGTCCGTCCGTCGACAGGTTGAAATTGTAAACGCTGGTGTAGCCACTTTTAATTAAAATCTGATGATGATGATGATGATGTTGTTGTTGTTCTTGTTGATGTTGTTGTTGTTGTTGTTGTTCTTGTTGTCGTCGTAGTCGCCGTCATTATTAATGTTAAAGTAAAGCAGTAGTTAGATTTGTTGCTACCGTAAGGTGCAGAAGGCACAATAGCTCTGTGATTGTCTGATGGTGGCACAAGACGAGCAGCAGCTGTTTGAACAAGCCATTGAGCATCACCTTGTTGGGGTAAGTGTAAGTCTTGTCATTGCTCAGGGCGTTCTTCCTTTGAAAGAGTTTCCAAAGTGTCCTGATGTGCCCTTGAGCAATGCAAAATAGGTCAGTGAAAATAGAAACCTTTATCTCACAGGCTGGCCCACGGGAAACGCCTGTGTGCGTTTTACCAGCCGGCTTCGATAGGAGTTATTCGAAACACCAGGACGGGTTGGTTTCCGTAGTGTAGTGGCTATCACGTTCGCCTAACGCACGAAAGGTCCCCGGTTTGAAACCGGGCGGAAAGAGCCTGCTGTGGGCCGGCCCTTTTCGTCCTGCTTGCCCTCGTGGTTCCCCAGAGGCGGTAGGTGGCTTTTCTTCATTGGAGTTCCCGAAATTGTTGGACTCAGAGCGTCCGTCCGTCGACAGGTTGAAATTGTAAACGCTGGTGTAGCCACTTTTAATTAAAATCTGATGATGATGTTATTGTTCTTGTTGTTGTTGTTGTTGTTCTTGTTTTTCTTTTTGTCGTCGTGGTCGCCGTCATTATTATTGTTAAAGTAAAGCTACCGTAAGGTGTAGAAGGCACAATAGCTCTGTGATTGTCTGATGGTGGCACAAGACGAGCAGCAGCTGTTTGAACAAGCCATTGAGCATCACCTTGTTGGGGTAAGTGTAAGTCTTGTCATAGCTCAGGGCGTTCTTCCTTTGAAAGAGTTTCCAAAGTGTCCTGATGTGTCCTTGAGCAATGCAAAATAGGTCAGTGAAAATACACTCACCTAAAGGATTATTAGGAACACCATACTAATACTATGTTTGACACCCTTTCGCCTTCAGAACTGACTTAATTCTACGTGGCATTGATTCAACAAGGTGCTGAAAGCATTCTTTAGAAATGTTGGCCCATATTGATAGGATAGCATCTTGCAGTTGATGGAGATTTGTGGGATGCACATCCAGGGCACGAAGCTCCCGTTCCACCACATCCCAAAGATGCTCTATTGGGTTGAGATCTGGTGACTGTGGGGGCCAGTTTAGTACAGTGAACTCATTGTCATGTTCAAGAAACCAATTTGAAATGATTCAACCTTTGTGACATGGTGCATTATCCTGCTGGAAGTAGCCATCAGAGGATGGGTACATGGTGGTCATAAAGGGATGGACATGGTCAGAAACAATGCTCAGGTAGGCCGTGGCATTTAAACGATGCCCAATTGGCACTAAGGAGCCTAAAGTGTGCCAAGAAAACATCCCCCACACCATTACACCACCACCACCAGCCTGCACAGTGGTAACAAGGCATGATGGATCCATGTTCTCATTCTGTTTACGTCAAATTCTGACTCTACCATCTGAATGTCTCAACAGAAATCGAGACTCATCAGACCAGGCAACAACTGTCCAATTTTGGTGAGTTTGTGCAAATTGTAGCCTCTTTTTCCTATTTGTAGTGGAGATGAGTGGTACCCGGTGGGGTCTTCTGCTGTTGTAGCCCATCCGCCTCAAGGTTGTACGTGTTGTGGCTTCACAAATGCTTTGCTGCATACCTCGGTTGTAACGAGTGGTTATTTCAGTCAAAGTTGCTCTTCTATCAGCTTGAATCAGTCGGCCCATTCTCCTCTGACCTCTAGCATCAACAAGGCATTTTCGCCCACAGGACTGCCGCATACTGGATGTTTTTCCCTTTTCACACCATTCTTTGTAAACCCTAGAAATGGTTGTGCGTGAAAATCCCAGTAACTGAGCAGATTGTGAAATACTCAGACCAGCCCGTCTGGCACCAACAACCATGCCACGCTCAAAATTGCTTAAATCACCTTTCTTTCCCATTCAGACTTTCAGTTTGGAGTTCAGGAGATTGTCTTGACCAGGACCACACCCCTAAATGCATTGAAGCAACTGCCATATGATTGGTTGGTTATTGAACAGGTGTTCCTAATAATCCTTTAGGTGAGTGTAGAAACCTTTATCTCACAGGCTGGCCCACGGGAAACGCCTGTGCGCGTTTTACCAGCCGGCTTCGATGGGAGCCATTCGAAACACCAGGACAGGTCGGTTTCCGTAGTGTAGTGGCTATCACGTTCGCCTCACACGCGAAAGGTCCCTGGTTCGAAACCGGGCGGAAACAACCCGCGGTGCATGCGTGCTAGTGCACACAGTGCTGACCACAAGTGAAGGTCTGAAGACTTTGTACTTGACGACTGCTGTAAATGGTTTCTTGACAGTTGTTGAGCAGAAAGTTATTGATCTTCCGAGGGAAAGGTCTGAAATCCGGGGGGTTTGCATAGGAATCAAAAAATTCACCACGGTGGTCCTCCCTTAGATAAATAGCCAGCCAATGTTCTCCGGGCATATTTTTAGGGTGTGTGTTGATTATGTACATTGCAGGTAAATTCTTGATCTTAAATTTAGGCAGCTGATCGCAGGCGTAGACTCCTTGAAACAGTTTCCGTGAGCCGGCCAGGGCATTCATGATGTGGTTGAGCTCTCTGGTGTTCATTTTAATAATAATCATACGGAACGTTTCTCCTCTGATTCACCTCAATAATGTTGTCAAACACAGCATACACGACCATATTTACAGTGTGTGGTAGAGGCTGCTTGAAACGCATCTCCAAACGCATATTGCCCGTCTTCATCAGTGAAATATGTTGTCCACACTCTTCGTCAGGGGTCAGGTTGAAACCATACAGGGTGTAACCGCTGCAGTATTCCCGGCGATCGATCAGCAGAGTTTGATCCTTGAGATGGCGACCCGTAGCCAGTACTAGACTGTAATATTCACGAACCGCATTGCCGTTTTCAAAGTCAGGTTGAAAAGGTCTGGATGGAACCTGCACACCATCGACGTACAATGCTATAAATTCCGCGTTATAATGTTTAAAGTTAAAGGTGTTCTTGTTGTAAACCCCGGTAAATGCATCATTATCCACGAGACCTATAATAACCTGTTTTGGGAGCTGTCCTAGAAACAGATTTTCCTGGTTCATCACCCGTGTCCCTGCGGGGATACTGTGGACTTTCATATAGACTCTTTCGATCGGGTACTTGGCGTTTGCCGTCACTAACGCCAGCGCGTGTCCTAGTTTAACCGCCGGGGAGACGGACACTTATTTCACAAACAGCGAGGCCGATAATATGGTCAGTTTATATTTTTCCGTATCAGGGGTCATCAGACAAAAAGCACTTTTACTACGGATCATTTTAATTTTAATGTCTACCCCGTTGAGCATGAGTTTTTCTTGGAAAAATATGTCTGCATGGATATGCCCCATTAGCTCAAAGGTCCTCCCTTCTGTTGAAAAGGCCGATCTTTTTTGCAAACCCTTATTGAGTCCCTCTGGATCCTTGTCGTCCATAGCTTCCGGGATGTCTTTGAAGAGAAGGCCGGGGCTGAACTGTTTGCTTAGGGTCTCCTCACTATAATTAAGGATACACTCCATCATGACTCTATAGGGGTAAGTATTGCTGCTTTGACTAATGAGCCGATCTCCCAGGGTCACATCCACCTGTGAAAACATGGTGGCCACCGGGTAATTGATTAATTGATGACCCCAGCGTTGGCCGTCTTCTCGATTGCATCGCCATCCTAATCAGTCA
The DNA here is from genome assembly GCF_036373705.1 of Amia ocellicauda. Taxonomy (NCBI): domain Eukaryota; kingdom Metazoa; phylum Chordata; class Actinopteri; order Amiiformes; family Amiidae; genus Amia; species Amia ocellicauda. Next base: position 273,974 of record NW_027102663.1, read on the forward strand.
CTTTACAGTTCATTAAAATAAATGTGTTATTCAAATCAATATAATCCTCGCCATTGCCAGCTATAAAAAACTCCAGAGGGGCCGTGTCTGAAATTGCAGAAAGAGGGGGAATCTCTACATATATGATCTTATCTATACTCGTTTGAGTGTATGGAACTGTAAACAGATCCAGTTCTGATTTGACGCATTCTTCCGATAGACTGTTGACAAAAGACATGTTTAAAAGATGTATCCTGAGGCTCTATTTTTCTTTCTTTGAGACTTTCTTTTTGCAGGTTTTTTCTTGTGCTGCTTCCTTCTCCGAGTGTTTCCACGATATGTTGGAGAATGAGAGATTCTTCGTTTTTTGTTAGCCACGGATCTTCGTCGCCCTGGTGGACACATGCTGTTTCTTCTTTTACCCCCCCTCCTCGCCATTACCATGAGACCCGAACCCTCCTGATGCTCATGGCTAGCTGCCCGGTTCATAACATTGGTGAACACGTCACTAACAATATTTTTAGCCGCTGATTTCAAGTGGGGTCTGGCTATAGCAAAGCCTCTCTTAAGCAGGGGTACGGCCATTCTAAAGAGACCATGAAAGAGTCCTCCTAGACCGGCGCCATACATTGTGGGGGCTCCTACAAAACCGGGCAAGCCGTTCCCGGCTTGCATCTTGTAATAATCCACATAGGCGCTAGGATCTACATAACCCCTCGAGGTAGCCATTTTAATAATGTACAAACTGTTTCAGGGGTCGAAAATGTAGTTTGACAATAACTTTACTGAAGCGGAAGGGTACGTTGATATTCTGATCCGATTTTACTTCGATCGTGATGTTGTCAAATTGGGTCTTTGAGACTGGTACGTAGTGTGGCTTGTCATAAGTAATTGTGACCATGTCATTGCTTTTACCTTTAATAAGTACATTTCTCAAAAGGGGGACATAACTATCCCCGACCCTCTGGTGGGTTATGATATCCGTATACACATAAAGAGTGTAAAAGCCGCCCCACCACTTCTGAGAACCTGCTCTCTGTGTCAGAATAGATCCCAAATATACGCCCCAGTTGGCCGCTGGTTTGAATGCTAATACCTGGTTTTGACACCTTGTACACTCTGTTTTTAATAGGGTTGTAATATAGCTTGATGTTGGGGGTGCCTTCTGAGAACTGTTTATGCATCTCATCTAATATTTTATCCACATTGTCATAATAACCTCCTTGTATTGTGAATGTCCATTGACTCTTTTTAACATCATCAAAAATGGCGAAGGTGGCATCCTTATCTTGTAAAACAGCCCAAGTGTAAGGATACTGTATTTCCGCCAACCCCACTTCCCACGACCCCCTTAGATCTATAGATTTTCCAAATTGTACCGTGTAACTGGATATTTCATTTTTAGGGTATATATCGAGAGAGGCGTTACTGGGTAGAGTCACGTAGAAGCCTCCTGATTCCATCTTGAGTATCGAAAGTAATGCCCACAACACACCCGCGGGCAAGTTGTTATAAGGATTGAATATCGCAAACCTGTTGTTCCGGGACCCAACTATTGAACTTTTCAGGCCATCCAAGCCATTTCATCAACACATATTTTTTCCGGTTCTGGGTTTTTTCAGCTAATATCTTTTCAACTCTGTATACACTGTCTTTACCCACAATAATTTTTTGTAACTCGGCTTCGTAAAACGTTCCTTCTATATCCTCCCCGTCATAGTCTTTTAACCGGTACACGGGTGGGTCTCTAGCCAACTGTTCGGTAACTGTAAAATATTCGTCAGAAAATGTTTCTTCATAACCTTTGGCAAAAGTACTCCTTAGCTTTGAAACGCGAACCACATCACCGATGTTGAACTTATAAGTAGTTTTTCCCTTCTTAATAAATGGTCCGTATAATTTTTTATAGACCTTAAAAGAATTACTTTGATCAACATCTTTAGGCTTCATTTTAATACTGGTGTGATACCCTTGGTTGTAAGCATCGATAAAATCCTGAACTTTATCAAAATACTTGAACGTGTTGACCGCTGTAAAATATCTCCACATTTTGGTCTTTATGGTGCGGTTAAACCTCTCCACTACCGATGCCCTAAGCTCATTACCGGTGGTGAAATGATGTATTTTGTGTCTCTTCAGTAGATTCTGAAATTCTCTGTTGAGAAACTCTTTTCCTTTATCAGTCTGCAGTTTTTTAGGACATCGACCCTGGGACAATATATCCTCAAAGGCCCTTGTCACCGCCCGACCTGTTTTATTATGTAGAATGCGAGCCCAGGCATATTTTGATAACACATCGATACACATCAACATCAATTTGTGACCATTGTTATGTTTTGATAAATTTGACATATCGACTAGATCCATTTGCCATTGTGAGTCTATGTCAGTTGCATATACGCGGTTTCTTTTAAAGTTAATCCTGAGAGGTTTATGTAAGGTATAGGCGTCTTGTTCCCGTAACCATTCTGAAACAACCACATCATTAACCTTCACTCCGGCCTCAGCGAGTCCTCTTTGAAAACCCTTCTTACCCGCCAAACCCCCAATCTTGGCTGGGTTGTAGTATAGTTCCTGCATTTGGGGAGCTTGCCGAGTCATTCTGTCAAATAACCACACAGACCCACACTATGCGCAAAGTTTTTATACAAGGTTTTTTATTCAACTTCAGGAGAGCAGATACCCCTTTTTAGACATTTGAGAAAAGTATAACATACACAACAATTTTTTCTACGGTCCAGACAAAAAGAAATCAGATGATTGGTTACTTGATCTATATCAACAAATATACCTGTTTCTTTATCTTGTAGGCACACACCTCAGTTACATATGTAAATAAAACAACAATATGACCTATTTTAAAAGTAAACAGAGGTGTATTAAACATGCTCAGTAAAAGGTCATACAGATGTTGATGAAATGGCCTAATATCATTCTTGGCCCCCTTGAGCGCTTCATCCCAGTGTTCGTACCCCCCGGTCTTTGTTACAGCAGCCATTCACTTTTCCAGGTTTGAAAGTTGATCCTCATCGATGGTTAAATCTGTAGAGAAAAGGCTCGCGTTGGCTACTTTTCTGTCAAGCACATGGTGTAATAGCGCTCTCAGGTTAGCTGCAGAGTGTTGATGACAGAACCAGTTGCAGAAGCAGTCCAGGGTCTGAGGTCTTGGAGAGTAACCGCAGTCAAAGGGTTCCAGAGTGTATACAAAATCTGGGGAATAGAACCAGGGGTGATCCCGGGTTTGAAGAGGCCTGTAGAGCCTGTCGACGTCCGCAGCTTTCAGGTAAGACATTCTCTTTAATTTTAAACCATGATTGAATTGTTGCGCCTTTTATCCTATCTCTTCACTACGTCACGACACACCGCCCTCTTAGAAGAGAGTAGCCCCTGAGCCGTCAGACCCCCCTCCAAAACCCCACACGTCGTCTGTTTTATCATCGTCGTCGTCATTCAAGGGGGATATATAATCCATAATCCAGCATATTCTCCTTCTAACCAAATCCAGTTGCGAACATTTGGTCAAGATGTCAAAACCATCATTTATACAGTTTATGACCTCTTTCAAGAACGGCCAGTCCACGGCGTCAAACATAATTTCAGTAACCTGTTTTTCTGGATCCTCCACACCCCCTTCAATAGGGTTTGTAATCAGGGTACTGCTAAACAAAACCTTACGATCTGTAGTTAGAGATAGACTCTTCACCACTCTACCGTAGTTCTGCAAGCTTTCCCATTCACACCTTTCAAAACCCTGAGTCGGAGACTCCATTTCGCATTCTCTTGGACCCTCTTGCAAGCCTTCTAGAGTCTTATCCAGAAGCCCCAGATCTCTCCAGGCCATCACCTTCAACCAGTCCTCATAAGAGTATTCAATTACCGTCTCAAAAGGTTCCAACGTACCCTCCTTCTCTCCCAAAGCAAAAAGCTCCACTCCAACATAGCTGGGATCCCTTTTAAAGCGGTAACCCCGTCGAGCCCCCCAGAACAACACCCAGGAGCGTTCAATCTTCAAATTGGTGAGTACAGGAACCCTTGCCCGGGATTGTTTCTTGCGGGGTTTCATGTTGATGTCGCTGGACATGTTGAAGAAGCGGGATGTTTCTGATGCTGAGAATTAAAGAGGTATTGCCTAAAAGCAGCGCGGGTTCTTAAATAGAGAGGAGAGTTTCGGGGCGTTGCCTTCAGAGGGGTGGGGGTATTTATGGGTGGCCTTGATGTTCAGGGTTTTATGGGTGTACACTTTCTGACGGATATGACGTAGGAATAATTAAGGAAATAACTCTACCTAAAATCACGCCCCCCAATTATGACGTAGGAATATTAATAAGCTTAGGGCATACGTCATAACAAAATAGGCCGCGCCCAAAAAACCCTACTATCTACTCTTAAGTAGTTGAAGGCGCAGTATAGCTCTGATAGTCTGGTGGTGACGGAAGACCACCAGCCGTTTGAACAAGCCATTCAGCATCACCTTGTTGGGCTAAGTGCAGGCACTGTCAGAGCGCAGGGCGTCCTGCCTTTGAAAGAGGTTCTGAAGTGTCCTGATGTGCCCTTTAGCAATGCCAAACAGGTCTGTGAAAATGGCATCCTTTCGCGGCACTTCAGACGCCATCTCACAGTCTAGCCGACCTGAAATGCCTGAGCCCGTTTTACCAGCAGGCTTCAACGGTAACCGTTTGAAGCAAGACGTGGCGGTGTCAGTTTCCATAGTGTAGCGGTTATCACGTTCGCCTAACACGCGAAAGGTCCCCGGTTCGAAACCGGGCGGAAACAGCCTGCTGTGGGCTGGCCCTTTTCGTCCTGCTTGCCCTCGTGGTTCCCCAGAGGCGGTGGGTGTCTTTTCTTCATTGGAGTGCCCGAAATCGGTGCTCTCAGAGCGTCCGTCCGTCGACAGGTTGAAATTGTAAACGCTGGTGTAGCCACTTTTAATTAAAATCTGATGATGATGATGATGATGATGTTGTTGTTGTTGTTCTTGTTGTCATCGTGGTCGCCGTCATTATTATTGTTAAAGTAAAGCAGTAGTTAGATTTGTTGCTACCGTAAGGTGTAGAAGGCACAATAGCTCTGTGATTGTCTGATGGTGGCACAAGACGAGCAGCAGCTGTTTGAACAAGCCATTGAGCATCACCTTGTTGGGGTAAGTGTAAGTCTTGTCATAGCTCAGGGCATTCTTCCTTTAAAAGAGTTTCCAAAGTGTCCTGATGTGCCCTTGAGCAATGCAATATAGGTCAGTGAAAATAGAAACCTTTATCTCACAGGCAGGCCCACGGGAAACGCCTGTGCGCGTTTTACCAGCCTGCTTCGATGGGAGCCAATCGAAACCCCAGGACAGGTTGGTTTCTGTAGTGTAGTGGCTATCATGTTCGCCTCACACGCGAGAAGTCCCTGGTTCGAAACTGGGCGGAAACAACCCGCGGTGCACGCGTGCCAGTGCCGTGTTACCCGTCCTCATCTCTCTGCCCCATGGCCGGCCGTCGTTTTCTCTTCCTCGGAGTGGCAAGAAATCCTGACCTTGAGAACAAATGATCGCAGAAGGGTAGCTTTGCGAGGCGCTGGAACTGACACTTTTAAAATCGATACATGTCGTTGCTGTTGCAATACGACCGTAGCAGGATCGGTGACATTGCTGTTACTCTTATGTAATTGAAGGCGCAAAATAGCTCTGATAGTCTGGTGGTGACGGAAGACCACCAGCCGTTTGAACAAGCCATTCAGCATCACCTTGTTGGGCTAAGTGCAGGCACTGTCTGATCGCAGGGCGTCCTGCCTTTGAAAGAGTTTCCGAAGTATCCCGAAATCGGTGCACTCAGAGCGTCCGTCCGTCGACAGGTTGAAATTGTAAACGCTGGTGTAGCCACTTTTAATTAAAATCTGATGATGATGATGATGATGTTGTTGTTGTTCTTGTTGATGTTGTTGTTGTTGTTGTTGTTCTTGTTGTCGTCGTAGTCGCCGTCGCCGTCATTATTAATGTTAAAGTAAAGCAGTAGTTAGATTTGTTGCTACCGTAAGGTGCAGAAGGCACAATAGCTCTGTGATTGTCTGATGGTGGCACAAGACGAGCAGCAGCTGTTTGAACAAGCCATTGAGCATCACCTTGTTGGGGTAAGTGTAAGTCTTGTCATTGCTCAGGGCGTTCTTCCTTTGAAAGAGTTTCCAAAGTGTCCTGATGTGCCCTTGAGCAATGCAAAATAGGTCAGTGAAAATAGAAACCTTTATCTCACAGGCTGGCCCACGGGAAACGCCTGTGTGCGTTTTACCAGCCGGCTTCGATAGGAGTTATTCGAAACACCAGGACGGGTTGGTTTCCGTAGTGTAGTGGCTATCACGTTCGCCTAACGCACGAAAGGTCCCCGGTTTGAAACCGGGCGGAAAGAGCCTGCTGTGGGCCGGCCCTTTTCGTCCTGCTTGCCCTCGTGGTTCCCCAGAGGCGGTAGGTGGCTTTTCTTCATTGGAGTTCCCGAAATTGTTGGACTCAGAGCGTCCGTCCGTCGACAGGTTGAAATTGTAAACGCTGGTGTAGCCACTTTTAATTAAAATCTGATGATGATGTTATTGTTCTTGTTGTTGTTGTTGTTGTTCTTGTTTTTCTTTTTGTCGTCGTGGTCGCCGTCATTATTATTGTTAAAGTAAAGCTACCGTAAGGTGTAGAAGGCACAATAGCTCTGTGATTGTCTGATGGTGGCACAAGACGAGCAGCAGCTGTTTGAACAAGCCATTGAGCATCACCTTGTTGGGGTAAGTGTAAGTCTTGTCATAGCTCAGGGCGTTCTTCCTTTGAAAGAGTTTCCAAAGTGTCCTGATGTGTCCTTGAGCAATGCAAAATAGGTCAGTGAAAATACACTCACCTAAAGGATTATTAGGAACACCATACTAATACTATGTTTGACACCCTTTCGCCTTCAGAACTGACTTAATTCTACGTGGCATTGATTCAACAAGGTGCTGAAAGCATTCTTTAGAAATGTTGGCCCATATTGATAGGATAGCATCTTGCAGTTGATGGAGATTTGTGGGATGCACATCCAGGGCACGAAGCTCCCGTTCCACCACATCCCAAAGATGCTCTATTGGGTTGAGATCTGGTGACTGTGGGGGCCAGTTTAGTACAGTGAACTCATTGTCATGTTCAAGAAACCAATTTGAAATGATTCAACCTTTGTGACATGGTGCATTATCCTGCTGGAAGTAGCCATCAGAGGATGGGTACATGGTGGTCATAAAGGGATGGACATGGTCAGAAACAATGCTCAGGTAGGCCGTGGCATTTAAACGATGCCCAATTGGAACTAAGGAGCCTAAAGTGTGCCAAGAAAACATCCCCCACACCATTACACCACCACCACCAGCCTGCACAGTGGTAACAAGGCATGATGGATCCATGTTCTCATTCTGTTTACGTCAAATTCTGACTCTACCATCTGAATGTCTCAACAGAAATCGAGACTCATCAGACCAGGCAACAACTGTCCAATTTTGGTGAGTTTGTGCAAATTGTAGCCTCTTTTTCCTATTTGTAGTGGAGATGAGTGGTACCCGGTGGGGTCTTCTGCTGTTGTAGCCCATCCGCCTCAAGGTTGTACGTGTTGTGGCTTCACAAATGCTTTGCTGCATACCTCGGTTGTAACGAGTGGTTATTTCAGTCAAAGTTGCTCTTCTATCAGCTTGAATCAGTCGGCCCATTCTCCTCTGACCTCTAGCATCAACAAGGCATTTTCGCCCACAGGACTGCCGCATACTGGATGTTTTTCCCTTTTCACACCATTCTTTGTAAACCCTAGAAATGGTTGTGCGTGAAAATCCCAGTAACTGAGCAGATTGTGAAATACTCAGACCAGCCCGTCTGGCACCAACAACCATGCCACGCTCAAAATTGCTTAAATCACCTTTCTTTCCCATTCAGACTTTCAGTTTGGAGTTCAGGAGATTGTCTTGACCAGGACCACACCCCTAAATGCATTGAAGCAACTGCCATATGATTGGTTGGTTATTGAACAGGTGTTCCTAATAATCCTTTAGGTGAGTGTAGAAACCTTTATCTCACAGGCTGGCCCACGGGAAACGCCTGTGCGCGTTTTACCAGCCGGCTTCGATGGGAGCCATTCGAAACACCAGGACAGGTCGGTTTCCGTAGTGTAGTGGCTATCACGTTCGCCTCACACGCGAAAGGTCCCTGGTTCGAAACCGGGCGGAAACAACCCGCGGTGCATGCGTGCTAGTGCACACAGTGCTGACCACAAGTGAAGGTCTGAAGACTTTGTACTTGACGACCGCTGTAAATGGTTTCTTGACAGTTGTTGAGCAGAAAGTTATTGATCTTCCGAGGGAAAGGTCTGAAATCCGGGGGGTTTGCATAGGAATCAAAAAATTCACCACGGTGGTCCTCCCTTAGATAAATAGCCAGCCAATGTTCTCCGGGCATATTTTTAGGGTGTGTGTTGATTATGTACATTGCAGGTAAATTCTTGATCTTAAATTTAGGCAGCTGATCGCAGGCGTAGACTCCTTGAAACAGTTTCCGTGAGCCGGCCAGGGCATTCATGATGTGGTTGAGCTCTCTGGTGTTCATTTTAATAATAATCATACGGAACGTTTCTCCTCTGATTCACCTCAATAATGTTGTCAAACACAGCATACACGACCATATTTACAGTGTGTGGTAGAGGCTGCTTGAAACGCATCTCCAAACGCATATTGCCCGTCTTCATCAGTGAAATATGTTGTCCACACTCTTCGTCAGGGGTCAGGTTGAAACCATACAGGGTGTAACCGCTGCAGTATTCCCGGCGATCGATCAGCAGAGTTTGATCCTTGAGATGGCGACCCGTAGCCAGTACTAGACTGTAATATTCACGAACCGCATTGCCGTTTTCAAAGTCAGGTTGAAAAGGTCTGGATGGAACCTGCACACCATCGACGTACAATGCTATAAATTCCGCGTTATAATGTTTAAAGTTAAAGGTGTTCTTGTTGTAAACCCCGGTAAATGCATCATTATCCACGAGACCTATAATAACCTGTTTTGGGAGCTGTCCTAGAAACAGATTTTCCTGGTTCATCACCCGTGTCCCTGCGGGGATACTGTGGACTTTCATATAGACTCTTTCGATCGGGTACTTGGCGTTTGCCGTCACTAACGCCAGCGCGTGTCCTAGTTTAACCGCCGGGGAGACGGACACTTATTTCACAAACAGCGAGGCCGATAATATGGTCAGTTTATATTTTTCCGTATCAGGGGTCATCAGACAAAAAGCACTTTTACTACGGATCATTTTAATTTTAATGTCTACCCCGTTGAGCATGAGTTTTTCTTGGAAAAATATGTCTGCATGGATATGCCCCATTAGCTCAAAGGTCCTCCCTTCTGTTGAAGAGGCCGATCTTTTTTGCAAACCCTTATTGAGTCCCTCTGGATCCTTGTCGTCCATAGCTTCCGGGATGTCTTTGAAGAGAAGGCCGGGGCTGAACTGTTTGCTTAGGGTCTCCTCACTATAATTAAGGATACACTCCATCATGACTCTATAGGGGTAAGTATTGCTGCTTTGACTAATGAGCCGATCTCCCAGGGTCACATCCACCTGTGAAAACATGGTGGCCACCGGGTAATTGATTAATTGATGACCCCAGCGTTGGCCGTCTTCTCGATTGCATCGCCATCCTAATCAGTCACTTTACAGTTCATTAAAATAAATGTGTTATTCAAATCAATATAATCCTCGCCATTGCCAGCTATAAAAAACTCCAGAGGGGCCGTGTCTGAAATTGCAGAAAGAGGGGGAATCTCTACATATATGATCTGATCTATACTCGTTTGAGTGTATGGAACTGTAAACAGATCCAGTTCTGATTTGACGCATTCTTCCGATAGACTGTTGACAAAAGACATGTTTAAAAGATGTATCCTGAGGCTCTATTTTTCTTTCTTTGAGACTTTCTTTTTGCAGGTTTTTTCTTGTGCTGCTTCCTTCTCCGAGTGTTTCCACGATATGTTGGAGAATGAGAGATTCTTCGTTTTTTGTTAGCCACGGATCTTCGTCGCCCTGGTGGACACATGCTGTTTCTTCTTTTACCCCCCCTCCTCGCCATTACCATGAGACCCGAACCCTCCTGATGCTCATGGCTAGCTGCCCGGTTCATAACATTGGTGAACACGTCACTAACAATATTTTTAGCCGCTGATTTCAAGTGGGGTCTGGCTATAGCAAAGCCTCTCTTAAGCAGGGGTACGGCCATTCTAAAGAGACCATGAAAGAGTCCTCCTAGACCGGCGCCATACATTGTGGGGGCTCCTACAAAACCGGGCAAGCCGTTCCCGGCTTGCATCTTGTAATAATCCACATAGGCGCTAGGATCTACATAACCCCTCGAGGTAGCCATTTTAATAATGTACAAACTGTTTCAGGGGTCGAAAATGTAGTTTGACAATAACTTTACTGAAGCGGAAGGGTACGTTGATATTCTGATCCGATTTTACTTCGATCGTGATGTTGTCAAATTGGGTCTTTGAGACTGGTACGTAGTGTGGCTTGTCATAAGTAATTGTGACCATGTCATTGCTTTTACCTTTAATAAGTACATTTCTCAAAAGGGGGACATAACTATCCCCGACCCTCTGGTGGGTTATGATATCCGTATACACATAAAGAGTGTAAAAGCCGCCCCACCACTTCTGAGAACCTGCTCTCTGTGTCAGAATAGATCCCAAATATACGCCCCAGTTGGCCGCTGGTTTGAATGCTAATACCTGGTTTTGACACCTTGTACACTCTGTTTTTAATAGGGTTGTAATATAGCTTGATGTTGGGGGTGCCTTCTGAGAACTGTTTATGCATCTCATCTAATATTTTATCCACATTGTCATAATAACCTCCTTGTATCGTGAATGTCCATTGACTCTTTTTAACATCATCAAAAATGGCGAAGGTGGCATCCTTATCTTGTAAAACAGCCCAAGTGTAAGGATACTGTATTTCCGCCAACCCCACTTCCCACGACCCCCTTAGATCTATAGATTTTCCAAATTGTACCGTGTAACTGGATATTTCATTTTTAGGGTATATATCGAGAGAGGCGTTACTGGGTAGAGTCACGTAGAAGCCTCCTGATTCCATCTTGAGTATCGAAAGTAATGCCCACAACACACCCGCGGGCAAGTTGTTATAAGGATTGAATATCGCAAACCTGTTGTTCCGGGACCCAACTATTGAACTTTTCAGGCCATCCAAGCCATTTCATCAACACATATTTTTTCCGGTTCTGGGTTTTTTCAGCTAATATCTTTTCAACTCTGTATACACTGTCTTTACCCACAATAATTTTTTGTAACTCGGCTTCGTAAAACGTTCCTTCTATATCCTCCCCGTCATAGTCTTTTAACCGGTACACGGGTGGGTCTCTAGCCAACTGTTCGGTAACTGTAAAATATTCGTCAGAAAATGTTTCTTCATAACCTTTGGCAAAAGTACTCCTTAGCTTTGAAACGCGAACCACATCACCGATGTTGAACTTATAAGTAGTTTTTCCCTTCTTAATAAATGGTCCGTATAATTTTTTATAGACCTTAAAAGAATTACTTTGATCAACATCTTTAGGCTTCATTTTAATACTGGTGTGATACCCTTGGTTGTAAGCATCGATAAAATCCTGAACTTTATCAAAATACTTGAACGTGTTGACCGCTGTAAAATATCTCCACATTTTGGTCTTTATGGTGCGGTTAAACCTCTCCACTACCGATGCCCTAAGCTCATTACCGGTGGTGAAATGATGTATTTTGTGTCTCTTCAGTAGATTCTGAAATTCTCTGTTGAGAAACTCTTTTCCTTTATCAGTCTGCAGTTTTTTAGGACATCGACCCTGGGACAATATATCCTCAAAGGCCCTTGTCACCGCCCGACCTGTTTTATTATGTAGAATGCGAGCCCAGGCATATTTTGATAACACATCGATACACATCAACATCAATTTGTGACCATTGTTATGTTTTGATAAATTTGACATATCGACTAGATCCATTTGCCATTGTGAGTCTATGTCAGTTGCATATACGCGGTTTCTTTTAAAGTTAATCCTGAGAGGTTTATGTTAGGTATAGGCGTCTTGTTCCCGTAACCATTCTGAAACAACCACATCATTAACCTTCACTCCGGCCTCAGCGAGTCCTCTTTAAAAACCCTTCTTACCCGCCAAACCCCCAATCTTGGCTGGGTTGTAGTATAGTTCCTGCATTTGGGGAGCTTGCCGAGTCATTCTGTCAAATAACCACACAGACCCACACTATGCGCAAAGTTTTTATACAAGGTTTTTTATTCAACTTCAGGAGAGCAGATACCCCTTTTAAGACATTTGAGAAAAGTATAACATACACAACAATTTTTTCTACGGTCCAGACAAAATGAAATCAGATGATTGGTTACTTGATCTATATCAACAAATATACCTGTTTCTTTATCTTGTAGGCACACACCTCAGTTACATATGTAAATAAAACAACATTATGACCTATTTTAAAATTAAACAGAGGTGTATTAAACATGCTCAGTAAAAGGTCATACAGATGTTGATGAAATGGCCTAATATCATTCTTGGCCCCCTTGAGCCCTTCATCCCAGTGTTCGTACCCCCCGGTCTTTGTTACAGCAGCCATTCACTTTTCCAGGTTTGAAAGTTGATCCTCATCGATGGTTAAATCTGTAGAGAAAAGGCTCGCGTTGGCTACTTTTCTGTCAAGCACATGGTGTAATAGCGCTCTCAGGTTAGCTGCAGAGTGTTGATGACAGAACCAGTTGCAGAAGCAGTCCAGAACATTCCCCATGTTCAAAGTCCCTTAGTTCAGGTCAGAGTCTGAATCAGTGGCGTAGATGTCGAATTCTTCGTCGCTGCCCCCAGCTTTAACTTCTTTACGGAAGAAATAAGCTTTTAGCTTGCCAGCGGTTTTTCTACTCGGCTCATCCAGGTCATTGAGCAGCTGCCCAAGTTTCTCTATTATAAACGGCTCCTTTTTCAGCTCCAGCAAAATCTCATCTATGATTTTCTGGACTTGTCCCACAGTGACATGTATGTGGGAGTAAGAGAGCGCCTTGATTAGTGTCGGTTTCAGCCACGGTTTGTTCAGTCTTCTGTAAAACACATTGAAATAGAACAGGAAATAGTAACGGTCTGGTTCAAACAAACAACTGTGTCTCAACTGACTGGGGTGATTCACTTCACACCCCCGACAGACTTCTTTCAGAGCTCGGTCGATGAGAGCACTCAGAATATACACCAGGGTGCTTTTAACCACTCTGCTTACTTGGTCACATACCCCGGGCATAAATCCTGCGTCTTCATCACGCCCCCGGGACAGTCCGATGCTCATTGGGTCGCCTGGTGGTTTGTGTTTCTCCATCCATTGGACTGACCCCCTCCTGAGACGCACAGACGGTAGACAGTTCGGCAAAATCGAGGCCCTCCATGAGCTCCAGAGGCTGGGGATCCCCGAGACTCATTTGGACATCCATCGCACCGCATGTTGTTTCGTCCTGAGGGACCGGGGTCTGAGGTCTTGGAGAGTAACCACAGTCAAAGGGTTCCAGAGTGTATACAAAATATGGGGAATAGAACCAGGGGTGATCCCGGGTTTGAAGAGGCCTGTAGAGCCTGTCGACGTCCGCAGCTTTCGGGTAAGACATTCTCTTTAATTTTAAACCATGAATGAATTGTTGCACCTTTTATCCTATCTCTTCACTACGTCACGACACACCGCCCTCTTAGAAGAGAGTAGCCCCTGAGCCGTCAGACCCCCCTCCAAAACCCCACACGTCGTCTGTCGTAGTTCTGCAAGCTTTCCCATTCACACCTTTCAAAACCCTGAGTCGGAGACTCCATTTCGCATTCTCTTGGACCCTCTTGCAAGCCTTCTAGAGTCTTATCCACAAGCCCCAGATCTCTCCAGGCCATCACCTTCAACCAGTCCTCATAAGAGTATTCAATTACCGTCTCAAAAGGTTCCAACGTACCCTCCTTCTCTCCCAAAGCAAAAAGCTCCACTCCAACATAGCTGGGATCCCTTTTAAAGCGGTAACCCCGTCGAGCCCCCCAGAACAACACCCAGGAGCGTTCAATCTTCAAATTGGTGAGTACAGGAACCCTTGCCCGGGATTGTTTCTTGCGGGGTTTCATGTTGATGTCGCTGGACATGTTGAAGAAGCGGGATGTTTCAGATGCTGAGAATTAAAGAGGTATTGCCTAAAAGAAGCGCGGGTTCTTAAATAGAGAGGAGAGTTTCGGGGCGTTGCCTTCAGAGGGGTGGGGGTATTTATGGGTGGCCTTGTTGTTCAGGGTTTTATGGGTGCACACTTTCTGACGGATATGACGTAGGAATAATTAAGGAAATAACTCTACCTAAAATCACGCCCCCCAATTATGACGTAGGAATATTAATAAGCTTAGGGCATACGTCATAACAAAATAGGCCGCGCCCAAAAAACCCTACTATCTACTCTTATGTAGTTGAAGGCGCAGTATAGCTCTCATAGTCTGGTGGTGACGGAAGACCACCAGCCGTTTGAACAAGCCATTCAGCATCACCTTGTTGGGTTAAGTGCAGGCACTGTCAGAGCGCAGGGCGTCCTGCCTTTGAAAGAGTTTCCGAAGTGTCCTGATGTGCCCTTTAGCAATGCCAAACAGGTCTGTGAAAATGGCATCCTTTCGCCGCACTTCTCACAGCCTAGCCGACCTGAAACACCTGAGCCCGTTTTACCAGCAGGCTTTAACGGTAACCATTTGAAGCAAGAGGCAGCGGTGTCAGTTTCCGTAGTGTAGTGGTTATCACGTTCGCCTAACGCGCGAAAGGTCCCCGGTTCGAAACCGGGCGGAAACAGCCTACTGTGGGCTGGCCCTTTTCGTCATGCTTGCCCTCGTGGTTCCCCGGAGGCGGTGGGTGTCTTTTCTTCATTGGAGTGCCCGCAATCGATGCACTCAGAGCGTCCGTCCGTCGACAGGTTGAAATTGTAAACGCTGGTGTAGCCACTTTTAATTAAAATCTGATGATGATGATGATGATGATGTTGTTGTTGTTGTTCTTGTTGTTGTTGTTCTTGTTGTCATCGTGGTCGCCGTCATTATTATTGTTAAAGTAAAGCAGTAGTTAGATTTGTTGCTACCGTAAGGTGTAGAAGACAACAGTTGGTATGGCGTGTGATATCAAAACATTCAGAATACTTTTAACCTATATAATTTATAAGCTTTGTAAAATAAACCCAAATATCTCTTTTGCGGGGATAAACGCTGTTCTGAGTAGTTTGTGACTTGTTTAATACCAAACAAAGCATCGCTATAAAAAAAAAAAAAAAAATCACTGTAAAAGCGCTAGTTATTTTTGATCTTTATAGTTATTTTCTAGGCTCAGGTTGTTTTTTAGCGCTTATAAAGGCCTGAAATATTCTTAGTGGTTGTTGACTATAGGTCTTGATGCTTAAAAATGTTTTTTTGAGAGACCAAAAGGTTCTAATAAAAGTTTAGAGTAGAGAGGAGAGAAATCGTCTCCATCTTGGTTTCTATTTGAAATTTGATGCAGTGTCATTTTATTGGTTGGTTTTGATATGTTAATTGGTAACAGGGTGGCACAAAGGCCAGACCAGAACAATGCCTTACAAACAGATCCGGCATGTGGCCATCAGTATAAGTATGAAGGTCTGGTCTTCAGCTCGACAGACTCATACTGACCTTTCGATTTAAGACTAAAGATCAACAATGTCCGGAAACAACATCAGCGATTCGATTTAAACGAGTTTTTAGGCAAGTCTTCAGATTATTTTCATTGACTCAGAGCGTGTTGTGTGCATGTATTGTAAATAAGGCTATAACATCTGTTTTAAGTTCTGTAAAATTATTTTTCAACCAGTCAACAGGAGTTAATTCCCAACGCTGAGGAGATCATCTGGAACAACGACGGTAAGATTTTTGTGTTTGCGCTCATGGGTTCTTATGCATGGGTGTGTGTGGTTTTGAAGCGGCTCATTAGAGTTATGAAAACGTTTTAATATATATTAATGCCGGTCTCTTTAATTACACAGAAACTATCGAAAGGCCTGTGATTAATGTCTCCGAGGATCGACCAAGAGAAGTGGTTGTCCCTAGACAGGCTGTCTGCCGACCGGGTAAGAACTAAACCCCTGTTTGTTTGTATAACGTTTCTGTAAGATGTTTGAGTCCAGTTTTGTTAATTTTAAAAAATTATCCTGTCTAACAGTATTAAGAAACGTGGTTCGAGACAACGAAAGGCCTTCCACATCGAGGGCTTGTTTCGTTTTACCTTCGAGAACCGTAACCTTTCAAGAATCTGAAAGGCCGTTAGCCCCGGTATCTGATAGCTGTGAGTATATGTCTGCAGCCTGTAAGAGGTTAAAGCTTTTTATAAAGCGGTGTGGTTAAAGGTTAAACATGTCTCTTACCTTCACAGCGGTGCAAAAAGCTAAACCAGCCGAAAAACATAAGAAACGATTATTCTGTGGAGGTAAGTAAGATCTTTCAAACTTTAATGTTTTTAAAAGGGCTTTGTTTGCCCGTTGATGGCTAATATTTAAGCGATGGGTGACCGTTTCCTGTAGGGCGGGGGGTTCTGGGAAAGATCTTTAGAAGTCCGGACAGGTCTATGCTTGTTTCTGGGGAACGTGTTTAGAAATGACCGATTGCCGTACCGTCTGGTTAGGAAGTAAAGACGTCCGAAAGGGTTTAGTAAGTTGTTTGGCTTATCTCCCGCTATTATACTTCTGTTTTAAAGTGGTTGTAGGAAAAGGCTTGAAGGTGTTCATTGTATTTAATATTTAAACAGATCGTGAAAACATTTGTGAAACAGGAAGTCCCGGGATCAGGAAGCGTTTACACTTGGAAGGTTCGTTTAAAAATGAAATGTTGTTGTGTGTGTGTGTGTTTTATTAACAATATTACAGTTTTTAAAGAAACATTTAAGAAACAGTTTATTTACAGCGGCTTCTCTGTTTTACATTTATTATCAAGTCCTAATAAATATATTGTCTGTAAATAATAAGGCGTTGTAGTGAATGTCTAAGGCTATTTTCAAAGGTTTAAAAAAGCTAAAGGTTTTGAATGTCCTGGACATGTTGTTTTAAGTTTGATTTCTGTCACCGTTTAAAGATGTAAATGTAATGTATATTTTTATTCTTCCCAAGACTCTTGGGATAGTCATTCTGTGGATGAGCTATTGAGGACAATTACCCCGTCTAAGTGGGATCAAACATCTTCCCCGGTGAGATCACCGATAGGATCCCCCACGGTGGTCTTGGAGACCCCCCAACATCTACTCAGGCCACAGCCTTCTGGGGGTAATTCAACACCCCAGATTCAGCCCGCCGCATTGTCGGGCGGAACAAATACAGGCATCCAACAACCTCAGGGGTCGCCGTCAGTCAGGGCTGACACACCACCCAACGACGGCCTGGTTTCAACATCGTCCCCCCAGACCCGTTTCTTGGCTACAGAAACGCGGAACAGTACCCCGCGCTTGGCCAGGGTGTCACCGCAAAGGCCTTCTTGGTCTCCGTCCATGAGTATACGCTCGCTCCCTGCCTCCTTCGACCGAGATTTACCGGAGCGACCATCCTTTGAAGCTGAGCCAGGCCACCAGCCCCCGAAGCTACTTCCTGAAGGTCGGCATGAGTTGCTACATACTTTGTTACAAAATCAAAGACTTGTGTTAGTGGGGCAAAACCTGCTGATAGAGAGCCAAAACACCCTTATTAATACCCTTACTAACGAATTGTACCGTATTTAATGTTTTAATAGACACAAAACGCCTTACTATTGTGGGTTGTTGGAAAAATAAAAAATAAATTAAAAAATGTCCTGACTTGGTAAAAGAACTCACAAACTAAAGGATTATGAACAAGCTAGGGCCCCAAAAAGACCTTCCCGAGAGAACATCCCCGGCCCTGTTGTGAACTCCTCTGATGTCCCAATGAACCTGGAACTATTACAAATGATAAATGATTTAAATAACCCCCAATTACCACCGATAGAATGTGAATTAACAGACTTACCGGTGAACCCCGACCTGTTACAGATGGTCAATGATCTAAATAACCACCTCCCACCGGTAGCGCTTATAGAGGTTCACCCCCTAGTTCACCCCGATTTGTTTGAAATGGTGGAGGCTTTGGAGGAGCTACCCCGACCAAATTCTGCCCCTATTATAAATGATTTGAGACAATTAGAACACAGGATGGCGGCAGAAGCAGCCATCACTATAGAGGAGGGTCTTGACATTAACCGGTTGGATATCTTTGAAGGACTTTTACAGGCTTTAAATGAGCCTCCTCAAAAAGGGGGTTTTGTAGATGTCAGCAGTGGGGGTGTTCGGAATGTGGAGGGTTCTGAGACTGATAAGGCTGTGGAGGACATGCTCTGTGAGAATGTAGGGGGTGAAGGCTTTGTTCAAAATGATGATGTGTCCAAGAGTACCAGTGATCCCGTGATTATAGATAGACCGGCCTATAACAATTTTGAAATGATTCAGCGTTTTAATTTTGCAGAACTTTTAAATTGTGACAATTATGCAGAAATATTTGTCAACATACACGAGGCCTTGCAGAAAATGCTTGAACAGGTTGCTGAAAGGGTCAGACCTCGAGATGTTGTACAGTTAGAACTCAGAGGGGATGATTTGTTTAGCAACCTATCTGTAATGCTGAGTGGAGATAATTTAGACGTCTGGCTAAAATCGAAGCGTTATTGCAAAGTAACGCAGCCATCTTAGCTGATGAAAGTCTGTCTCTGGTAATGAATGTGGTTCGTAACCCTGAGGGTGGGGCGCTTAGATGACTGTCGAAATGCTTGAAGAACGACATAATTAGGACCAAGCTCAGGCAATTAGTGGTGAGTTCCAGTGGGGACAATAAGCTCTGTTTTGCTTACAGTTTAATAAAACTACTCACCCCCGACATGCCTGAACCCCAAGCTCTGCAAGAGGCTTTAATGCTTCATCAGAGGGCCGGCTTAAACTCTCAACAGATGGTTGCCTTTTCAGACATCACCAAGTTTGAGGAGTTGTTGTCTTTAAAAATTGTTGTGTGGTACCGTTGTGAGGTAAAGGAAGTATTTGTGAAATTTCAGACACATCCTGAAACCCATACACAGACACTGTTTCTCTTCCTAAGTGATAGTCATTACTTTGGAATAAAGAGTTTGACGGCTTTTTTGGGTTGTTCGTATGTTTGTCATTGGTGTTATAAGGCCTTCAATGATAAGCTTAAGCACCGCTGTGACGGTTACTGTAACGTCTGTTTCAATCCGCAATGTCGTAAGGGTTTGGCCCCTACCATCCGATGTAAAGATTGCTTAAGGATTTGTCTCTCAGCGTTCTGTTTTTCCGAGCATAAGGTACAGAGGGCCGCTGCTGAGAGGGGTTAAAAAATGGAGTTATTGTGATCAAACTAAATGTTGCCCGCAGTGTTGCCTCCAGTACCGTTTTCATGAGGTTAAACCACACAAATGTCTGGAGCCGAGATGCAGGATCTGTAATGCTGATTTAACCCCGGGGTCCGAACACCAGTGCTTTATTCAGCCGGTTAAAAAGGAGCCGCCGCACAACTGGTATGTCTTTTTTGATTTTGAATGCCGGCAAGAAAACGGGGTCCACGTTGCTAATTATATACACTGTATTGACATGTTGGATCGTGAGTGGTCAGCTAGCGGTGAGAGTTGTGTCAGGGATTTCTTTACGCGGTATCGAGGTCCAAAATACCTCAATTACACATTTATTGCCCACAATGCTAAGGGTTATGATTCTTACATTTTGATGAAGTATCTGGTGGAAAATGGGGTGACCCCAAGAATAATAGCTCAGGGTAGCAAGATCATGTGTTTCACCGACGAAGCTTTCAACTAACGTTACATAGACTTGTTAAATTTCCTCCCCATGAAATTGAGCGCTTTGCCTAAGGCTCTGGGTTTTGAGGCTCAGAAGAAAGGTTGGTTCTGCCATTTTTTTAATACTAAGGACACTCAAAATTATCAAGGGTCCTACCCGCCCGCCTCTTATTATGGGGCTGATACTATGATGTCTCATGAGAGGGAGGAATTCTTTAAATGGTACAATACGGTTAAGTGAGGTGTTTTTGATTTCCGAGAAGAGATGGCCGCTTATTGTAAAAATGATGTGGTGATCCTTAAAGAAGCCTGTGTGCGTTTCTGCGCCGAGGTTATCAACACATCGGGTCTCAACCCTTTGCAAAGTGTGACCATAGCGTCTCTCTGCATGAAAATGTATCGGTCCAATTTCTTGCAGAAAAACACTATAGCGGTCACCACTTCTGACAACTATCGTGCTAGACAAAAGAACTTTTCGACTGTCTCCATACAGTGGGTGGAATACCTGAGTGCCCGGGATAACATCTTCATCAGACATGCTTTAAATCAAGGGGAAGTAAAAATGGGGCCTTACTACTTAGACGGTTTTAGCGACGTGTCCGGGCGGCGTACCGCTTATGAGTTTGCCGGTTGTATTTACCATGGCTGTCCTCAGTGCTTTGACCCAAACACCTTTAACCCCGTAACACTAAAACTCTGCGGTGATATGTACTATGATTTCCAGGAACGAATTGAAACTTTAAAAAACACCTATGGTTTGAAAGTGCTGGTGATTTGGGAACACGAGTGGACGACCCTGAAGCAACAGGATGCGGGGGTACAACGGTTTATGGAAACCTTGGACTTTCCTGAATGTCTAGAGCCCCGGGATGCGTTATTTGGGGGTTGTACCAATGCCCTCTGTTTACATTATGAGGTAAAGGAGGGTGAGAGAGTAGATTACTATGATTTCACCAGTCTGTACCCTTATGTCAACAAGACCAAAATGTACCCGGTGGGGCGTCCAACCATTGTTTATCGTGACTTTCTCGAAATCGGACATTACTTTAGTTTGATCAAAGTCACCATGTACCCTCCTCGCGAGCTGTTCTTACCCGTGTTGCCTTACAGGTGTTCGGGAAAATTGATGTTCCCTCTGTGTAGAACGTGTGTGGAAACTGAAAATCAAACTACCTCTTGTCTGCACAGTGATGAAGAGAGAGCGCTGACGGGTGTCTGGTGTAGCATTGAGCTTGACAAGGCGGTGGAGAAAGGTTACAGAGTCGGTAAGGTGTATGAGGTTTGGCATTTTTCTGAAAAAACTGATACTCTTTTTGCTGATTACATTATGATCCATCTGAAAGGGAAACAGGAGGCATCGGGCTATCCCTCATGGTGTGTTGACTCCGCGGCCAAAGAGCGATACGTTCAGCAATATTTTGAAAAGGAAGGGATCCGTCTAGAGCCGGGGAACATAACTGTAAACCCCGCCAAGAGACAAATGTCCAAACTGATTTTAAACAGTCTGTGGGGTAAGTTTGGGGAAAGAAATTACCGTCTAAACACAACCTTGATTAAAACCCCTGAACTGTTCATAGAATTTATGTTTTCCAAACAACATGCAGTATCACACTTTCAATTCTTAAATGACCACGTGGCACAGGTCCAGTGGAGGGCCCCTAAAGATTTCCCCACCAAACAGGGGAATGTTAATGTTTTCATAGCGGTTTTTACCACGGCTTACGCCCGGCTTGAACTGTACAACTTAATGGATCAGTTGCAGGAACGCACGCTCTATCATGATACTGACTCTGTAATCTTTGTCACCAGGCCAGGGGATTGGGTCCCTCCCCTCGGGGACTACCTTGGGGAGTTAACGAGCGAACTAGATCCTCAGGACCACATAGTGGAGTTTGTTTCAGGGGGTCCTAAGACTTACGCATACAGAACGGCTGCGGGTAAGACCTGTATGAAAGTTAAGGGTTTCACTCTGAACCATTGTAACAACAAGCTCATTAACATCAAGTCTCTGACGACCCTGGTAGAAAGTTTTTTAACCGAGAAAGACGCGCCTCCTCGTGAGATTATTACAGCCGGAAATCAGATCTATCGCAATAAAAAGGGGTACACGTTGGAAAATAGATCACTAAACAAACGATTCAGGGTGGTGTACAATAAAAGAGTGTTGAAGACTGATTATACCACTCTGCCTTATGGATATTAGCGGTGGTTTTGATAACAGACTTCAACACCCTTTCTCCTGTATTATAGCCGGTCCCTCCAATTCGGGGAAGAGCTATCTTATAAAGAACATCATAGAAGATGTGGACGCAACCGTGTCCCAAGCTCTTGACAACATAGTGTGGTGTTACTCTTGCTGGCAACCTCTCTACGATGATTTGGCTTCGGAAAAAAATAATCTGAAATTTGTGCAAGGTCTCCCCGCCTCGTTGTGTGGCGATGACTTGTTCCCGCCCGGTCAAACTAACCTAGTGATCCTTGATGACCAGATGGAGCAGGCCGGTGACAACAGTGAAGTGGAAAAAGCTTTCACAAAGTACACTCATCATAGGAATTAAAGTATTATTTATTTAGTTCAAAATCTATTTTTTCAAGGTAAAAAAAGCCGCACTATTAATTTAAATGCCAATTATATAATTCTTTTTAAAAACCCCAGAGATAAACTACAGGTCACCGTCTTGGCTCGTCAAATGTACCCTAACCAGACCAAGTTCTTTTTGGAGGCATTTGAGGATGCCACCAAAAAACCCTACGGGTACTTGATTGCGGACTTAAAAGCACAAACCCCAGAAGACTTTCGCCTCAGAACAGGTTTGTGCCCGCCCGATTGGCCGGCAGTCTATGTGCTAAAGAAAAGGAAATAAATAAGAATGTCTGTTCGGATTAAAAGAAATCTGCCGCTTTTGCAAATGTTATTTGAGAGGAGCCCGCGCCATAGGAAAGCTGTGCTGGCAGGGGCCCCCTCGGATTTGATCGAGACCCTGTGTGAAATAGCTTTTAACATCTTACGCGGTAATATACCCCTAACCCCTTCTCAACATTCTAAACTCAAAAAACAAAAAGCGGTTATCAAGATCATCGCTAATAAGAAGTATTCTATTAAAAGAAAAAGAAAGAAGATTAATCAAACCGGGGGTTTTATAGGACCGCTGTTGAGCATAGCCGTGCCTTTCCTAACCAGTCTTCTAGCTTCCAGAGTGGGTTAATAATGGAATATGCTCAGAAAATGTTTTTGATCCCTCAGGAGCAGCTTGAGAAACTGAGAAAAAATGTTGTCGGGCCAGAGCCCATTAGACAAACGGCCGAAAACAACCTGGACTCTGAAATGAAAGCTATACAGGCCAGGGCCGATTTAAATCAGTATTCCAAAGCCCAGTTGTATACCAACACGTTACAGCGCTACCTCCGTCTGGTTAGACAGGGTGAAAAAGATCAAAACATTTTAACTTTAACCATGGCCTCTCAAGAAAATGGTTCTGGGGCTGATGCGGGGGGAACGGTTGATAAAGATGTTGCGGTGACCGAACCTGTTGAGAGTTCAGAGGGAGATGTTGTAACGGATGTTTTGAGAAACATGCCGGCCAGAAGCAAAAGACATGCAGAATATATCCTGCACAAAATGGTTCAGAAACCGCGGGTAACGGCTTGGAATGAACAGGGTGAATTTGTTTTTAAAGGACAACTGATCAAAGGTTCACACATGTTTGATTTGTTGAAGAGTGTCACTAGCACTAATAAGGTACCCGATAGTCGCCGACCTGTAGGCTGGAATGCTTTCCTACAGGCGATGGCCTGTCTGAACATGCCCCAATCAACAGTTCCTAACCAGGAAACGCGACAAAAAATCCGTCTGTGTAAAGAGGTGGAGCCTGATCTGACTCCGATATCTCATTACTCTGACCGTGCTGAGCGACCATCCTCAGGATCTATCCATCGTTGGGAAGCTTATTAATCTCATGTTTTTATTTGTCTCCCCTGTAAATAATGACCCGACAAACAATTTTTTATTTTTATTTTTTATTTTTCAAATGTTGTACATTTATTTATACCATAACCCCTGCTTTGTATAAGAATTGTGTTGAATAAAAACAAAACTAATGATTCAAAGGCTGTTTTCATTATTTTTTCACCTTAACACGCATGACATCTTTTAAAATCCTCACAAGAACACCCCATCTGTATACACGGCTGGCTAGGGTCGTAAGTCATTGTGTTATAAGGGGGGGTCCACAGTGTCCTGACAAACTCTGCCACTTTTTTATCATTTTGGCCTAAATCCTCACTGTACAAGGCCATAATATCGGGGTATGACCTTCCTTTAGATCTATGATATAAGAAAAACACACAGTGTTGACCACAAGTGAAGGTCTGAAGACTTTGTACTTGACGACCGCTGTAAATGGTTTCTTGACAGTTGTTGAGCAGAAAGTTATTGATCTTCCGAGGGAAAGGTCTGAAATCCGGGGGGTTTGCATAGGAATCAAAAAATTCACCACGGTGGTCCTCCCTTAGATAAATAGCCAGCCAATGTTCTCCGGGCATATTTTTAGGGTGTGTGTTGATTATGTACATTGCAGGTAAATTCTTGATCTTAAATTTAGGCAGCTGATCGCAGGCGTAGACTCCTTGAAACAGTTTCCGTGAGCCGGCCAGGGCATTCATGATGTGGTTGAGCTCTCTGGTGTTCATTTTAATAATAATCATACATAACGTTTCTCCTCTGATTCACCTCAATAATGTTGTCAAACACTGCATACACGACCATATTTACAGTGCGTGGTAGAGGCTGCTTGAAACGCATCTCCAAACGCATATTGCCCGTCTTCATCAGTGAAAAATGTTGTCCACACTCTTCGTCAGGGGTCAGGTTGAAACCGTACAGGGTGTAACCGCTGCAGTATTCCCGGCGATCGATCAGCAGAGTTTGATCCTTGAGATGGCGACCCGTAGCTAGTACTAGACTGTCATATTCACGAACCGCATTGCCGTTTTCAAAGTCAGGTTGAAAAGGTCTGGATGGAACCTGCACACCATCGACGTACAACGCTATAAATTCCGCGTTATAATGTTTAAAGTTAAAGGGGTTCTTGTTGTAAACCCCGGTAAATGCATCATTATCTTCGAGACCTATAATAACCTGTTTTGGGAGCTGTCCTAGAAACAGATTTTCCTGGTTCATCACCCGTGTCCCTGCGGGGATACTGTGGACTTTCATATAGACTCTTTCGATCGGGTACTTGGCGTTTGCCGTCATTAACGCCTGCGCGTGTCCTAGTTTAACCGCCGGGGAGACGGACACTTTTTTCACAAACAGCGAGGCCGATAATATGGTCAGTTTATATTTTTCAGTATCAGGGGTCATCAGACAAAAAGCACTTTTACTACGGATCATTTTAATTTTAATGTCTACCCCGTTGAGCATGAGTTTTTCTTGGAAAAATATGTCTGCATGGATATGCCCCATTAGCTCAAAGGTCCTCCCTTCTGTTGAAGAGGCCGTTCTTTTTTGCAAACCCTTATTGAGTCCCTCTGGATCCTTGTCGTCCATAGCTTCCGGGATGTCTTTGAAGAAAAGGCCGGGGCTGAACTGTTTGCTTAGGGTCTCCTCACTATAATTAAGTATACACTCCATCATGGCTCTATAGGGGTAAGTATTGCTGCTTTGACTAATGAGCCGATCTCCCAGGGTCACATTCACCTGTGTAAACATGGTGGCCACCGGGTAATTGATGACCCCATCGTTGGTCGTCTTCTCGATTGCATCGCCATCCTCATCAGTCACTTTACAGTTCATTAAAATAAATGTGTTATTCAAATCAATATAATCCTCGCCATTGCCAGCTATAAAAAACTCCAGAGGGGCCGTGTCTGAAATTGCAGAAAGAGGGGGAATCTCTACATATATGCTCTTATCTATACTCGTTTGAGTGTATGGAACTGTAAACAGATCCAGTTCTGATTTGACGCATTCTTCCGATAGACTGTGGACAAAAGACATGTTTAAAAGATGTATCCTGAGGCTCTATTTTTCTTTCTTTGAGACTTTCTTTTTGCAGGTTTTTTCTTGTGCTGCTTCCTTCTCCGAGTGTTTCCACGATATGTTGGAGAATGAGAGATTCTTCGTTTTTTGTTAGCCACGGATCTTTGTCGCCCCCTGGTGGACACATGCTGTTTCTTCT